>NC_090939.1:222666666-222989166 GCF_040938575.1 Ambystoma mexicanum | reverse complement strand
TCATCCGAGAGCGTCAGTTCTGCTTACCAAAAGAGGCCCCCTGGGCACTTGCATTCAATGCCCAGCTCCACACCAGTGAGCCGGGCTTCTTACCCATTTAAAGTTTGAGAATGGGTTGAGATCATTTCGGCCCCAAGACCTCTAATCATTGGCTTTACCAGATAAAACTGGGGTTTCCGTGCACCAGCTATCCTGAGGTAAACTTCAGAGGGAACCAGTTACTAGATGGTTCGATTAGTCTTTCGCCCCTATACCCAGGTCGGACGACCGATTTGCACGTCAGGACCGCTACGGACCTCCACCAGAGTTTCCTCTGGCTTCGCCCTGCCCAGGCCTAGTTCACCATCTTTCGGGTCCTATCACACAGGCTCATTCTCAACCTCCCTGACAAAGCAGGGGTGACGGGCCAGTGGTGTGCCCACCGCAACGGGATCCCAGCCGGCACGCGCCGGCCCTCTCCTTCATTGTGCCACAGGGATTCATTCGGCCCTCCGACTCACGCATGTGTTAGACTCTTTGGTCTGTGTTTCAAGACAGGTCGGGTGGGTAACCGACATCACCTCTGACCTCTGGTGCCCTTCGTGGGCCTTCCCACCCGGCGGCGCAATGTGGTCAAGGCGCACTGAGGGTAATCCACCAGAGTCGACAGTCGTATCGGGAGCCCCGTCTCCCGTTGCTGCCCGAGACGACCCCCAAGAGGGGCCAGGATGGTTGCCCGAGAAGGGTGCAGCGGCAGTCAATCTCCCTCGGCGCCAAAGACACAGCAAAACTGCTGTCAGGGGGCTGTAACACTCTCTGCTGGAGTGAAGAGCCACCTGCCCCCTGGGGTCTTCCCAGCCGACCCAGAGCCAGACGCGGTGCACCACCCCAGAGGAAATGCACCCTGCTGGGCCGGGTGTGCCATCCGCCATTCCAGGTGACCGACCTGCCTGCCATGTTGAATACTGCAGGTGGACTGCACGGATCCCACCCGTTTACCTCTTGACAGTTTCACGCCCTCTTGAACTTGCTCTTCAAAGTACTTTTCAACTTTCCCTTATGGTACTTGTTGGCCATCGGTCTTGTGTCCGTATTTAGCCTTAGATGGAGTTTACCACCCGCTTTGGGCTGCATTCCCAAGCAACCCGACTCCAAGAAGACCCGATCCCAGCATAAGACCGTCTGTAGCGTTAGACTCGATCAGATGTACTGAAGCCCCCTGCGACGCCGGGGAGTTGGTCTTCTGTACGCCACATTTCCCACCCCTGCCGCTGAATGGGGATTCAACGCTGGGGTCTTCCCTCTGCACTCGCCATTAGTGAGGGAATCCTGGTTAGTTTATTTTCCTCCGCTTAGCAATATGCTTAAATTCAGTGGGTCGTCACATCTGATCTGAGGCTGTAGTCAGAGAGCACAAAGCTCGGGGCGGCCGGCCTTGGGCCCATACAGGGGTTTGCCCCAGGCCTGTGCCTCTGGCGTGGCTGAGTATGCGCTGTCCCGATCTGCGGCCGAAGCACACATGATCGCAAGGCCCACACTGGCAGCCGTGGGACACCACAGACAGCCACAGACGGCATGGCCAGGGGCCCCAGGGTAGGGTGAAGGTGTGGCAGGTTTTTTTAAGGCCCACTGCCGCCACCACCAGGGCACAACGGGCACCCAGCCCTCCGAAACCCGCCAGGAATGAGCCTGCATGCCAGGTCCAGGGACCCTGTGACAGTGCTGATCGGGGTCTGAATTTAGGGGAACGAAGGGAACGGGGTCCCTGCGACAGCCCCACCCACGCCCCTGGGAGGCAATCCCAGGGCGATTGATATTCAAGCGACCCTCAGACAGGCATAGCCCCAGGAGCAACCCGGGGCTGCAAGGTGCGTTCGAAGTGTCAACGATCAATGTGTCCTGCAATTCACACTAATTCTCACAGCTAGCTGGGTTCTTCATCGACACGCGAACCGAGTGATCCACTGCCAAGAGTCACAGACAACTTTTTGCAGGAGAGGCAGCGCTGCCTGTGGTGAGACAGACCAGCGCCCTGTCTAGCTTCCCCACTTGGTAGTCGGCCGAGATCATTGTGGTTTTAAAACAAACAAAATAAATGTCACGTTTTCCCCTGCACACCCTCTCCCTGCTCGTCCGCACGCTTGGCCTCTGCCAAAAACCATAAGGGGATTCCGTATATGCACTCTGGCAGTCGGAGACTGCATCCTCTTACCCGCCATACCAAGACACTCTTTGGACCAGGGGTATACCAGCCATCCCGGCGCTGGCAATTACAATGGAGACTCCCACTGGCAGCCCGCAACAATCCACATCGTTTACGACGATCCTCGCGTCACGTGAGGGGGCCAACACGATCACACATCACGTGAGGGGGCTAGCACCGCCAGGAGTCACGTGGCGACAATGTTTCTGCGTCACGTGACACGCATCACGTGATCATGTGACACGCATCACGTGATTTCTTTCAAGGATTCAAAAGCGCCCAGGAACACGGAAGCGTTGCTTCCTAGCTGAACTCTTTCAGTACGGTACGGCTCTTGTTCCTTGAACCTTGCTCCTACGATCTGTCACGACCTCGGATTTTTGTCTACTGGATTGCGTTGTCTAAACCCTTGGCAATTTTGAACCTTGGCTTTTCATTTTTTCACGACCTCGGACTTAGATTTGGACTGCCTCACGGATTTCGTTTTGTTTTGGTACTTTGGCCACCGGCCTCTGCAAGGCGTTCGCCTGGCTGCATAACCTGGATTGCTTCGAATCACAATATGCACCCATCCCCAGAGTCTCGCACACCAACCCCTAAACCCTCTGCTATAGGAGGTTCAAGCCCCATCCAGGGCCCCACAATCCTTCAGGGTGACACTTCCTATATACTAGGTAAGCGGTGCTCTTTTTCCTTGCTGGGTATTCATTGTACAACACGCACATTGTTTGATAACCACTTATTGCCTTACAGTGCTCCAGGGGTCCTTCTGGCTGTTCCCGGTTCCAGACCTGACGGCTCACAAAACCACCTGTGGCCTCAAAGACTGCACAGGCACTGAATTTCTCGTTGTCTGTGTGGTACTTGGAGACGGAGGCATTACAATCTACACGACCATCAAGATCAAGTCCTCTTGGTCGTGCTGATTATGGATACCTCCGCCGGGGACCCTGTGACCGCTCTAATGCAGGCTGTTGCGGCCCTTAGGACCGACATGGCCGCCGCCACCACTACCATTCACCTTCGTCTCGATGCCTTACAAAGCGCACGCCAACCTTTGCCTGTTGACGCCGAGTTTGGGGATCCCAACCCTCCACTCCAGTCTGTCCCTAATCCGCCTCCTACTCCCACTCCTGTTCTACTCCCAACTCCTCTTCCCCTGGTGGCTCCAGAACGCTACCAAGGCAATCCCCGGAAATACCGCACATTCATCAACCAATGTAAACTACACTTTTTGTGCAGACCCCAGGCCTTCCCCGACTCCGTTACCAAGGCCGCTTTCCTTCTGTCCCACTTATCCGGTGTAGCCGCTACTTGGGCGAATCCATTACTAGAGAATGACCATCCAGCTTTGTATGATTTCGAACTACTAGTGTCTGAAATGGCGAAAGTGTTCAATACTCGTTATAAGGCCCAATCACGAGATCTGGAACTCCTTGAACTATCACAGGGCAAGCATTCTCTGATTGAGTATATCACTCATTTTAACCAGCTTGCAGCAGAAACGTCCTGGCCAGAGCAGAAAAAGGCGATTGTCTATTACCGGGGGTTAAGCAACCCCATGAAAGACGCCCTCGCGGTGGTTCCATCCCTTCCTTCTGTTTTCTCTGATCTAGTTGATCTCACTCTCCAGGTGGACGCTCGCAGAACCGAGCGTAAAGCAGAGACGTCTTTTTCTGGCCAGCTCTCTCCTGCTTCGACTGCCACTGGTGGTGAACCTATGCAAATTGGTGGCATCCGTAGTCCTATAACCCCAGTTGAGCGGGAACGCAGGAGAACCAGTAATGCCTGTTTTACTGTGGGATTAGTGGGCAATATGTAAGAGAATGTCCCCGTCGGCCAAAAGACAAAACTCCGGGTTTTCCAAAGGCTCGCCCTTGAGATCGGGGGTACCGGCGAGCCCTTCATTGACCCCCACTGGACCTGTATTTGGCCCTATCAGACCCATAGTAGTACATGCACTGCTGAAACCCTTTAGGGAGGTCATGCATGCCGTACGCATTGTGATTGACTCAGGGGCCACTGGCTGTTTTATTGACATCACTTTAGCCCAGCATCTCGATCTGCCCCTAGTTCAGAAAGAACATCCTGAGCCTGTACAAGCGGTTGACGGCACCTCCCTTTCATCTGGTCCGATTAAGCAGCAGACTGCCCCTCTAGAAGTGGTGATTCAGGATACACAAAAAGAAACCATGTCTTTCGAGCTTATCACCACGCCCCAGTTTGGTATCATACTCGGTTCATACTCGGTATTCCCTGGTTAAGACAACAAAACCCCTTGATCAATTGGGGCACTGGGCAGGTAACATTTGAATCAGATATATGTCAGCATTTCTGCTTAACAGAACCCGAGAGTCTCACCTCTCCCGCCGCTATTCTTGGCGCCATGGCCTCTTCCCGAATTGAGGATGTTGATCCACCCGCACCTACACATACCGTGGGGGCCGTTACAGCTGGTATTCCTGGTGACTACCACGATTATCTGCAGGTTTTTGACAAAGCCACGGCAGAGGGTCTCCCTCCGCATAGGCCTTATGACTGCCCCATTGACTTGATTCCCGATGCACCAATACCAAAGGGTAGGATTTACTCATTATCCCATTCCGAAGAAGCAGCTTTGAAGGACTATATACAACAAGCCCTACGGTTAGGTCACATTCGTCCCTCTTGTTCCCCAGCCGCCAGCCCTATCTTTTTTGTGCCCAAAAAGGAGGGTGACCTACGTCCATGCATAGACTACAGACGGTTGAATGCCATCACTATAAAGAACAGGTATCCCATCCCGCTCATCTCCACCTTGCTTGATAGACTGACACGTGCGTCCATCTTTACTAAGCTGGATCTAAGGGGGGCATACAACTTGATTCGAATGCGCCAGGGAGACGAATCGAAGATGCCGTTCTGCTCCCGACAAGGGTTATATGAGTATACAGTAATGCCTTTCGGGCTGTGTAACGCCCCTGCCACCTTCCAGCGTTTCATCAACGAGGTCTTCTCTGACATTCTCGATGTATATGTTGTTGTCTATCTGGATGACATACTGATATTCTCGTCCTCCTTGGAAGAACATGTCATGCATGTCAGAGAAGTCCTATCTCGTCTCAAGAACAATGCTTTATTTGCTAAACCAGGGAAGTGCTTGTTTCACTCGAAGGAGGTGGACTGCCTGGGTTTTCACATCACCCCTGGGGGCCTCTCCATGAATTTGTCAAAGGTTCAAGCCATCATGGAATGGCCTGCCCCGGTCAATGTTAAACAGCTTCAGTCTTTCCTTGGTTTCGCCAATATTTACCGACGCTTTATCGCCGGTTTCTCTGCCATTGTTTCTCCCCTCACAGCCTTGACCAGCCCTCTTGTTCCGTTTATTTGGACTCCCGTTCATCCTAGAAGCAGACGCCTCATCTTTCGCATTAGGGGCAGTCCTTTCCCAGCCTTGTCCAACTACAGGCTGTCTCCATCCGGTAGCCTATCATTCCCGGAAATTCCCACCAGCCGAATCCCACTATACAGTTACCGAAAAGGAACTGTTAGCCATCAAAGACGCCCTCCAGACATGGCGGCACCACCTCATCGGGGCAAAACACCAGACGGTGATATATACTGATCATAAGAACCTGCAAGATCTAGCAACGCTGAAGTGTGTGAACAGCAGACATGTCAGCTGGCATCTCTTTCTTGCAGCATTCGATTTTGTGGTGAAACATAGGCCTGGTCTATCCCATGGCAAGGCGGATGCACTTTCCCGGTCTCCTGGGGGGGAATCGTTACCTTTATTTCCCGACACATTGTTAGAAAAGGGCCACTTCATCTGTATGTGTACACCATCCCCTCCTATGCTTGCCATCATCAGACATTGGGTTTCCCAACACCCACATGCCTTGACAGAGTGGGTCGTTCAATTACAGGAGGGGTTGCCTTTTATTCAAGGGAAACTATTTCTCCCAACCAGCGATGTACGCAATCAGGCACTCGCTTGGTCTCATGATGCTGCAATCAATGGGCACCCGGGGCAAAAACGCACTCTAGAACTCCTACAGCGGTGGTGCTGGTGGCCTTCAATGAGGAGAGACATAGAGAATTACGTCAACACCTGTTCAATATGCGCTCAGTGCAAGTCGTCTAAGGGACGGCCTCTGGGGTTGCTCCAACCACTACCAGTCCCGCCCAGGCCCTTGCACACGGTCTCTATGGACCTTATCACAGACCTACCCTGCAGACGAGGCTTCGACATGATCTGGGTTATCGTTGACTCCTACACAAAAATGGCCCGCTTTATACCTTGTACGGGAATACCCTCAGAACCCACATTGGCCCGTTTGTTCTTTCAGTCAGTTTTCTGTCTGTTTGGTCTCCCGCAGGTCATTGTTTTGGACCGAGGGTCCCAGTTCACGTCTTGTTTCTGGCGTGCCCTCACTGGCCTCTTAGGTATCGACTCCCGCTTCTCCTCTGCCTATCATCCAGAAAGTGACGGGCAGACAGAGAGAGTGAATCAGGCCCTGGAGCAGTATCTGTGCTGTCTTACCCTCCAGTACCAGGATTCTTGGTTCAACCTGCTCCACCTGGCTGAGTTTGCCTATAACAATTCCTGGCACTCGTCTACCGGTTTCTCCCCTTTATATTCCTTGTACGGCCAGCATCCTCGTGCCCTTCCTCTTCCTGATTTTCCCTCTGCCACTCCTGCTGCTGACGCCTGCGCTCGTGACTTGGTCGCGATCCATGCCCAGACCCTTACCCACTTACGCGAGGCCCAGGTGGTAATGAAAGCGAAGGCAGACAAGAGGCGGCTGGCGGCTCCTGAGTATTCTGTGGGTGACCGGGTTTGGATCTCGACCCGCCATTTGCATATTCCTGGCTGTCGCAAGCTGCTGCCCCGCTTTGTTGGTCCCTACAAAATCACTAAGGTCCTGAACCCTGTGGCCTTGCGCCTTTCCGTTCCACCTACCTGGCGGATTCACCCTGTTTTCCACACCTCCCTCCTCAAACCTTGTCTTGCTCCTACTCGACTCAGTGCCCCTCCTGCTCCTGTTTCTGTGTCCTCTCCTGACGAGTATGAGGCCAGTGCCATTTTGGGTTCTCGTTTCCTTAGGGGTCGTCTTCAGTATCTTGTGGATTGGGTGGGTTATGGCCCTGAAGACCGCTCCTGGGTCCCTTCCCGAGATGTGCATGCCCCGACCCTGGTTGCCCATTTTCATAGGAACTACCCCTCTAGCCCACGGGGTTGTGGGCTTTTGAGGGGGGTTCTGTCACGTTTTCCCCTGCACACCCTCTCCCTGCTCCCTCCACACGCTCGGCCTCTGCCAAAAACCATCAGGGGATTCCGTATATGCACTCTGGCAGTCAGAGACTGCATCCTCTTACCCGCCATACCAAGACACTCTTTGGACCAGGGGTATACCGGCCATCCCGGCGCTGGCAATTACAATGGAGACTCCCACTGGCAGCCCGCAACAATCCACATTGTTTACGACGATCCTCGCGTCATGTGAGGGGGCCAACACGATCACGCATCACGTGAGGGGGGTAGCATCGCCAGGAGACACGTGGCGACAATGCTTCCGCGTCACGTGACACGCATCACGTGATCCCGTGACACGCATCACGTGATTTCTTTCAACGATTCAAAAGCGCCCAGGAACACGGACGCGTTGCTTCACAGCTGAACTCTTTCAGTACGGTACGGCTCTTGTTCCTTGAACCTTGCTCCTACGATCTGTCACGACCTCGGATTTTTGTCTACTGGATTGCGTTGTCTAAACCCTTGGCATTTTTGAACCTTGGCTTTTCATTTTTTCACGACCTCGGACTTAGATTTGGACTGCCTCACGGATTTCGTTGTTTTGGTACTTTGGCCACCGGCCTCTGCAAGGCGTTCGCCTGGCTGCATAACCTGGATTGCTTCGAATCACAGTGTGCACCCATCCCCAGAGTCTCGCACACCAACCCCTAAACCCTCTGCTATAGGAAGTTCAAGCCCCATCCAGGGCCCCACAATCCTTCAGGGTGACACTTCCTATATACTAGGTAAGCGGTGCTCTTTTTCCTTGCTGGGTATTCATTGTACAACACGCACATTGTTTGATAACCACTTATTGCCTTACAGTGCTCCAGGGGTCCTTCTGGCTGTTCCCGGTTCCAGACCTGATGGCTCACAAAACCACCTGTGGCCTCAAAGACTGCACAGGCACTGAATTTCTCGTTATCTGTGTGGTACTTGGGGACGGAGGCATTACAATCTACACGACCATCAAGATCAAGTCCATAACAATAAATCAAGGCGCTCTGCCCGGGAAGCCTGCCCGCCGATTGCAGCAGCACAGCGCTTCCCACAGGGATGGAGACAGGCTACTCTGCCGCTGGATCACCCGGCCCGATCCACTCATCCTTCCCCGTTCCCTTACGATCCTCTTTTGGGGGGGTGGGAATGACAGAGGTGGGCCAGAGACAGCAGGGGCAGGGCGGTTGGGTGGGACCGCTAGAGTCTTCAAATCCCAGCCCGGCCGTACAGTGCCGAGCTCCAGGTACCTGGGCAAGAGGGAAGGTTACCTGCTGCACCAGCAGGCCTGGCCATCGCTCGCTCACAAATGTGGGCGGCTGGAACCTCGACGCCCGCCCGTCGAGTAAGCCTGCTGCGCCATGGCTCCTGTCTGCCCCCACTTAGGGCTTCCCTGCTGACCGGGGTGAGCCCACCAATGCCCACCCGCTGGCGGGTCAGAGAGAGGAGCTGTCAGAGTAGCCCCTACCATACCAATGGAAATGCTGTAGTACTGATACTGGTAGTTGCCCATGTAGTGTAGGAGAAGAATTATTTCTACTAATGTACCCCTCTACTGAGCTAAATAGTACCAGCAGAGGGATCAATTAATCGAAATATGTGGAGGACGCAAACAGAGCACCTCCGCCTGCAAAAGAAAGGACAATGGATCAATGTAAGCACAGGTACAATACACATGAGACAATACTGAGAATACCATAGATTCTCACCTGGCATGAAAGCGAGAAAAAGGATACCAGTAGTGCGCCTTGCTAATATGGATATGTATAGTCCCCTGTATTAAACAAACCCAGGTAAGTGTGGCAAAACACTAACAAAGTAGGAAAAAGATGGCAATTCGGGATGGTTCTTACCACAGGTGTGGATAGGAGTAGGATGGTGTAGGTCCTTCCTGCAGTCCATAGAAATCCAGGTAGACTATCCCGCCAGCACGAGGACGCCAAATAAATGTCCAAAAAAGTCCAGTTACTCCACCTATTCACGACGGCACGAGGATGCCTAGATCGGGTAAGGAAATGCACATGAGGCAGTCTCTAGTCCGTGCACTGTATTGGGGTGGAAGTGGGTAGCAGATGGTGGGTTAGAGGGGTAGAGCAAGACAGTCCAAAAGGAAAACTGTATTCGGCAATGAGCAGGTAATTGCAATGACAGAACGAGAGGCAAAGGCAATCCAGGAATGAAATCGGAGTCGGCAGGTTTTTGCCGTTGCAGTGCAAAACTAGAGGCAAAGAAGTCTGTGAAACAAGGCAGTGTTGAAAACCAGGATATCAAGACTAGTTCAGGGGTGAGACAGGGCAAGTCTGTATAATGAGAACGAAGTCGGTACACAGAGAACAGGTTCAAGAAATGCGTGATACAAAGTAGCTACGTGAAAACAATCAGAACACCAAACTTCTGTGAAGGCGGAGCTTAAATGGAAATTAAGTCACCCGACGATGCTGAACACGGCTCCTGCTCAACGGCGTGCGCCGTGGTCTGTGTCCCGAGAACCAATATCTCCATGGCAACACCCAACGGGAACGTATCGCAGTTCCACGGGCAAATGACATTGCGGATTTCCATGAAGCAGATTATGGGTGGCATAAGACAGAGTGTTTCCTATTGTTACTACCCATGGGAGAGGTGGTGTTGTTTTGAGAAACGCATGTGATAGCAGCCGGGGGCATGGTTACCTGTGATATCCTGACAGGAGCTCACGCCCTGACCGGCGCAGCGGCCGGCTGGTGAGGAGGGGGGCTGTGCTGGGCTCCCTCTCTGGTGCATGGTTGGGGACATCCCCAGCAGGTTACCCCAACCCTGTGAGGCATCCCCGTCCATCTGCTGGGTCGTGGATCCCCTCCGGTGGAAGGGAATCCCGCTTCCTGGCACCTGGTTGCCTACGCGCCCCGGACCGCTCTGCTGGCTGGACCGTATCGTGAGGGGTTGCCCCGACTGTGGGTGTGTGCGTCTGGCATGCAACCGATGGGATGCGGCTGGCCCTCTGGCTGCTCCGCTGGTAATGATCCTTCATGCCCCCACTCACACAAGCAGATACCCCAGTCCTACATGTCCCAATTCACACTCAAATGCCCCATTTCTCCTTCCAAACACATGTTCCAGATTCAAATGGCACCTCCCTCCGGACCCACATGCCATCATCCCTCCCTCCGAACCCACACAAGGACACCAACATCCGTCCCTCCACAACTACACCAAGATGCTCCACCCCTCTCTCCAGAGCCACACCCATATTCTTCTACTCTACCTCCAGATTCACACTCAGATGGAGCCATCCACCCTCTCTATAACCACACCCGGATTACCCCATCCCTTCGACACACATGCTCCAACCCCTCTCATTGACCAACCCTCCATTCACACCCAGATGCTCCCTTCCTTCCCACCAGAGTGCTCCAGCCCTCACTCACATCCACATGCTCCATCATTCCCTGACATGTCACCATTATACCCTGTCCCTCTATTCCAGACTGTGATGCTGGAAATGCATTGGAGGGACAGGGCCTCCCTGTACTTGTCCTGTAGTCCTTTTTCATTTGTGTTCTGTATTCTATTGTATTGTTTTCAGTGCAGCTCTTCCTATTTTTGGTTTGGTGTACAGACCCGCGGGATACCCTTATGGCACCCATGGGTGGGGGTACAACCATGTGCCCCTAGTATATGTTTGTGGGCACCTGTGTGTGGGCCACAGAGCAGGGTATGGGCTGGTGGCAGCTCCATGCTGAATTTGACAGGTGCCCTGAGTATCCTCCATTTTGGGATACCCAGGCCCTGCCATTGGAATCAGTTGATTTCTGATAGGAGACAAGATGGCCCCTGTGGCCTCATTTTGCTTTCTATTGCCTGATAACTTATTTTCCCAAAGTCCTGACTGGCTGTTGGGTGGAAGTTTCATATATGGTGTTGTTGTGAAGTCCAGGCCAGACTGGCTGGAGCCTTCCCAGTGACTGTATGTTGTGGGTACACCCTGTGGGTGGGACCTGGGTGAATGGAGTGTGTGACCAATATGCACTTCTTGTTGTGGATGTCTGGTATCTGGTGTTTGACACAATGGGCCTCATTATGACCCAGGCGGTAAGTTACCGCCTGGGTCGTACCTTTACCACCATGGCGTAAACTATGTTTACGCCATGGTGGTTGGCGGACTTACCGCCCCATTCCGAGGTTGGCGGAGCGGTAAGTCCCCAATCCCCATTTACCCTTCCCCATTCCCATTTTTGCCCCATAGGGCATAATGGGAGTGGGGAAGGCGTTAATTACGCCACCGTAAATTACGGTGGCGTAATTAACAACAAGGTCCCTTAGCGCCATGGATTTTAACACCTGCTAAAAGCAGGTGTTAAATCCTCCATGGCGCTAAGGGACCTCGGAATCAGGCGGTAAGGGTCGGCGCTGTTTACGCCGCCGTAAACCCCTTACCGCCTGGGTCCTAATGAGGCCCACTGACTGAGACAGCCCTGCCCGAAACTGGTATGAATGCAGTGTGTAGTGTTGAATGGCTGGGTACTTGTCCCAGTACACTTTCCTTGTTGTGAGTGTCTGAGAGGGAGGAGAATGGCCTGAATGCACTATATGCCTGATTGGCTGACTGACTGTTAAATGCCCTTCTGAGTGATTGGTTGCCTGAGTGTGACCCAGCAGAATGAATGGGAGATCAGCTAGTATATCTGGGGATCTCTCACTGCTAGAATTCGTTCAGAAACTGGCGTTGAAACTAACATTGAAACTGAAGCTGAATCTCGAAGCCGAGCCTGAAGAAGAAGGTTGACTGCTGTCTCTCTTCGCTGAAATCTGAAAGCCGAAAGCCGTCGAGACTGATCCAAGAGAGGACCTGGTTAGGCGCCCTATTCCCGTGCTACGAGGGACCATGGAGCACTGCTAACCTTTGCCGAAGTACCCTGGAAGTCAGACCCCTGACAGGCTGCCAACCAGGGACGGAGACCGCCGAGAAGAACGAAGATAAGCACCAGACATTCCGTCCACTGTCGTCGACCAACGTTCGCAGGTTTGCATAACCGCTGGAGACCCGTCGAAGCCGTGTTGCCCAAAAGAGGGGACCACTTGACGCCTTGCCATCAATGACCGGAGCAGCAACGCTCCTTTGCCTAAGACTTTTGATTCACGGACGCGCTCGTCCACAACGCTGCCCGCCTTATCCCGCTGCAGAAGGCCAGGCCGTTGACGCGCTGAGGAGCATCCGCCAGTGGGTTTCCCACCACCCAAAGACCATAGAGACGACGGACGACTCAACGCCCTTGCTGGGCCACAGTTCTTCACAAACTCTTTGCGGTCCTGAACTATCAACATTGAGGTGCCCCGCACGCCTCTCCCTTGCAGGACATCTTCACTCCATCGTCTACGCCGAGTTCACTTTCTTCGAGGGATCGCGAAGATCCGTGGTTCCGGCTTTAAAGGGAGCCGCTCAAGAAGGATCCATCAACGACTCGTCGTCGAACTCTGCTATTCCAGGTACTTTGGGGTGGTAGAAACATAATAGAAGGAAATAAGACTTATAGAACAATATATGGACTGGGCTTGTAGTGTATCTTTATTTAACAGGTTGCCCAGGTGGGGGGATCTCCACACAGAGCTGTGTCTAACAGTAGGGGCCAGTATTCTGCCAATCGTTCTAACCAACTGCTTTCCCTCCTATATCTATTGTTGGTTACCTTTATTAAGTGATTTGTGTGACATTTAACCAGAGTACAGTTGATGCACTTTAATTAAATCTGATAATAATTGTGGTACCACTTAGAACTGTATATATTTGCCATTGTAGATTTACTGAGCACAAAGTGAGTTATTGTGATTGTGTATATAACCTTGAACCTTAATTATATAAAGACTGTGGGCCTCATTACAACCCTTGCGCTCCCTTAATGCTGCCCGAAACTGGTATGAATGCAGTGTATAGTATTGAATGGCTGGGTACTTGTCCCAGTACACATTCCTTGTTGTGAGTGTCTGAGAGAGAGGAGAATGGCCTGAATGCACTGTATGCCTGATTGGCTGACTGACTTCTGAATGCCCTTCTGAGTGATTGGTTGCCTGAGTGTGACCCAGCAGAATGAATGGGAGATCAACTAGTATATCTGGGGGCCTCTCACTGCTAGAATTCGTTCAGAAGCTGGAGTTGAAACTAACATTGAAACTGAAGCTGAATCTCGAAGCCGAGCCTGAAGAAGAAGGTTGACTGCTGTCTCTCTTCGCCGAAATCCGAAAGCCATCGAGACTGATCCAAGAGAGGACCTGGTTAGGCGCCCTCATCCCGTGCTCCAAGGGACCATCGAGCACTGCCAACCTTCGCCGAAGCGCCCTGGAAGTCAGACCCCCGACAGGCTGCCGAACGGAGACGGGGACCGCTGAGGAGAACGAATATAAGCACCGGACATTCTCTCCACCGTTGTCGACCAGGGTTTGCAGGTTTGCATAACCGCTGGAGGCCTGTCGAAGCTGTGTTGCCCAGAAGAGGGGACCGCTTGACACCGTGCCATCGACGACCGGAGCTGCAACGCTCCTTTGCCTAAGAATTTTGATTCACAGACGCGCTCGTCCGCTCCCCCACCCGCCTTATCCCGCCAGAGAAGGCCAGGCTGTCGACGCACCGAGGAGCATACACCGGTGGGTTTCCCGCCACCCAATGACCGTAGAGACGCCAGACGACTCGACGCCCTTGCTGGGCCACAGTTCTTCACAGTTTGTGGTCCTGAACTATCGACATTGAGGTGCCCTGCACGCCTCTCCCTTGCAGGATGTCTTCACTCCGTTGTCGACGAGCACCGCTGGGACCGAAGCTGCCGCCTCGATGCCAAGTTCACTTTCTTCAAGGGATCTCGACGATCCGTGGCTCCTGCTTTAAAGGGATCTGCTCAAGAAGGATCCGTCGACGACTCGCCGGCGTACTCGGCTATTCCAGGTACATTGGGGTGGTAGAAACATTATAGAAGGAAATAAGACTTATAGAACAATATATGGACTGGGCTTGTAGTGTATCTTTATTTTACAGGTTGCTGTCATAAAGCACCAAAGTATTGACTGAAAAGGATACGGTACTCAAAAGGATACAGATGGTAGGGTATTCCGGATCCCTGTTCACACGATTTGATAGTTGTAAAGTCAAGTTTAGACCTTCCAAATGATACGACTCTCTGACTGATGAAACAGGCAGAGAGATGGATCACTGGAAAGGGCGTGGGTAAAGTATAGGAAGTCAGCCTTATGACTGGTGTAGAAGAATCCAGCAGAAGTCTCTTTATGAAAATCCGGAATTGGAGCAAACGACAAGGAAGGGAAGATTAGTAAGAGAGACTTATCCCGAACGGCACGAGGCTCACGCTAGATACCGGGTTGCTGCACCACAGGATAGCGTCCAAAGTACTGTTCACTGTCACCTTCCAACAGTCCTTGAAAAGCTTCCTTCCCACGTAGAGAAAAGTATAGAAATTAATAAATCCACCTGTTAATATCAAAGATGCCGGAGTCGGAAATAGCGCCCTTTTGTGGAATAAACAAAGTACACGCGGTTCTGAACAGCCGCGAAGAAAATAGTGTGCGCGTGTGGAATTACACGCGAATAGGATTCACGCAATCCAGGCCAGCCGCGCTTGAAGACAGCGTGCGCTTGTGGAATTGCACGCGAACAGGATTCACGCAGCCCAGGCCAGCCGCGCTTGAAGACAACGTGTGCGTGTGGAATTACACGCGAACAGGATTCACGCAGTCCAGGTCCGCCGCTCTTGAAGACAACGTGCGCGTGTGGAATTACACGCGAACAGGATTCACGCAGCCCAGGTCCGCCGCGCTTGAAGACAACGTGCGTTTGTGGATTTGCACGCTGACAGGATACACGCAGCCCAGGACAGCCGCGTTTGAAGACAACGTGCGCGTGTGGAATTACACGCGAACAGGATTCACGCAGTCCAGGTCCGCCGCTCTTGAAGACAATGTGCGCGTGTGGAATTACACGCGAACAGGATTCACGCAGCCCAGGCCAGCCGTGCTTGAAGACAACGTGCGCTTGTGGATTTGCACGCTAACAGGATACACGCAGCCCAGGACAGCCGCGTTTGAAGACAACGTGCGTGCGTGGAATTACACGCGAACAAACAGCTCCAGGAATCAGCGTGTGGCGGAAAAAAAACACTATAGAAGGCCCAAGAAGCAGCTGAGGAAAACTGCAAGGACGCAGATCGGAGGTTCAGCTACACAACGCCAAATGATTCGAACAGAAGCAGCGAGTGAAGTTTCCACGCTACTTATATACGTAGTGCCGTAGCTCACATGACAAAGCAGAATTCACGTGAATTTAGCGACGTGAAAAGTGCAGACGTCGCTTTCCCGGCAATGAATCGAACAACCGCCATTTGGAATAGAACGGTCTAGCTGTTCTATGAGCGTAAGAGGTAGAACCACGTCCAGCATGCATGACAGTGCCATCCCCCAAAGGGGCAACATCTCCCCTTTTCGAGTGAAAACGCTTCAATAAAGCAGTAGCATGTATATTGGAAAGAGGTTCCCAGGACCTATCTTCGGGACCGTAGCCCTTCCAATCCACCAGATAATACGGCCTACCAGAACGTAGCCTCATATCCAGTATGTCCTGTACCTCGTACTCATCTGAACCTCTCACAGAAATAGCAACAGGCCGTACAGGCAATCTGGTAGCTTCAGAACACAGCTTAATGAGTGACACGTGGAATACGGGATGCACTCGCCATCGTTGTGGCAAAGCCAGACGGACAGCAGCCGGATTAATTACTTGGAGTACTGCATACGGACCAATGTATTTAGGCAACAATTTCTTTTTTCCTGGTATCCTCAAGTTCTTAGTGGACAACCATACTTTCATACCAGCCTTGTAGACAGGTGCAGGTACTCTATGAGCATCGGCATAGAACTTGTCGTGTCTTTTAGCTTGTTCCAATTGCTGCTTCACTTTCCTCTGTAGATTCTTAAGATCATGAAAAGTATGGCCTGCGGCAGGAGTATCCAAAGACAAACTGGAATCCAAAGGTATTGATCGGGGGTGTTGTCCATAAAGAGCATAGAAAGGTGAAGTGCCTATGGCACTATGATAGGAGTTGTTGTAGGCGAATTCTGCTGCCGGCAGGACCTTGAGCCAATCTGATTGAAACTGCAGACACAAACACCGCAGATATTGTTCCATAGTGCTATTGACTCTTTTGGTCTGTCCATCAGTTTGAGGGTGATAAGCACTGGACATTCTGTCATCAATCAGTAATGCTGAAGTTAGTGCTCTCCAAAAGCGTGACGCAAATTGTGAGCCCCTGTCCGTAATGATTACTGACGGTAGACCAAAGAAACGGAATACATGTCGAATGAACAGGTCAGCCAAAATAGCAGCTGTTGGTAAACCAATACAGGGAATATAAAGAGCCAATTTAGTGAAGTAATCCACTACAACCCATATGGTATCATATTCCAGGTTTTGTGGGAGTTCCACCACAAAGTCCATAGATATCATGTCCCATGGTTTGTTAGGGACAGGTAGGGACTGGAGTAAGCCCACTGGTTTACCAGGAGTGTTTTTGCATTGGATGCATACAGAACATGTTGATACATGATTTATGACATATTTTGTCATGGATGGCCACCAACACCATCTTTTAAGCAGCTCTAGTGTTTTCTTCTGTGCAGGATGGGCTGCGATCAAGGAAACATGATTCCACTTGAGGGCCTTATTCCGCATTGAAAACGTTGGTAAGTAGAGCACTCCTTGTGTGAAAGGTAAACCGTTATGTACGTCCAGCTTCATATCCTGGATCACTTGGGGATGATTTTTCACCCACTCCTGTACTTCGTTTTTTAAGGATGGTTGAACAGAACAATTACATATTACATGATCTGCCAACAACTGATTGCGCACCTGTGATTCTTCCTTCGCCTCCTCACCAATGCGAGACAAAGCGTCTGACTTAACGTGTTCTCTGGCAGGACGATATGTGACCTGGAAATCGTATTGAGCAAAAAAGACATGCCATCTGGCCTGTCGAGCCGTAAGACATTTCATAGATTTGAATGCTTGAAGATTTCTATGGTCAGAGTACACCAACACCTGATGTTTGGCCCCAAGAAGATGATGTCGCCATTCTCGGAAAGCATCCTTGATTGCCAGTAATTCCCGCTCAGTGACGGTGTAATTTCGTTCATATGGGGTAAGTTTGCGAGAGAAGAAAGCCACTGGGTGCTCCTCCTTGGTTTCTGTGCAAACTTGTGAGAGCACCGCTCCAGTAGCGACACTGGATGCATCCGCTTCAACAATAAACTGGCGATCTGGATCTGGATGCTGAAGCACGGGTGCCGTGGTAAATGCTTCCTTTAACATCTCGAATGATGCTTGGGCATTCTGGTTCCAACAGAAAGGAACTTTGGAACTAGTTGAAGCCGTCAAAGGAGCCACTGTTTTGGAGAAGGAACAAATAAACCTGCGGTAAAAATTTGCAAAGCCTAGGAAAGACTGTAATGATTTGACATTGTGCAGAACAGGCCAATTCAATATGGCCTTCACTTTGGAACGGCTCATTCGAGCACCTAGATTGGTAATGTCGTAACCCAGGAATTCCACTTCCTGTGAATGAAAGACACATTTCTCGGCTTTCACAAAAAGAAGGTTCTCCCTGAGTCTTTGTAAGACTGTAGAAACGTGTTTGACGTGTTCTGAAAAAGACGATGAATAAATCAGAATATCATCCAAATAAATCACCACGAATTGGTCCATTATATCCCTGAAAATATCGTTCATGAAGAACTGAAAAGTAGCGGGAGCGTTGCACAGACCAAAAGGCATCACCAAATATTCGTAAAGGTCATACCGCATCTTGAAAGCGGTCTTCCATTCATCGCCCTCACGAATGCGAACTAAATTGTATGCTCCTCGCAAGTCCAATTTAGTGAAGTACCTGGAAGTACCTAATTGATCCAATAGAACCTTTATCAGCGGTAAAGGATACTGATTTTTTATGGTGATGTCGTTAAGTGCCCTGTAATCAATGCAAGGCCTTAGATCTCCCTCTTTCTTCGGAACAAAGAATAGAGGAGACGCAGCAGGCGATTGCGATGGCCGTATGAATCCCATCGCTAGAGCTTTATCGATGTATTCTTTCAACACAACGTCTTCTTTTGGAGTCAACGAATATACACGACCTGTAGGAATTTTAGCTCCAGGAATCAGTTCAATCGGACAGTCATACTGTCGATGTGGAGGCAGTTGTTCTGCCTTGCCTTTATCAAAAACATCAGCATACTCAGTGTATTCGCATGGTATGGTTGTATCGCTTTGATGTACCACACTAACAGTTGAAGCTCCCCCCATAGAGGCCAATATATGTGAATTGTTTGACACCTCCTGACTGGTAAAGCAATGTTCATTGCAATAAATTGAAGGATACTGGAGCAATCCTGAAACCCAGTCAATAGCGGGATTATGAAGGGTCAACCAGGCAAGACCAAGTATTATTTTGTACTGCGGAGCAGCTATGACATCGAAGACGATTTCTTCCGAATGACTATTAGATAATGTCATCTGAACAGGTACCGTCTCCTGGGTTACCATACCAGAAGTCAAAACAGATCCGTCCACGGTATTAACCGTTTCAGGTTTGTTCTTGTTTACAAGGGGTATGGAACAATTCTTGGCATATGTGATGTCTATGTAATTGTTAGTGGCTCCGGAATCAATCATGGCCTTGGAAACCAATTCTTGGTCATCACAACGTAACGTCACCTCAATAGGTGCGTGATTAGGAATGGTACTGGAGTCCGATAAAACACTCGACACAGGGACTCCTGCTACTAATAAATGCTCGGATGAACCACAATACATACATAAATTGTTCTTTCTTCGGTTGTCTCTTTCTGCATTGGACAACCGGCCAATCACAGCGCCAATCTGCATTGGTTCAGGGTCATTCGAGGGAACTGCTGGTGCCTCCGAACGAACCGATGCTTGTAAGAATGGTTTTTTCTCTCCTTTCCGAGCATCTCTTCGGGCATCGATTTGTAGAACCAAATCGAGCAACTCTGTGAATCCCGTAGGAACCACCGGAACCATGGATAAGGCATCTTTCAGTTCTTCTGAAAGACCCATGTAGAAAACAGCTGTTTTCTTGCCTTCAGGCCATTGAGTTTCGGCTGTTAGTTGATTGAATCGGGCAATGTAAGGCAAAAGAGGTTGACTGCCTTGTTGTAGAGTAAGTAACTCCAGATCCATAGCTTGAGTAGCATAACGCATGTCAAAGACTTTACTCATAGCAGCCAAAAGATCATCACAGTCGTATAACAAAGGGCTATTTGATTCCAACAAAGGGTTAGCCCAAGCAGCAGCTGTACCCCCTAAATGGGAAAGCACAAATGCTGCTTTTGTGGTTAGGTCAGGGAATGATGTAGGACGGCAAAGAAAATGGAGTCGGCACTGATTAACAAAGGTTCTATAGGTTTTGGGGTCACCTGTGAACCGTTCCGGAGGAGCCAAGGGAAACTGAGTGGGCATAACCACATTAATAGTTTCCTGTGGGGGTGTCATAGTCCCAGATCCAGATGCAGTGGCCATCGGAATCTGTGCTCCCTGAGGACTAGCGTGCATGGCGTCTTGCATAACGTCCATACGGTGCCGTAACATGTCCTGTGCCGTAACCATTTCATTTCTCAAATCGCTGATCAACTGAGTCAAAATAGTTAAAGGATCCGTACCCTCCATGGCTTCTGATTCTGTCATAAAGCACCAAAGTATTGACTGAAAAGGATACGGTACTCAAAAGGATACAGATGGTAGGGTCTTCCGGATCCCTGTTCACACGATTTGATAGTTGTGAAGTCAAGTTTAGACCTTCCAAATGATACGACTCTCTGACTGATGAAACAGGCAGAGAGATGGATCACTGGAAAGGGCATGGGTAAAGTATAGGAAGTCAGCCTTATGACTGGTGTAGAAGAATCCAGCAGAAGTCTCTTTAGGAAAATCCGGAATTGGAACAAACGACAAGGAAGGGAAGATTAGTAAGGGAGACTTATCCCGAACGGCACGAGGCTCACGCTAGATACCGGGTTGCTGCACCACAGGATAGCGTCCAAAGTACTGTTCACTGTCACCTTCCAACAGTCCTTGAAAAGCTTCCTTCCCACGTAGAGAAAAGTATAGAAATGAATAAATCCACCTGTTAATATCACAGATGCAGGAGTCGGAAATAGCGCCCTTTTGTGGAATAAACAAAGTACACGCGGTTCTGAACATCGGCGAAGAAAATAGTGTGCGCATGTGGAATTACACGCAAATAGGATTCACGCAATCCAGGCCAGCGGCGCTAGAAGACAGCGTGCGCTTGTGGAATTGCACGCAAACAGGATTCACGCAGCCCAGGCCAGCCGCGCTTGAAGACAACGTGTGTGTGTGGAATTACACGCGAACAGGATTCACGCAGTCCAGGTCCGCCTCTCTTGAAGACAACGTGCGCGTGTGGAATTACACGCGAACAGGATTCACGCAGCCCAGGCCAGCCACGCTTGAAGACAACGTGCGCTTGTGGATTTGCACGCTAACAGGATACACACAGCCCAGGGCAGCCGCGTTTGAAGACAACGTGCGCGTGTGGAATTACACGCGAACAAACAGCTCCAGGAATCAGCGTGTGGCGGAAAACACCCTATAGAAGGCCCAAGAAGCAGCTGAGGAAAACTGCAAGGACGCAGATCGGAGGTTCAGCTACACAACGCCAAATGATTTGATCAGAAGCAGCGAGTGAAGTTTCCACGCTACTTATATACGTAATGCCGTAGCTCACGTGACGAAGCAGAATTCACGTGAATTTAGCGACGTGAAAAGTGCAGACGTCGCTTTCCCGGCAATGAATTGAACAACCGCCATTTGGAATAGAACGGTCTAGCTGTTCTTTGAGCGTAAGAGGTAGAACCACGTCCAGCATGCATGACAGTTGCCCAGGTGGCGGATCTCCACACAGAACTGTGTCTAATGGTAGGGGCCAGTATTCTGCCAATAGTTCTAACCAACTGCTTTCCCTCCTATTTCTATTGTTGGTTACCTTTATTAAGTGATTTGTGTGACATTTGACCCGAGTACAGTTGATGCACTTGAATGAAATCTGATAATAATTGTGGTACCACTTAGAACTGTATATATTTGCCATTGTAGATTTACTGAAAACAAAGTGGGCTCCACACCCACAACAATGGCCCCATCCCTCCCTCCATGCCCACACCTATGTGCTCTATCCCTCCTTCTCAGACCCACACTAATATGGCCCATCCCTCCCTCTCAGATCCACACCATGATGTCCCATACCTCCCTCTCAGACCCACACCAAGATGCCACCATGCCTCTAGACCCACACCAAGATGCTCCATTCCAGAGCCCACCAAGATGCCACCAACCCTCCATGCCAGACACCACCAAGATGCCACCAATCCCTTGAGGCACAAACCATGATGCCCCATCCTCCCTCCACACAGGAAGATGCCCCCATCCTGCCCTCCAGACTCAAACCAAGATATCCATCTCCACACACCAAGATGCCCTATCCCACCCTTCAGACCCAGACAAATTGGCCCCATCCCTTCCTCCAGACCAATGTGCCCCATCCCTCCCTCCAGACCCACACAAAGATGCCCCATCCCACTCTCCAGATGCACACAGATGTCCCTATCCCACCCCCAACCAACACCTATATGACCCATGCCTCTCTCCAGAACAGCAGATGCCCTATACCTGTTCCACACCAACACTAATGTGCCCTCATCCATTCCAGACCCCCCCCCACGAGGCCATCATCAGTCCCTCCACACAGCAAGATACCCCCATCCTGCCCTCCAGACCCACACCTAGATGATCCATCCATCGAGACTCACACTGTGCCCTCATACCTCCCACCAGACCCACACCATGCCCCCATACCTCCCCCAAACCCACACCAATGTGCCCACATCCCTAGCCCCAGACCATCACCAATATGCCCCATCCCTCCCATCAAACCCACACCAATATGCCCCATCCCCTCTATCCAGACCCACACCAAATACCCCCATCCCTACCCTCCAGATGCACACAGATGTCCCCATTCCATCCACACCAGGATGCCCCATCCCAACCTCCAGACCAACAGATGCCCCATATCTGTTCAGACCAACACCAATGTGCCCCCATCCATTGCAGCCCACACCAAGATGCCACCATCCCTCCATGCACATAGCAAGATGCTGTCATCCTGCCCTACAGAGCCAAACCTATATGAACCATCCCTCCTCCCAAACCCACAATGTGCCCCCATCGCTCCCCCAGACACAGACCAATGTCCCCATCCCCTCCCTCCAGACCCACAGCAAGATGCCCCATCCCACCCTCCCAGCCCACACCTAGATGACCGATGCCACCCTCCAGACCCACACTGTGCCACCCATCCCATCCAAACTAGGATGCCCCATCCCTCCCCCAGATCCACACCAATGTGCCCCACCCCTCCCATCAAATCCACACCAATGTGCTCCATCCCTGCCATCAAACTGACACAAATGTGCCTCCATCCACTCCCTCCAGAGCCACACCAAGATGCCCAAATCCCACCCTCCAGTTGCACACAGATGTCCCCATCCCACCCTCCAGACCAACAGATGCCCCATACCCAGTGCTCCAGATAGGATTTTGAAGTAAGAGTGTTTTACTCCCAATTTTTTGAATTAGAGAGAAAATCCAATTTTAAGAGAGTAAAAATGATTTTCCGCCTTCGCAAGAGTAAAAAGAGTCTGACAACTATCCAATTTGTGCGTGAACTTTAAACTTTAAACTTTGTCCGAAAACATAAGTGACAAAACAGCTGCATTTCAAAGTGGTTCTAATAATTTATTGCACCAGTGGAAAACATTTCCCCCACACAGGAACTGTGTAGATGTGAACTATTCAGCTTCATCTTCATGACACTTGGGCACAAAGGGCCTCATCAGGAGTCTGGCAGTAACCCTTAAATGCGGCCGTAGTGCTATTATAAGGGTCCGCCAGATCATGGCCTTGGCGGATTTCCCCCCAAGCTCTCAGCTGGGGGGAAATCTGCTGCAAATTTGCCGATTTGTGTTTGTCCTATTATTAACTCTGTATCCCTTCTCACTTTCTTTGTTGCCCTATCATGTAGCTCATTGCTCTCTCTTCCTGCTGCTCAAATTCCTGTTTTGGATTGTCTAGTATGTTCTCTGTCCCTTCTCCCTTCTACCACTCTTCCTGACATACCTTTGTTCTTCTGTATTGCTTAGGTTCAAAGTTGCTCTTCCTCTCCTGTTTTTCTGTTTGTCTTTTAACATAGCACCAATAAATATCCAAAAAGCTGAAAATTCCTTTTCTATTTAAATATATAGTGCTGCTTTAACATAGAGTGCTCCTTTTTAGATGTGTGCAAACCTTCTGTTGGCCTTTAGGCTGGGAATTATAGAGTTAGAGGTTTGGCTGACCAGATGCAGCACTTGCTTGAATGCAATGCAGATTGAAGAGGGAAAAACTGAATATACCTTCCTTCTTGATGGACCTCGCAACCGGAAGAAGTATCTACGACAAAACGACCACCGACCGTACGAGTCTGCACCCATTCCCACTGCTCCCATCATGGGCACGTACCATGAAAGATACCCGGGCAGCTGACCATACAACCCTGTGGTGATACGAACCGTACCCAAAGTGAGCGAGGAGAGACAAGACCGAGCTGGAGACGACTACATGGACCGAATCGACTAACAACGCCACAAAGCCATTCTGCAAGTCGTTAGAGACGCCATGACGACACAGATACGTTAGACAGGAAGCACATGTGCACTTCGCACATTTGGGCCATTCACACACCAACCTACATGAAGAATACATGCATACAGTTCTGTGAGATAGAAGACAGTAATATATACATACTGTCTGCACGTTTGTTATTTTATCACTTAGACCGATATAGCACCGCAGAAATGCAAGACGCCAGAAGAGCTTGTGTACATGCTTGCACATGCTACTTGCTACTAACCCTATGGAAGGACAGGAGCACTCAAGGGACCTGACCGACCATGACACAACAAGCTATGGATATAATGCAGAACACATATTCAGAGCCAGAGTAGGCCTTAGGAAAATCCAGCAAGCCAGGATCATCTAACAGAAATCTCAAGCAGTAAGATGCTGTGCAAGCAGAATAGCCACGGCAGAAGCAACGGCAGCCAAGGCCACGATGTTGCAAACGACATTCCACACACACCGAGCCAAGGTGATACCGGCCCTAGCAAGGACTCGTCCATGCAAAATACAAAACAAATCAAAGTATTTCCACCTCACACACAGTCGCCTCACACGTGACCCGGCCGAAGCTGATGTAATGCCAAGACCTACAGGCTGGGAAAGCACAGCAGCCCCACACTTAAGACCGAGCTTGCAACAAATCGCAACATATCAGCAACTTTATACGATGGGACTGGAACGCTCTCATGGCAGTAGTATACACACACCATTGTTGCTCGCTGTCACATAGTCACACGTTGCTGATACACAGTATACATGACCAGGTGTCTTGCGGGCTGGGAACAGAATTTGTCCCAGGCTTGGGGGGCCCGCGGCCTGACCAATCAGGACCTGTGGGTCCAGGGACAGGTAGCGGGGATTACCAGCCAATCACAGGGTTCGCCAATGTAACATTTTTGAAGTAGCAATTTTCGAGGATGATCCAAGCATACCACCTGACCCAGTGGCCTCCACTAACATTGCTCACTATACATTCCTATACCGGACCTACCACTCAGGGAGCCAATCCCGTTTGGTGTTAGGTTTGGGGTCGGAACTTGCTGGGTGACGCAGACAGTGACGTCACTTATCTACAAAACTGGCCTGCGAGCCAGAGTGCAGTGAGATGTGCCTGAAGTGCTCCATGTATATGATCCCTGTTCGCTTACCACAATGAACGGAAGTAACTATTGCTCCTTGTGTGGACCTCGACTTCTTTGGGACAAGGGAAGGAGTTAGGGTCTTCCGTGAGACGGAGGTCCGCAGGCCCCATGTGCGGATCTGCCAGTCCCCAAAATAACCCTAACAAGTTGGAGGTCCAACTGAGATAATTTATGATGTCAGCTCGGCCAGCTGCTGCCCCCTCTGCCGTCGGACCTCGAAGGACTGCAGGACCCTCGCAGGAATTGCTGGAGAACCGGACTGCGCAACCGGAGATTGGTCATCGGGAGCCGACTTCAAAAATCATCCCGCCCGCGGTTGGCGAGTTGTCCAACGCAGTTCAGAGGTGGCGAGTCAAGCCGAGGGTGGGGAGTCAGCGGCCGATCAGCGCCGACAGACGTGGAACTAAAGTATGTGTGGCCCACACAACCAGCAACCAAAATATTGTGTGGGTGGGGGGATGAACAAGAGTAATGTACCATTGTCATAATTGCTGGTAAAGAGGTATTGTTTAACACGTGTGTGGTTGTAGGGATTGGAGCAGAGGTAGTCCCTTTTCTGTGCTTAGTGAGCGTTCTAGTTGCGGGGCAACAGGCTCCCAGATAAAACAGGGGTTGGTACGCTGACAGGTCTGGACAGTGAGCATACGTATAGGGGTGTGGTTTTCCTATGAGTTGAAAGTTCTAGTTCGGTGACTAGATGTTGTATTCCCGTAAAGGTTAGCTGGAGATATCTTAGATTGCGGAAGGTGCATTAGCTGGTTAAGTTTCCCTATTGAGAAACGTATTGCACGTCGTGCAACGATACACGTGCAGTTTAATCATGAGATGAAGTATACTCCACTCCGGGGGAGGTGGGAAGGCAGCCATGGCGATTGTGAGTTGTCAATGTGGGATTGAAATGAAGGGTTTATTGCCTTGTTCGCACACAAATTGTTTTGTTTTTGAACTCTAGCTTGGTGACGTCACCCATAGGCCTCTGCATAGGACACTGTGTTATCAACGGGTACGAGGTTAGCAGCTCAGTGCTGAAATTGCTAGACAGGTAAACGAGCGACAGTGCGCAGGAGGTGCCTGCACGTGACTGAGGCGGTGTGCTGGACAGCGGCAGCCCTGGTGGAGGTGGTGCGGTACAAGATTATGTCGCCCAAGGTGTGGGGCTGCGGAGGTCCGTAGATATCGATAAAGTAAACTTGAACTGTATAATACACAAATGTTTTATCCTTGTCCTGGCAGCGGAGAGTCGAAATCTTCAACTAGAGGTCAGGTAACATACAAACAAACTATGATGTACCACATAGGGGTTGGGGAGCATCGTACGGCAGAACTAAAACACTAGTGACCCCCATCCAGCATCTCTATAAAACGCTGCCCATTTATAAAGACAGGATAGTGAAATATAGCGTACAATGGAAAAAAGGTACGGATGGAAAGGTAAGAGTACCATGACCGTCTAACAGCAGTTTCTCCAAAGACGTGCTGCAATCACTTCTGACCTATTTACACAACACATACAAGTGGAAGAAATTAGCTAACCGTATGGAGATATTTGAACTGTGGCGTATGTTCCAGGAGCACCAGCCATGTTTTATGAGTATACAGGGGGAAAATGAAGAGAGGCAGGACTCCTGCGCTCCGCTTCCTGTACCTCCCAGCGTTGCCTCTGATGACATAGAGGAGGAGGAGGAGGAGCAGGCATAGCTCTCAACTCACCCGCTTTTGGCGGGTGTCACCCCGCCAAAGCATCTACACCCGCACACCCGTGCTCATCTGTTTCACCCGCCTTGGGAGATACGATTCATATTTTTGCCGGGACTCGATTTCGAGATCCTGAAATCGGGTCCCAGCGTGACTCTTCCTGCGCGAATGGAGGCGTGAAAAGCAAGTGTCATGCTTTTCACGCCCCCATTTCCTCCCCCTTCCCCTCCCTGGCGCTCTCCTCCAATGAGATGATTGTGCCTGGGAGCATTCCTCCCCACCCCCCTCCCGTAAAAGGTCAGCGACATAGAAGTAGGACTGCCGTTTCATGTTTTTACGGCAGTCCTACTTTTATGTTTATGGCCTTTCTGGGTTTTCACCCGCCTTGGTATCAAAAAAGGTTGAGAGGTATGGGAGCAGGGTTTATACCCGATGCAAGAATTA
The DNA here is from genome assembly GCF_040938575.1 of Ambystoma mexicanum. Classification (NCBI taxonomy): domain Eukaryota; kingdom Metazoa; phylum Chordata; class Amphibia; order Caudata; family Ambystomatidae; genus Ambystoma; species Ambystoma mexicanum. Next base: position 222,961,648 of record NC_090939.1, on the reverse strand, counting down.
AAAGAAGTTAAGGAGCCTCAAGAGTTGACACCAACAGAAGGGTACTCAAACCCCACATACAAACCACCCTCATACTCCCCAAAGGTGCATGCCCCTAATACCCTGCAAGAATGGACAAGGGCAGAGGCCGACAGTGCAGGCCTGGTTGAGGGCGGGTTGCGGCAAAGCAAAGAACGAGTTTGCGGGAAAAGGTCCAGACAAATGGGTAGCAGCACAGGTGCTCTTGAAGTTACAAGGGGTCACTACCTGGGAGGCTGAAGGGGACACTAAGGCTATAGGGGAGTTGGAGATGGGACAGGGATGTAGAGGAATGTCAACACACGTACCAAGGGAATGGCAGTTGCGGGAAGAAGAGGAAGCTGAATTAGAAGCAAAAATAGCGGAACTGAAGGAGCAAAGGAATGTTCTAGTGAGACAGCTAAAGTTAAAGGAACAGGAAAGAAAGGAACAGTTGGCGTTGGTGGGAAGGGAACGGAGAGAGGTAATAGAGAGGAATACGACAGGTGAAGGGAGCAAGGTGCAGGCAGAGACAAGGAAAACAAGAATAGAAGAGAATGAAGGGGATGAGGCTGAAAGGGAAATGGCATTTTGGGGGCAGAAGAAATTCCTAGACCAAACACGTAAGTACGAAAAGGGAAGATTGAAGGAGTTGGAACTGGCGAGGGTAGGGAGAGCACAAACTCAGAGGGATGAAGACAAGAGAGCACTCCAATGAGTGAGCGAAGCGGTAAGGGAGGAGCTGGACAGGAACAGATGGGGCGAGGAGCATCGGGAAAGACAACAGAGCAGACAGGTCCCTAACGGATGCACAGTGGATAGCACAAGTACGTCTAAGGTGATACAAAGGGACCGATGTCCCAGTCTTAAGGGGACGGGAAGAGGAGAATGAGCGTGGCTTTGCGAACCTCGATCTTGAGACAGTAACAGTACACTATCCACTCCCGTGCAGATGAGGAAGAGGCAGATGGAGACGGCGAGGATAGCAATGTAGAAAGAGAGGGGCCAACTAAGCTTTATATAACACGAAAAGGCACAGGACTGTCATGGGAATGTAAAACACAAGATGAGAGGGGCGGTGGGCAGCACATTGACAACATAACTCAGGACGCAACAGCAGAGACGGCCCTGCAAACACCCTACACTAACAGGCTCCGGGACCTCCCAGGGCGCAGGAGAGATGGGACAGCAATAATAAACAATAGAGAGCACTTGTGCACACGGGGTGGACACGCTGGGTCACGGGACACCCCACAACGATCACACACTATAGACATGGCAGATATAGGGGCAGATGGAGAGGATGAGAGGGGACCTATCCAGATGCAACAATATAGGCGCACACATGAAGAGAGCGCACACATGAAGAGAGGGCGGCGTACTCGCATATGCCCCTTTTGGAAAGGGGAGGGACAAGACCGCAGTATGTCCCTTGGAAACACACAGATAAGGAAAACATAAAGTCTAGGTTACCATCTTTAAGTGAGGGGGCGGGGAAATGGATATACGAAATGGAGAAATTGACGGCAGGACCAAGTGGGTGACGTCAAGGGCTTGCTGGTCTCCATACTCAGTGACGCAGCCGATGACATTTGGAAAAGGGCGGGGTTCCCAGGAGTGACTACCCACAACACAACAAATGACGGATCCCCATTTGCAAACTGCAGACATGCGGTGTGGTAGGCACTGCGGATGCAATATCCCGACAGCTCAGATATAGGTGCCATTACATCACGCAAGATGCGTGACCATGAAGACCCTGTTAGTTATATCCAAGAAATTCAAGAACTTTGGTGCCTCGAGACGAGGGAGCCATGGGATAAAACGATAGCTATCTTCTACCACATCTTGATACAAGGGTTACCGGCGCAGGTGCAGAGACAGCTGAAGAAAATGGTGGGGATGGAAGCAAAGGCATGGTCGGAAATACAACTCAGAATAGTACACCATTGCAGGCTGTAGGAGGAAAAGATTAAGCAAAAGGCAGAGGATAGAAAAGCAGATGAAGCAAAATTGGTTCAAAAGAAACTATCCAAATACGCTCTAGAAGGAGCACTGATAACGAGCCCAGCCCCACAAACACAGACAGCAGTATCACAACACCAACCTCAACTCCAAAAGCAGCAGCAGCAGTGCAATACAGTACAACAATACGCACCACAAATGGGAAGAGGATACATGGGCATGGGCGGGTATCAGAACAATTATAGAGGAAGAGGAGGGTTCCAAAGAGGGCAGCCTTTGGACCGCAATCACATTACCCGGGAGGAGGGTTCAGGGGATACCAACAGCAAGGGCAAGAGGGACAGGGTAAGAGAGGAGGAGGATTCCCATGGCAAGCACTGGAGCCGCCCCAGTGCTGGACTTGTGGTCTACTAGGTCACGTGTCCCACACATGTAGGAGTAGAGGCATACAACAAGAGTGGGGTGAACAAGGGCAACAAGGTTACCAAGGCGGACATAATGGATACTATACGCAAGACACCCAACCGACAGGTCAACAACAAATTCTGCCACAACAAAGCATACATCAGCCACAGATGCAACACTAGACTATGCCAGTGACGCAACAAATACAAACACAACAAACACCACAACAACAACAACAACAAATGGCTGCACCAGTGGCCCAACATACACAAATGGTACAACAACTGACATAACTACAGGACAACTCTTCACAACCCATGGACACAATGGCAATGGTACCAGTAACTAGGATGGGAGGGGTAACACTAGTGGGGCATAACCCTTACACAGGAAATGGACAATCACTGTACCTACAATAGGACAGCCCACAGACGAACTTGCTGTGCCCCATCCTATCAGTAACACCTAACCCTGTGGAGGAACCTCGTATAAAGGTGGCGTTAGGTGACAAAACGTTTTCCTTTATTGTTGACACTGGGGCCACTAGGTCATGCATACGGGAGGGAAAGTACACATTGTCAGGCGTTGCCATGAACACCCAAAGATTTTCTGGGGCTCGAGAAATGGTTCCCTTCACTCATAACTTCTACTTATCAATAGGCGATCACAACTTATCTCTGCCCTTACTTTACTCTAAGCAAGCGCCTGTAAACATACTCGGTCACGACATAATGAGGAGACTGAACATGACAATATCTTTCACAGACAAAGGCATAGTGTGCTCTACACCAGGTATTCACATGCTCACGGCTAGACAAATACTCCAGGCGTATTGCGGGAAAAGTGTACAGAGGAGGGAGCCGGTCGACCCTTAAATGTTCCAATACGGAACCGACATGGCACTTGCATGGCTACCAGGCAAAGCAGGGAAGGTTTGGAGAAGGCCAGGTGAGTACTTCTTTAGGCAGATGAGAAGGAGGAAGCATTCATATCAATTGATATAGAGGGAATTGTGGCAAAAGAGGACTGGGTTGCAGTGCACATGCTAGATGGCGATGGTGAGGCACTGAGAGCGATAATTGCACTATCAGAAGGGTGTTGATTACATCAGGTGTCAGATGCGGAACTATTTTCACAAGAGAAAGGAGAGAGTGAAATGATGATGGGAATGAGTGTTTACTTTTGGTTGTGCATAACATACAGAGAGGTGGCCCAAAAAATAGCAATGGCGCTAGAAGCACCCCTCACCACACCAGCTCCCTTTTGTGAGAAGGATTTAGCGTAGGTACCCAACACACTATGGATAACAAGTCCCTATGAAGTAGGGTGCATAAAAAGTATAGGAGGAGTGAAAATAAAGCTGAAAAAAGGGGCGATTTTGCCAAGAGTCAGACAATACCCCCTGACAAAAGAAGCAGATGAAGGTATTTATGAGACAATCAGTGCCCTCATACACAGAGGTATCCTAGTGCCATCAGAATCCCCATGTAACACTGCTGTGTACCCCGTCCGCAAGGCAAATGGGGGTCGTGGCATTTTATTCAATATTTACGACCCCTCAACCACATTGTAGAGGCACACATTGTAGAGGCAGAATACCCTGACTACCCCGTAGTGGCTACCCCTGCCACGATACTCTGTGGCATCCCAGCCGAGGCTACATGTTTCACTGTTATCTATCTCAAGAGCGCCTTTTTCTCAATACCCTTACACCCAGACTCACAGGATTTGACCAGCTTCATGTACCGCAATCGAAAATGGAAATACACTAGATTGCCTCAAGGATATTTCGAATCACTATCCATCTTTAACAGAATGATTCTGATGGACTTAGTAATATCCAAACAAAGAGCAATGGTACCAGTAACTAGGATGGGAGGGGTAACACTAGTGGGGCATAACCCTTACACAGGAAATGGACATTCACTGTACCCACAATAGGACAGCCCACAGACGAACTTGCTGTGCCCCATCCTATCAGTAACACCTAACCCTGTGGAGGAACCTCGCATAAAGGTGGCGATAGGTGACAAAACGTTTTCCTTTATTGTTGACACTGGGGCCACTAGGTCATGCATACGGGAGGGAAAGTACACATTGTCAGGCGTTGCCATGAACACCCAAAGATTTTCTGGGGCTCGAGAAATGGTTCCCTTCACTCATAACATCTACTTATCAATAGGAGATCACAACTTATCTCTGCCCTTACTTTACTCTAAGCAAGCGCCTGTAAACATACTCGGTCACGACATAATGAGGAGACTGAACATGACAATATCTTTCACAGACAAAGGCATAGTGTGCTCTACACCAGGTATTCACATGCTCACGGCTAGACAAATACTCCAGGCGTATTGCGGGAAAAGTGTACAGAGGAGGGAGCCGGTCGACCCTTAAATGTTCCAATACGGAACCGACATGGCACTTGCATGGCTACCAGGCAAAGCAGGGAAGGTTTGGAGAAGGCCAGGTGAGTACTTCTTTAGGCAGATGAGAAGGAGGAAGCATTCATATCAATTGATATAGAGGGAATTGTGGCAAAAGAGAACTGGGTTGCAGTGCACATGCTAGATGACGATGGTGAGGCACTGAGAGCGATAATTGCACTATCAGAAGGGTGTTGATTACATCAGGTGTCAGATGCGGAACTATTTTCACAAGAGAAAGGAGAGAGTGAAATGATGATGGGAATGAGTGTTTACTTTTGGTTGTGCATAACATACAGAGAGGTGGCCCAAAAAATAGCAATGGCGCTAGAAGCACCCCTCCCCACACCAGCTCCCTTTTGTGAGAAGGATCTAGCGTAGGTACCCAACACACTATGGATAACAAGTCCCTATGAAGTAGGGTGCATAAAAAGTATAGGAGGAGTGAAAATAAAGCTGAAAAAAGGGGCGATTTTGCCAAGAGTCAGACAATACCCCCTGACAAAAGAAGCAGATGAAGGTATTTATGAGACAATCAGTGCCCTCATACACAGAGGTATCCTAGTGCCATCAGAATCCCCATGTAACACTGCTGTGTACCCCGTCCACAAGGCAAATGGGGGTCGTGGCATTTTATTCAGTATTTACGACCCCTCAACCACATTGTAGAGGCACACATTGTAGAGGCAGAATACCCTGACTACCCCGTAGTGGCTACCCCAGCCACGATACTCTGTGGCATCCCAGCCGAGGCTACATGTTTCACTGTTATCTATCTCAAGAACGCCTTTTTCTCAATACCCTTACACCCAGACTCACAGGATTTGACCAGCTTCATGTACCGCAATCGAAAATGGAAATACACTAGATTGCCTCAAGGATATTTCGAATCACTATCCATCTTTAACAGAATGATTCTGATGGACTTAGTAATATCCAAACAAAGAGCATGATCCTACAGTTTGTAGATGACATTCTTATTTGCAGCACCACACAGGAAGAGTTCCGGAAGGACTCAGTACACATGCTCACTGTATTAGCAGAAAAAGGGTACAAAGTGGACAAGACCAAATTACAATATTGTCAGAAAGAGGTACTGTACATAGGCCAGCTGATATCTGAAAGTGGCAGACACTTAGCACCCAAAAGAGCACAGGCCTTACTTGACATGCCCCAACCAAAAACTGTAACGCTCACCTGACTCCCACGGGGGCGCTGGCCTGGTTCGCGCTGCTGTGACCTCGCCTAAGGTGATGCGCAGGGTTCGGAAGACGGACTGGACCGGGCCCCAGATCTGGCTTGTCTGACTCGCAGAAGTATCCTTCTTAGGGTCTGGAAGGACGAGCTCTCCATCTTGCTTCTGATGCAGGGGCGCGTTGGTATCCAGTTATGTCACTGGATTTTCGGATGGGTGAGAACCAAACTTGCTTGGCTTCCAGGTAAGTTTTTCTATAAGTGGTTCCCCTTGTGTCCATGCATTAATGTTCTAATGCTAGTGTCTTTTTCCCCATAGGGGCCGGGGTACGGAATGCCGGGGAACAGGCACCGACCCGAGGTGAGCAGTGAAATCCTTGTGGAAATCAGGTAAGTCTTTAATGAGTGTTTTGGTAATGTCTTTTCATTCACTCATTAACGCTGATGTCTTTTTCCCCTTAGGGGCCGGGGCCCGAAAATGCCTGGATGCGGCGCGGACCCGAAATAGAAAGGGAATGACCCAACAGGTAAGTCTTGACATGGAGTTTTAGCTTCCCTTTTCCCTTCTTTCTCTCACCTTTGTTCTTGTCTTTTTCTCCCTAGGCGCGGGGGCGCGACTGCAAATCCGGATGGTCGCTGCTGAACATGGAGGCGCCCTGTAAAGGTGAGTAGAATGCGGCGCTGCAGCGATCGATGCAATGTGCTTTTAAAAATAAATGTCTTCCTTTTCAGGATTGTCGGCGAAATGTCTCTGGGATGCAGATTTAGCAGGTGAGGCCTTTTCCTTCTTCTGTTCTCTTATTCCCATCCTTTGCAGGTGATTCAGGATGCTGGCAGGTGTGGCAGAAGTCAAGATGCAGGAGCAGACACGGTGAGCGTCCAGCTGCTAGATGCAGAACAACGCGAAGCACGTGTGGCTGATCGGGTGTGGTTTAAATAGCCTTGGAAGAAGTTCCTAGAATGTGTTCTTCCTCCAATCAGGTATGTATCCTTCCCCGACCACGCCCGGGTGGTAAATGAGTCCCACAGGTAAAGAAGTTCCTTTCAGGCCTCAAGGAGGCCGGGGTTCTGCAGCATGGTCTGCATCAGGTAAGTGCACCCAAACACTTTCATAATGAGCCTGGCGCCTATGGCGCCAGGACTGACTTTTTCTATGAGCCTGGCGCTATAGGCGCCAGGACGCTGTCCAAAGGGCCCCTATAAGGGGTTGCTGGGACCTTCCCCGGGGACTTGATGTCCGCTTTCGGGGACGCAGGGCCTGAGCCGGCTCCCCGGGAGCGGGCATCGTGACAAAAACAGTACGGGAACTACAGCAATTCCTCAGCCTATACAACTATTATAGCGCATGGGTCTTTGATTACAGCACTTACACGTGTCCTATACTTACCGCCCGTAAAGAAGCACAAAGAGGACGGACACAGCTGGGGTGGACAAAGGAAATAACAGATGCATTCCATGAGCTGAAGGAGGCAATATTCATGGCCCCGGTCCTCGGGACCCCAGATTACAAAAAATTGTTTTTTATATTCTCACACTCTGATGGGGTGGTCATGAAGGCAGTACTCACACAAAAAACGAGCACGGGTCAAAACCAATTGCATACTACAGTGGACAGTTAGATCCAGTAATGACAGGACACTTCCCCTGCAAACAACATTTGGCTGTTGCAGCTTTCGCTGTAGAAAAAGTATCATTAATAACTATGGGATGCTCCACCACACTTTATGTGGAACATGCCCTCTTCACGATCCTGCACAAGCCAAAAAGCATGCTGACAACACAAAGAGCAACAGGGAATGAAATAATATTGTCACGACCAGAATTGAAAATAGTGAGGTGCAAAAATGTAAACCCAGCACACTTCCTGGCTGAAGAGTATGAAACAGGAGAATATGCCCATAATTGCCCAAACGCTATTGAAATATACACAGCAACATGGAAGGTGGAGGAAGATGCACTTGAGGGGGAGAGGTGCTATACATCGACGGTTCATCCACAATCGATAAAGTGATGGAGAGTGGCAGTCCTGCAGGAGAGTCTGTTGCCCATTTCTACTGTTTTCAGCGTGGGGGAGGACCCTTATATAAACCCCTTCTATCCGCGGAGCGGACGCGGAGTGGACGGAGAGTGGCAGTCCTGCAGTCATGACTGCCAGGGCTGCAAGGGCAAACAGAGAAATGCGGGAAATTGTCATGAACCCAGAGCAGAATGACCCTCCGAGAGAGGAAGAAATGGAAGAAGAGGGCAGATGCCTGAGGAGCGCCAAACTATGCTTGAAACAGCTGAGTCAAAAACAACAACAAACACTAATATCCATGGATTACCTAGCGACATTGCCTCAAATGGGCTCCCCAAAAAAAACCGACGTTCCAGCAAGAGCCAGCGAACACCATAAAGGTACATCCAACCAAAAGCAAAGTCTTCCGGCCTCCAGTCTTAGAAGACCCCAAAGCAGACCAACACGACCCCCAGGAACGACCATCCTTAACTGGAGGAGCAACTGATGATATATGGGCAAAGAGCCTGGAAATCAAGACAGTCGAGGCCTCGGCTGGCCGGAAAGACACCCGGCCGCCACTCCGAGCCACCGCGGTTGAGCGGGACCCCGCGGAGGCGGCCCTCGAAGGGGGACCGCGGTCCGCGTGGGACGGCGAGGAGGGGCGGACGGAGAGGGAAGACACGGCTAAGGAGGACAGAGCCGCCGGGAGAGCGAGCCTCGGAGTGGGAGCTAGGCCTGCCGGTCCGGCGCAGCACCCAATACCTCCCTCCCCCGGAGCCCCGCAGGGCGCTCCCCGCCCCACGGCCGGAGCTCTCGGAGGAGGGCTGCCGGACGTGGAAGTTGCTGAGGGAGGGAGGGGAAAAGAGATGGATGGCACGACTGCCTCAGGAGAGGCAGAACCGGAGGAGGTGGCGGGCACCCCACCTGAGGAGAACGGGCAGGGGGAGCCCGATAGAGAGCTGCACACCACAGGAGTATCACCGACGTGTTCACTAGCGGAAAGGAAAGTGAAAGTGGTGGCTCTCATTCACAAAGAGGCGGAGGAAAGTGCAGAGACCAGTTGGGTCTCAGAAAAAATCAATGTACAAGGGCCATCAAACCCCAACAAAAAGAAAAGACAGAGAACAAGTTCCTTGCCTCTCAAGAAACTCAAGAACCGTATAACAACGAAAAACAAGATCAGCAGCAGAACGAAAAAAAGGCCCCAGAAGCTCGAACAGCAACAAAAAAACACCTGACCAACTGTTGGTCAAAACAAATGAAAACGACCCACAGAGAGGAGAAGGAGGGGCACTTAAAAACTCAATAAAGGATTACTTTTACGCAAACATTAGACAAAAAGCAACAAAAGAGTACCCGCAGAGGGAACTTACAGATCTCGAAATACTGGAAGCTTTAAACGACTGCCTGCCGGTAGCAAAACTACGCAGAGTTGAGCACTATGTCAGTGATAACCGGCCGCATAGTAAAAGACGGTCCTCAGGAGAAAGTAATAAGCCACAAGGACAGCTGAGTGACAAAGTGGGGCCTGAGGGGGAACCACCGTGCCCGATACTACCCCAAAAGATTTCCACGAACTCACCAAGAGGCCAGCAAAATCTGAAGCCGACAAAAGTCACAGAGAAGGGGGAATTGAAGAGAAATCCGGGCAAAGAGTCAGAAATGGGGACTGTCATGTCCGAGCACAAAGAAAACCCCCACACCATCCAAGAGGAGAGCCTCATTATAGTTGACCCGAAAGGCCCAATGGATTTAACAACAGAAATAAAGGAAGGCTCCTGCAAGCTAAATCCGGCAACACCCTCACTCCCAGAGGGTACAGCCTTGAATGTTGACAACTTCACAGGAACAGACAGAGACAAAGTTCATAAAACACCAAACAAAACGCTGGTGCCAGAAAAACTCAACCAAGCGGGGCTCTCCAAAGCCCAAAATGAAAACACGACAATAGGAAGGCCATCCACAGCAGACTCAGACGAACTAAACCAAGAAAATCTTACGAGACCCCTAATCAACCAAAACTTGAACATGGGGGGAAATGACAATCGAAGTCTCCACACCGACAAAAATCGAAAAGGAAGAGCCTCACTAGAAACAACAAGGCCAATTCGAGGCAGCTGGACAAATCAGACAACAATGTTAACTGAATCCCCCTTAAGAAGAACCTCGCCACATCATTCGACCAGCCCGACGGATTCCTCAAATAAAAAAAAAATGGACTTACTGTCAATTATGTCATCAGTGAACATTGCACTGGCACCATTCATGAAACTTTACGAAACTATCGCTGACTCCTTGAAAGACCACACAAGCATCCAAGCGATGATCCACAGCAAAGTTATCTTCTTAGAAGCATATGTCATGGCTTTGGAAGCCAGAAAATCAAGCACAGTTATAATAAATGACGAGGGTTCGTCTTCACGACAAAAAGAGCAGTATGAAGACAAAGAACAAAGACCGGTGAATAAAACCAGGGGGACTCAAACCATAGCTATTACAGGCCATACAACAAATAATCCACCAACAGAGGGTGCAAATAAAGAGGCGAATTTAAAACAAACTGAGATTCAATCAACAAAGAGACCACCACCTAGACAACCCTCAACTGGAAACCAAACTGCAGAAGGTATTTTTCAACTTTTCACACGACCAGTAAAACACAAGGAAAAACCACAAATGAAAAGCAAAGAAATAGAGTCGAGGCAAACAAAAAACCCTGAAACTTCAGAAAAAAGAACCACCAGCCTATCGCTGTCAACAATTGAAACGCCAGAAAAAAGAACCTTTACCCTATCCCCATCAACAATTGAACGCATCGAAGGCGAAGAATTGATGAATCTGAGCCAACACCTGGCAGAAAACTCGCCTACGAGTCTAGCTGCACATTGCTCCAGTGAAGCACCAACTTCACAATCACACAAAGAAAAGGAAAATACAGAATTCATAAGAAGAAATGAAGAAGTGACTGGAGAAAAAGCAGCAAAAAATTCTAGGGAAAACGCGAAGAATACAAAGAACAAGGGCGCCAGTCCAATTGATACAGATAGACAGACAAAGCCAAAAAGGATGCAGAAAGAAAGAAAAAAAAGAAAACGAAAGGTCGAAATCGAGACCCAGAGACAATCAGACCTCAGGAAACTGGAAAAAAGAACAAAGATACAACTCCTCCAGACAGAGAGAGGGTGAACGCGGTAAATCAAGAAGGAGATCGGCAGGTAGACGGAACGATCAAAAACACAAAAGAAAGCCGTCTAGAAACATAACACCTGGCAGACCGCGTTCTCAATCCACGAATGCCCATAACAAACCCAATACTGAAAAACGACTCAGCCCGCCACGAGACAAAGGAGAAATGATCTTTCGGTACAGATCCAGAACACAGAAATATAACCTAAAACCGAAAAAAGTGGACAAAGCTAAATGGCGTATAAAGATCACACAAGTGAAAGAAAACAGAGACGAAATAATCTTGAACCGAAACTCAGTGCTAACACTGTTTAAATACATTCGAAAGCTGAATCAAATAAAATCAGAAGATCTGCTTGTAGTAGAGCCAAGCCACGTAAATGCAAAAGCAAAAACGGTACTCTACGTAACATCAACAACGTTGAAAAACCTGATCCTCGACTGTAGTGAAGAGCTGGACGAAATGGGCTACGAAGTCAAAGTGCAATCAAACAAAAGCGAAGAAGACAATAAAAGGGAGGCTGAAAACATAAGGCGTATTAAGCCCAGTAAAAAGGAAGTAGACAGACACCCAAAAAGTGCCTTAGGAAGAACCGGTCGCAATAAGTCGCCTGAAAAAAACAAGGACAGAGCAAGAGCCCGGGAAGTTGAAGAGAAACTGAGGGAAAAGCGACAAGCCTCGAAAGAAAACAAAAATTACGAAAGTTTCACAAAAACCAAAGATACAAAAAAACTTAATAAAGCCAAGGCAATTCCAGAAATAACAGCCAAACTTTCAACAGAAAAATTTCCCCAAAAAAGATGTGAACCCACGAAAGACATATGGTCCTGGTTGCCCAAAATTCTGAGGGAAAAAAAGCAAACATAGCAACCCGCGAGAGACGAGCACAGTCTACATGACAGACATCGCGCGACCCCCTTAAAGTGCGAACTAAAAATGTGCTCATGGAACACGAGAGGACACATCCATCTACTGTCTCCAAAAGACATGGACCTGGGATCATATGACCTTCTATGCCTCCAAGAGACCTGGCTGACTGAACCCCCTGCAATAGGGGTTCGAAGTCATCCTTGCACCAGCCAAACAAGGATGTCGAGGAAGACCTTCGTCGGGCTTATTGATTGCATCTAAAAAAGACTCAGGGATCAAACTAGAAGAAACATTGATCAGCAACCAAATGATTCTGATGGTTAAGGCGGCATGGAGCCGGTGGAATACCGTTAAAAACGCCTACGAGAAAGTCACCTTAATCGTAGCAAACACCTACTGGAACCCCGCAAGCATAGAGCCTACCGCCTACATAGAAAAAATGGAGGACGCGATAGATGAGGCACTATCGGAACACCTGGTAAAATACTTCCTCATTTGCGGAGACCTGAACGCTACGTGTATGAGCTCGGAAGAAAGAGTGGCGGACCTAGGCCACAACTCAACAGGCAAACAACGCGGCAACCTATGGGTCAAATTGATGAATTCAAGAAACCTTCACAATTTGCACGAAGCATTCCCAGACCCAAATCGCCCGCCATCATGGGAAAGGAAGGATTTGACAGGTACCATAGACTACATCTACGTCACTGAACCATTACTGGTAATAACGAAAGATTTTGTAATTACAAGAGTTACAGCCAGTGACCACAACCCCCTGTCAACAACCTGGATGTCAATAAGGCCCCAGAACGAGTACGTTGAGCACCAAGTCATAGCCAACACGAAGGGAAACCGTCTACACCTTACAACTGAGGCCATTAAGGAAATAGAAAAAGGATTCAGCTCAATGTCAAATCACTTGGGCAAAAATAATACAGACTATACGCCATTCCTGACGAAGTTTAAGAAGACTCGTAAAATAAAAACAAACAGTGGAAATCCCCCAAGACACGTGTATGACCTAACACTGGTGGAGAAACGTCGGGCACTGCGGAAAATACAACGCAAAGCAAAATCTTCAGGATCTCCAGGGGCTGTGAGAGCGGCAGAAGCGGAAACCAAACTCTACAAAGCATGGGTAAAAGGCCACAGACTGTCTCTCTATCAACAAGATGCTGAAAACATTCTAAAAGCGATAAGTGGCAAAAACATAAAAGAATTTTGGAAAATTTTGAGAGCGGTTAACGAAACCCAAGAAAACACAATCATAACCGAGATCGGGGAAACTACTTGGACAAAACATTACACTACTATGTACCAGGCACCAAGTACCAACTTAAAACTACAGGGCGGAATGTCTCCTGAGCCATGGATAATCATAGATGATCCACAGGAAATCCGAATGAAAATCAGAGGCTTAAAAAACTCCCAAGCCCCAGGACCCGATGGGATCACGAACTCCAATCTAAAAACACTTGAAAATGAGTGGCCAAGTCTGCTAAGTAAAATCTTTGGCAGATGCTGCAACTTAAAAACGATACCACCCTCATGGAAACAAGCAACAATCGTTCCAATATTCAAGAAAGGAGACAAAAAGGACCCGATAAATTACAGACCAATTGCGCTCCTGGATGTCATAGGTAAAGTGTTTGGCTCAATGCTTCTCGATCGCTTCAAGATCTGGATGGAGGAATCACCCTGTAACGATCCACTCCAAACGGGATTCAAAAGAAATCTGGGCACGACAGCCAACATTCTAATGCTAAACGTGCTGAAAAACAAAGTACTGGAAGGAGGAACGAGAATCTTTGTGGCGTTCATCGATCTGACACAAGCATTCGACCGGATAGACAGGGCCCGCCTATGGTCCAAACTTGAAACCTGGGACTGTCCACCGTCTATATTAAACCCGATTAAGGCACTATACACCGATATCTCAATACGCATCCGACTTGATCAAAACGGCCTTTTATCATCACCCATCCCAACAGCGAGAGGAGTGAAGCAGGGGTGCCCGCTGGCCCCGGCCCTGTTTCTGGCATTCATTGGTGACATCCAAAACGAGGATCCAAAAATTCGAGCATTTCCCCCAAAAATCTGCAAAACCCCGATAACACGATTGCTTTATGCAGACGACTTGGTCCTAATGGATCACACACCAATTGGTCTGCAGCGCCAACTGACAAAGCTTCAAGGGTATATGCAAGAAAACAAACTGGAAATAAACGCAAAGAAAACAAAATTCTTAGTATTGGAAAAAGCGACCAGGAAAACAGAAAAACTGAAACTAACTTTGGAAGGATCACTGATCGAGCGAGTGTTCGACTTCAAATACTTAGGAGTAACCCTAGACTCCTCTTCGCAAGACAAAGCCATGCAATCGGTCCTGATGTCCAAAGCCAACAAATTGGCAGCCCAAGCTAGGGCCATAGATAAAAAGTTTGGAAGATTCTCACTGATCCCTGTGCTAGAACACTATAAGAAAAAGGTGATGCCGACATTAACATATGGGGGAGATGCTATGATGAATTTACCACAATCCATTTGGACAAAAATTGAGGCAAAGTTTTGGCGAAAAGTCCTCAGACTCCCAAACTCGACCCCAATAGCCTCAATCCGACGAGAGCTTAGTTTACTTTCTCTCAGAAGTTCAGTCTCACAATCGTCTCTAAGACTGTTCAGGAAATGCCGGATGGCTGAGCCACCATCAATATACTTTCTCATTAATCTCGAAATAGAAAGGAATACAAGCAAATCCCTTAAAAAATGGAAAGAAGAAAACTTCAGCTTGCTAGAACAGGTCAATGCAGACGAAGAACAACTAATAAAGTACCCAAAGAGAACCTTTACCAAAATCAAAGAACTCGACTGGATAAGCACCCTGGAGACAGCAGGAAAAAATAAATTAACCTTACACCTGCCTCCAAACACGAAAAAACTCAATGAACTCCAGGAATATATAAAGAAGTTTCCATCCAGGAAAGGGAGAGACATGCTGATGAGAGCCCGTTTAAATGTCTTGCAGACAAATGAGATCTTGTCAATTAGAGGCCAGTCGGGAAACAACAGTTGTCGATTTTGTGAGATACAAGAAAAGGAAACAATCCGCCACTTGCTCCTAAAATGTGCCTCAAACCAACATATAAGAAGTCGATACTTAAAATCAACCTTCACAGATTTCATCATAGAGGACGAAGAAATATGTTGGTCTCGTTTGATTGGAGGCGACAAAACATCATGGCAAATAGCATCCTATAAAATCTTGGAAGCCATAAACTGGCCGACAAAGGCACATTTTTAGAGAGCTGCTCTCATTTTCTCATTTTCTTTCTTTTTTCTTCTTTCCGTCACGCTCACAGACAAAAGACAGAAACCTCAAATTTTGTAAAAATCTTTTGATTAAATACAAATAAAATAAAAAATAAATAAATAAATAAAGTGATGGGATTAGGAGAACAGGTGCGGCAGTGGTAAGATTAAAAGAGGATTGGACAACGAGGTAGTAAAAAGGTGTTCGACTACTCCTCAATATTCAGCGCAAGCAGCAGAACTAGTGGCCCCTGATATTAGGTCTCAGGGAAAGTGAAGGGAAAAGTGTTACTATCTACTCTGACAGTACCTACGTAACATCAACAGTTCACTCCGGCCTAGCAAGATGGTTAAGGAGGGGGTTTTGGGAGAGCGGATGGGACCCCAGTAAAACATGCCCTCCTGTTGGGAGAATTAATAGAGGTAGTGACATACCCAGCAGAAACAGCATTAGTAAAGTACCAAGCACATACTAATGGAGAAGATTCAATCTCAAAAGGAAACGAAGCAGCAGATTACCATGAAAAACATGCCTCATATTTTGGGGAAATGTGAGACCTCAAAGAAAAACAAAAAGAAAGGGGGGGGGTGAGACAGATGTTGATGAAAGAAGGATACAACCACCTATCAGAAACTCAGATAATGGAACTGCAGGCAGCAGCACCAATGAGTGAGAAAGAACTATGGGTCAAAAGAGGGTGTTCAATGTCTCCCACTGATGCCCTATGGTGACAAAACAACACTGGAAAAGTAGTCATGCCACTAGCACTATTGAAAATAGCACTAGCACAATTACATTATCCCACACACACAGGGAAGGAGGTCATTGCAGCGCGCATTGGAGAATCATGGTTCTGCCCCGACCTAAATGCACACGTCACAAACTTTATCAGCAATTGCCTGACGTGCCAGCAGTTTACTAAGAGTAATACAGGGAACAATCCCTAGACCAGAAGGACCATTTGTACACCTCCATATTGATACATGGACATGATCAACATATGTCAAGGCTACCGATATATGATTGTGGTGTTGTGCCCCATGCTGATGCCCTCAGAACAGCAACATTTCTGAAATGAGAAGTATTCCCAAGATGGGGCGTCTGTGAGGTCCTGCGGTCTGAAAACGGACCTCACTTTGCAAATTAACTGTTCCAGCACTTAACAGCCATGTTAGGGATCAAGCACAATTTTGCATGTGTATATCACCCGCAAGCAAATGGCCTCTGTCAATGCCTCAACGGCCTTCTGAAAGAAAGCATAGCAAAAACCCAGCAAAACACCAAAAGGAATTGGCTTCATTGCCTACCCCTGGCCCTGTTCAAACTAAGAAATAAGCCTGGGTCTGACCACCATTTAACGCCCCACGAGGTGGTAACTGGATGATGCATGCAACTCCTTTGGCTCCACACACAAGGGCTATAATGGACTGTGAATCAACAGCAAATGCTCTTGGTGATGAAATGTATACATACGTGACTTCACTTGTTTCTAGCGCATCTTTTATCTCTCGACAGACACAACAAACAAAGGGGAGGTCAGAAGACGGTGTAGAAAAAAGCGACAACATCCCTGACATAACTAAAGAACTCCCAATTAAAATAGGAGACACAGTTCTCCTCAGGAACTTTGCGAGATGCTGGAATGCACCCCGGTTCACAGGGCCCCACATAGTTGAGGCAGTTACAGAAAGAGCAGTGAAAGTAGTAGGTAAACCAGTGTGAAATCACTCCCATGACGTAAAACTCTACAAAGCACTGGCCTCGCCCCAATGCGACATTACAGTCATCAACAGGACGAACGCTGCAGCGACGAACAGCGTACAACCAGACAATACTGCCCCAAACTCAATAACTAAGGAACTTGATACATCCCCCAGTCCAAGTGGCCAAGAAGGTACTGGCCATCCGATGGTCAGACGCTCCCAAACATCTGAGATTCCCACTGCGATACTGGTGGAAATTGACGAATGAAAGGACTATCGTCATTATACAAACGTTCCACTACTATACAGAGCTAAAGGTAGCAAAATGTATCAGACCCCAAGCCAACTTGATTAATGAAAAATGAGTTTCTAATGGTCATTACACTATGTTAACACTGTCTTGACATTCTTTTTATTTGCACATGCAGGGTTCTGTGTCTGTTTACTGTACATGAATAAATGTTAGAAATAGGCTGTGGTAGTTGATTCAGATGTTGCCCTCTACTGCCTACCCTGAAGCATTGTCTCATCAATACATCCACGCTATACGAAGGCCCATACATTCCAGATCAAGGCCACCTCAGATTTATTATTACGCGTTCCTTGCGTACATAGCTCAAACGTACCCACAACTTCACCACGTCGTGCCCACACTAAGACATCGATTAATACGAAAGATTTGAGAGGAAATGTTTGTTTGGGCATTAAATGATTATTTAGTTCACACGGCTTAAAGTATTTACAAATACTAACCCAATGACGCTTTTTATCGTGATTTTCAGACGGCCAACTTTATCGTCTCATAAACCGCTGGACGCTGGTGTAAGTACCATAATGTTATGGCTATAATAAAAAAACTTGTTTTGACAACTGTGTGGCTGATCTTGTCGACCGGTCTGCTAGCTACTGCCTTTTGGCAGCTTTATGCGGCCTTGTATGTCTCTGCAACACCCAATATTAATATTTCCCCTAACCAGGCTGCAAGGAGCACTGTGCCAGGTGATACAGACAACACTGCTGAAAAGGTAAGGAGAGGTAAGCGTAGTGTTGGCACAGATGTTAAAAGAGTAGACACATACCTCACTGGCACGGCACACATAACAAACAACATGTGGTATAAACATATGTCAAAAATAGGTAAGGACACTACAAATGATAGCTGCTATTTCTGCTCATTGATCCCATATGCCATGAGCGCCTCCAGGACCTTCGTAGCAACAGAAGTGCCAGTGACGACAGCGCAGTGCCTCCTGTATCTCGCACTGTTCCAAACGCGAGGAAGATTCCAAGGAAGAACAGCAACACTCAGATGGAGATCGAAGGCAACATACCCTTATGAAGATAATTTCATCAAAACACTACCCATGTTCGACAATTACTGGCAACATACTGAAGCACTATGATACATAACTGACGGACATGAAAAAGGGCAAAACAAAGGAAATAACACTGTACTACTTACCTTGCAAATGGAACGTAAAAGACACAGGCGGAGAACCCGGCTGCTGGGAACGACCACAGATATTGGTATATGGAAAATTATACACCAAAGATGGATGGGTAGATGGATTGGTGGGGAGCAAGCTACTGACTTGGGCAAAAGCTGCAGTCAACAAAGTTCAGGAAGAAAATGACAAGTTCCTTAAAGAATGGGCCAGGAGCGCAAGCTTGCTGACATGGTTGGATAAAGAAGATGGACCACCAACAATAATTCCCCTGACAACACCAGCCTTGTGCTACCAACACGACGGGGATGTTGAAGTGTGGAACAATGAGGGGTGCAAAAGGACTGAGAAACTTGCTGAGATGGGAACAGGTATGGTGGTGCTCATGTACCACTATTGGGCCCGTGGCTCAAAGGCATACGGCAAACTACCACCAAATTGGGGAGAATTATGCTCCCTGGCACATGTCAACGTACCTTCACTGGTAGTATCAAAGAAACACATAAAAATAGACGATTTTCCAAAAATGGATGAAGGCAGCAGTAGAAGGAAGAGATTGGTATCACCAGCAAATTGTCTTCCAAGCAACATCACTGACCAGGATGGGAAACTAAGGAGAGTAAAACAACAAGGAAATTACTTCTGGAGCAAATCTGAAATGGCTCTTGACGAAGTACCACCATCACACAGGCTGTTCAGCAGAACTGACATGTTTTTCTCAGCACTGATACATCCAGGATTTCAAACATACACCAATGCCAAATGGCTTCAAATTACCAAATGGGAACTGATGATGACAATAAACTCAACAGTGAACAGATTCAATGCAATAAAGGAAGAGCTCAGAGCAATACGAATGGTGGCACTACAAAATAGATATGTCCTGGACCTCCTAGCTGCAATGGAATGAGGAGTTTATACCAAAATTGGTAGTTCCTGTTGCACGTTCATAGCAGCAAACAACAAGGACAACGGGACACTGTTAGAAGCAGTAGCACAATTAGGGAAGATACATGCTAAAATGCAAGAAGAATCTATAGCCACAAAGAAGGGTGGGAGCTGGTCCTGGATACCCTCCTGGTTGTGGGATGGCCGGAAAGTACTAGCAGGTGTACTGATCCTGGGGCCGGCCTCATTGTTCGGGGGGAAAGCATGCATGGTGAAATGTAAGCTAACAGCAGAGGAAGTGATCAGGATGAACATACTCATGCCCATGGATGATGAACAGCAGACGGACATCATACTCAGGGAACGAGAGAGACTGTGTCAACAAATAACCGAATCAGACCTGTACCCACTGTCAATGAAATTTGAAAATCCAAAGAATCCGAAGAAGTATGTTGGAAAGTGGTTCTACTGCAAGCCCGGAGGAGGGTGTGTATACATTTATTGGTCATTCGAAGATCATGTCAACCACAAAGGACACTTAGCTGGGATCACTAAAGTGTGGCGCCTGAGAGATGACAAAAGGAATAACAATTTTGTGGTCGACAAATCGACCAGAGGGGGGACTGAAGAGGGAAAAACTGAATATACCTTCCCTTTTGATGGACCTCCCAATCGGAAGAAGTATCCACGTCAAAACGACCACCGACCGTACGAGTCTGCACCGATTCCCACTGCTCCCATCATGGGCACGTACCATGAAAGATACCCAGCCAGCGGACCATACCACCCTGTGGTGGTACGAACACTACCCAGAGTGAGCGAGGAGAGATAAGACCGAGATGGAGACGACTACATGGACCGAATCGACTAACAACGCCACAAAGCCATGCTGCAAGTCGTTAGAGACGCCATGACGACACAGATACATTAGACAGGAAGCACACGTGCACTTCACACATTCAGGCCATTCACACACCAACCTACACGAACAATACATGCGTACAGTTCTATGAGATAGAAGACCGTAATATATACATACTGGGCCTCATTACACGGTAGGTGGTAAGGGTTTACCGGTACCGGTATTTTACCGGTACCGGTAAATCCTTACCACCTTACTACGAGGTCCCTTTGCGGGTTGGGGAATTTAACGCCTGCTTTTTGCAGGCATTAAAAACCAACCCGCAAAGGGACCAGGGAGCTAATTACGGTACCGCAATTTGTGGTGCCGTAATTAGCACCTTCCCCATTCCCATTATGCCCTATGGGGCAAAAATGGGAATGGGGAAGGGCAATGGGGGAAGGGGGAATTACCGCCCCACCAACCTTGGAATAGGGCGGTAATTCCCCTTTCCACCAAGGCGGTGCCGGTATTTTACCGGCATGGACCAAGGTGCTTATAGCACCTTGGTCCACCGCCATCCGTGTAATGAGGCCCACTGTCTGCACGTTTGTTATTTTATCTCTTAGACCGCTATAGCACTGCAGAAACGCAAGACGTCAGAAGAGCTTGTGTACTTGCTTGCAGATGCTACTTGCTACTAATCCTATGGAAGGACAGGAGCACTCAAGGGACCTGACCGACCATGACACATCCTAACCTATGTAACAAAAGGGAAAGCCTATGGTCGGGCAGGAGGGGAAAGCTTGTCAAATACTTTGTACAGGGGGGTAGTCCTGTCCTCAAACATTTACACTGCAATGGATTGTTGCAGTGGTGATTCAAACAAACACACCTCCAAATTAATGATAGTAAAATGAAAACAAATATGCATTATTGGATGAAATCCAGGTACTGGAAAACGGTATAGGTGTCCTTTATTAATTAGGCACCATAAGTAACAATTGAAAAATTAGAGAAATAAAGAAAATATACAAAGAAAATGTACAGTGAGCCTGGTCACCAACTAAACAAGTTGTGTTGGAATGGTAACATATATTTCAAATGTTTAGTGCACATTGAATCATGTTACATTATCATTGGTGCCAGGTGGACACTGTGTCTGGCTTTTTTTTTTTTTTTAGTTGATACAAGCCGGAATTCTAAAGTAACATTTTGAAATGTGCTGCGAGCGAACTGTTTCCACGGATCAAGCGCGAGAGACCCGAATTCATTTCAGGCCTCCAGGCTGGTACTGGCAATCCACCTCCACGCAAGAATTTCCACCAAGGAGACCCCGCAGAACCACAAACTGACTCTCCTCAGCCCAAAGGTCTCCCCATTAGTGACCCATGCACTCCTTACAGAAACCAGGACACCCACATGGTATTCCTTACCTCACAACTACCAGTTTCTGATATCTCCCTATCAAGGTGCAAAGGAGACCTGCTCTACTTGGCCCCAGAAGAAGGCTGCTACCTCTTTACAGCCGAAACGTCCAATGTCACCATGTTCTGACTGACAACATAGAACAATGACCTGAATTTTTACCACCACCTTCATGTTGACGTCGCCTATAGCAGACCCTATTTTTAGGTTTTCTTAATCACTAAGCGTTTAACTTGGTTTCATGCAGATGATTGTTGATACTGTTGTAACACAATGTTTGTTTAAGCAAATATGATGTAATATTTTGCGAAACTGTACACAGGCAAAACAACTTCTAAGCACATTTCAAAATGTTACTTTAGAATTCCGGCTTGTATCAAAAAAAAAAAAAAAAAAGGCCAGGCAGTGTCCACCTGGCACCAATGATAATGTAACATGATTCAATGTGCACTAAACATTTGAAATATATGTTACCTTTCCAACACAACTTGTTTAGTTGGTGACCAGGCTCACTGTACATTTTCTTTGTATATTTTCTTTATTTCTCTAATTTTTCAATTGTTACTTATGGTGCCTAATTAATAAAGGACACGTATACTGTTTTCCAGTACCTGGATTTGAGCCTTCATCCAATAATGCATATTTGTTTTCATTGTACTAGCCTTAATTTGGAGGTGTGTTTGTTTGAATCACTACTGCAACAATGCATTGCAGTGTAAAAGTTTGAGGACAGGACTAACCCCCTGTACAAAGTATTTGACATCCTAACCTATGGACATAATGCAGAACACATATTCAGAGCCAGAGTAGGCCGTAGGCAAATCCAGTAAGCCAGGATTGTCTCACAGAAATCTCAAGCAGTAGGATGCTGTGCAAGCAGAATAGCCATGGCAGAAGCAACGGCAGCCAAAGCCACGATGTTGCAAATGTCATTTACACACACCAAGCCAAGGTGATACCGGCCCTAGCAAGGACTCGTCCATGCAAAATACAAAATCTAAGTAATTCAGCCTCACACACGGTCGCCTCACACGTGACCCGGCCGAAGCTGATGTGATGCCAAGACCTACAGGCTGGGAAAGCACAGCAGCCCCACAACTAAATCCGAGCTTGCAACAAATCGCAACATATCAGCAACGTTATAGGATGGTACTGGAATGCTCTCATTGCAGTAGTATACACACACCATTGTTACTCGCTGTCACATAGTCACACATTGCTGATACACAGTATACATGACCAGGTGTCTTGCGGGCTGGGAACAGAGTATGTCCCAGGCTTGGGGGCCCACGGCATGACCAATCAGGACCCGGGGTCTAGGGGCAGGTGGCAGGGATTACCAGCCAATCACAGGGTTCGCCAATGTAACATTTTTGAAGTAGCAATTTTCGGGGATGATCCAAGCATACCACCTGACCCAGTTGCCTCCGCTAACATTGCTCACTATACATTCCTATACTGGACCTACCACTCAGGGAGCCAGTCCTGTGTGGTGTTAGGTTTGAGGTGGTCAGAACTTGCTGGGTGATGCATACATTGACTTCACTTATCTACAAAAATGGCCTGCGAGCCAGAGTGCGGCGAGGTGTGCCTGGAGTGCTTCTTCATGTATATGATCGCTGTTCGTTTACCACAATAAATGGCAGTAATTCTTGCTCCTTGTGCGGACCTCGACTTCTTTGGGACAAGGGAAGGAGTTAGGGCCTTCTGTGAGCCGGAGGTCCGTGGGCCCCCGGTGTGGCTCTGCCGGCCCCCGAAATACCCCTAACAAGATGCTTTACCAACACTGTATGCCATTACAAGTGCCCATATGAGATGTGTGTCCTGAGCCATTACAGGTATAGCAGCCTCAATGAGGTGTGTATTCTGAGCCATTACAAGAATAGCGGCCCTGAAGAGTTGTGTGTTCTGAGCCGTTACAAGTATAGCAGCCCAAATTAGATGTGTCTGTTCTAATCCATTACGAGTATAGCAGTCCTCATGGGATGTACTTCTTCTGCGCTATTACAAGTATAGCAGCCCAAATGAGATGTCTGTTCTGAGCCATTACAAGTATAGTGGTGTTCATGGGATGTGCGTGTTCTACATCTGAGCCATCACAGGTGTAGCAGCCCTGATGAGGTGTGTGTTCTGAGCCATTACACAGATAGCAGTCCTCATGGTATGTGCTTCTTCTGAGCCATTACAAGTATAGCAGCTCAAATGAGATGTGTCTGTTCTGAGCCATCACAGCTATAGCCGCCCTGATGAGGTGTATGTTATGAGCCATTACAAGGAGAGCGGCCCTGAAGAGTTGTGTTCTGAGCAATCACAGGTATAGCAGCCCTGATGAGTTGTGTGTTATGAGCCATTACAAGTAGAGCATCCCGGATGAAATGTGTGTGTTCTGAATCACTGAACATTTAGACGTTTTTTTGATAAATCGAAAGTTAAGTCGACTGTGCTACAATTGAATGGTACCTGCATCTTAAATACATATTTCTGGTGCAGACTCATTAACTCACCTATTAAAAGGATTTGAACTAACAGGTTACACAATAATCTCTGCAGCAGGGTTATTGACCCACTGAGCTGCCTTTCTCAACAGGCGGATGACACTGAAAGGCACATATGGTTAGGGCACTGGCAGTACCATGTGAGGCTTGCCTACATAAATGGCTTGTCAAAAGCTCTAAGCCTGTTTGGACTAACTGACATTAGTCAGGAAATTAATAATTAGACTTTGAAATGTGCTTGATTTTTGGCAGTGGGACTCAGTAAACGGACATGGGAGAAGCAGAAGTTCTGAAAAGCGCAAGACCAAGTAGAAGGGTTTGTAGTATATGACAGCAATGCCATCTTCTCACACTGTCTGAGGTTGGTGGAAAGAGCTCAGGCACTGTTCTTGCTCTGTACTTTAGCTCGCTGCAGAAAATGCCAACACATGTTCGTGCTTTCATAACAGCAGCTCTATTAAGAAATTCAGGTACTGTCTCAAAACATAGCAGTCCTGCTAAGAAATGTGGACATGATGCAATCAGCCCTGCTGTGAATATTTGTCATTGTGCCATGGAATGTGTACAGTATACAAGCTCTGTTGATAAATTAGGCTAGTGTAAGGAAAGATTCTCATTTTATGTGAAGTTTTCCCTCCAGTTGTGTACCCCCCAACTTGTTGCTGCTGTTTAACACCAGAGTCTGACATTGCCAGAGGAGCACAGCCTTCAGCTGCACTCCCCTGGGCTTGTTGCTCACTTTGTAATGGGGAAACTGACATTCCCTCAAAGACAGTCAGCACTGGGAGACTTTGTTTCCCTTAGTCCTTGTCAGTGTTGAAACTTTTCTGCAACATGTTGCAAGTACACAAGTACCGTACAGTACAGTGCACTTGGGTCCACCTGTGATTTCTAAAGGCCCTAGATACTCTTGAATGATTATTTAGGAGAAGTGCAGATGTGCCTTGGATAGGGCTGGTGGCAGCTTATCTTTTCTCATATTTTTAACCCTTTCCTGCCAGGTAAAACACGTTAACCGCGTTTGGCATGAATAGGTGGCCTGGCTCCAAAATGGCATGCCACAAGGTTCTTTGTCCTGTCCGTTGGCCATCTTGCCCCTTAACCTTCCTCAGGTCGAGACGACCCGGGTCAGTCCTTATTTGGGCATGCATTCCCCCACGAAACGCCAAGCTTTCACAGGCTTCTGCATGCCTTGTGTGTGTGCTTCCTGGATGTGGGTTGGACTGTCTGGTTCCAATACACACCCTGGGTGCCAGAGAGTCTGGTGTGCTGTGAATGCCTGGGACCACCATGGTCGATGATTGGTCCACGTATGGTGTGCCTGAATGTTCGCAGACCTCCCATTGGGTCCTCTTCGTTTTGGCGCAAAGGTTATGCTGGATAAGAGAAGGCTCCAGACACCCATACCATGTTGATCTCTTGAGTTCTCACTGAATGAAGGATAGGATCCGAGTATCCTGAAACTACGAGCCGAGTCGAGGAACCGCTGGTGACCTGCTGGAAGGTTTGGCACCCTGAACCTGCTATCGTCCCGCTGGACCCCTCTGCATCTGATCGAACTAGAAGGTCTGCGAAGACGCTTCAACCCATTTGAATACTGCGACCAACTATTCTTGGCTCCTTCATCAAAACCTGCAAATAAACTTTCTCGGAAGTGTCCCTGGGCCAACCAGTGGGCTGACCAGCTAGTTGCGCAAGACCTTTGCTCTGATATCGCTGCCGTTTCGGGGAGGCCCTTGAAACTTGGTACACTGCAAGCTCTGTGTTCACAGCACTCTCACACCGAATTTCGTACACTTGGCATTCCCAGGTCTGGAGTAAAGAGAGAACACCTGAACCGGAGTACACGTGGTTACTGTGTCACCCAGCCGTGGTGACGAACTTTGCTGGTGCATTGCAGCTGTTCCCTTCTGTGCCCTGAAGCCTGATGCAGTGAAACTGGCCTGATCCATCCACCAGGAGCGGTGAAATCGCCACTGTCCCGTTTGGGAATCAACGTTGTAACTTCGTCGCTGAAAGCCGCAGAGCAGCAGAACTGCCACATTTGAATCTGCAACTGAATTGTACTCCTTACCAGTGGCTCCTAGCGCATCCATCAATTTTTACGCATGAGTGGCGCCTGAGCGACCCTCTCCTTTCCACAGATAGCCTGAGCTATCGAATTATTCCCAACTCCTGGAACCTGTTCTGCCCTTTTGGGGAGACCCTCCAAGAATAGTGGGAACTTATTCTGCATCACCTCACCCAGCTTCCTGAGCTACTACAGACCCTACAAGAGATCCCGTTTTTGCCCATCTGCACTACAGCGTGCGCCAGCATTGCAAGTACATTTGAGCAATAGGCTTCCCTCTTCTAAGGGACTGGACTGCCTTTCAGTTAGGATTGTGATTATTGCAGAACTGCCTAAAGACTCTTTGCCATACCTGCTTCCTTCCCTTTGTCTAGATTGTAGACCTATTTCGTGCATTAACCCTTTAGGCCACTTGGGGCCTCATTACACGGAAGGCGGTAGGGGATTACCGGCACCGGTAAGGGCACCGGTGCCAGTAATCCCCCCCACCCTACTACGAGGTCCCTCAACGGGTCCCGTCCTTAACGTGTGGTCAGACCACACGTTAAGGACAGGACCCGCTGAGGGACTTCAGTGCAAATAACGGTACCGCAAATTGCGGTACCGTTATTTGCTCCTTCACCATTCCCATTGAGCCCTATTGGGGCTCAAATGGGAATGGGGAATGGTTCCCAGAATGGGGACTTACCGGTCCCACAAAGGTCGGAGTAGACCGGTAAGTCCCTATTCTGGGAACCCGGCCTCCGACGGCAGTAAGGGGGTAGCCATGGCACTAATAGCGCCATGGCTACTACCTTCCGTGTAATGAGGCCCTTGGTCTTGTATATATGTATTTTAGTAGGATTGTGTTGGTTTAAAAGTGTTACTATTAATAACTATTGTGTTGAAACTCAAAGGCCTTGAATACATGTATTTTGTACTATATATACACCTCACTGGGAGTGATTTGTAAGTGTCCTTTACTCTGTGTGCTCATTGAGGTCTTTCAGTCACCCTGACACCTCCTGAGACCTAGGGGGTCATTACGACTTTGGAGGCAGCCATGGTGCTATTAGCACCATGGCTGCCTCCAAAGTCGTTTCTGGGTCCCGGTTCTCTGAATGGGGACTTACCGGGTCATTCCAACCTTGGAGGACCCGGTAAATCCCCATTCAGAAAACCATTCCCCATTCCCATTTGAGCCCCCAAAGGGCTCAATGGGAATGGGGAGGGAGCTAATAACGGGCCCGTAAATAGCCGGCCCGTTATTAGCTCTCTGGTCCCTTAGCGGCTCCCGCTAAGGATGGCTGGTTTTACCAGCCAGCCTTAGTGGGACCTGCTAAGGCACCTCGGAATGCGGCGGCAAGGGGTTAACGGCACCAGCATCCTTACCGGTGCTGTTAACCCCTTACCGCCGCACTCGTAATGAGGCCCCTAGTCTTCACCACCCCCAATTCAACCTTGATTGGTCTGGCTTGTCCAAAACATTAGCCTGTTCCAGGAAACTAGGCTGGCCTTCTGAACCTCTGCCCACCAGGTCAGAGTTCAGAAATCCATTTTAACAGCTACTTTGCCTGAATATATAGCAGTCCTGTTGAGAGGCACAGGTACAATCTGTGCCACTGAAAATATATACAGTACTGCTTATACCTGTATCCATTATATCTGCTTGTGGAGGGTGGTCAGAAGGGAGTTAAAGTTCAGACCACATGCCTAGTTATGCAATTTGTGTGCTTCTGTGATGAAAAGAAAAAGTATGAAATGCCCATGTTGCTTCTTTCAAGGAACTGTGTCCATTACTAAAGTAAAGAGTGGATTTGCAAGCTGCTGCTAGCCAGGCTGCCACCAGTGAGCTCCATGATTTATGGGGGTGCAGCCATAAATAGGCTGTGTAAGTGGTACGCAAGGAAGACAAGATTTCTATGCGTAAAAAGGCCTAATATGCACCTTATTTGAAGGGCTACCCATACCTGTTCCAGACCGAAACCAATGTGCCCCCTTCCATTGCAGACCCCACCAGGATGCCACTCTCCCTCCATCCACACAACAAGATGCCCCCATCCTGCGCTACAGTCCCACACCTAGATAAACCATCCCTCCCCCAGACACAGACCAATGTCCCCCATCCATCCCATCAAGTACACACCAATGTGCTCCCATCTTCTCCCTCCAGAGCCACACCAAGATGCCCCATCCCACCCTCCAGATGCACATAGATGTCCCCATCCCACCCACACCAGGATGTCCCATCCCACCATCCAGACCAACAGATGCCCCAGACCTGTTCCAGACCACCACCAATGTGCCCCATCCATTGCAGTCCCCACCAAGATGCCACCATCCCTCTATCCACACAACAAGATGCCCCATCCCACCCTCCAGACCTACACCTAGATGAACCATCCCTCCCCCAGACACACAATGTGCCCCATCCCTCCCCCAGACACAGACCAATGTCTCCTATCCATCCCATCAAACCCAAACCAATTTGCCCCATTCCCCTCCCTCCAGACCCACACCAATGTCCCCATCCCACCCAAACCAGGATGCCCATCCCTCCAGCCAGACCCACACCAATGTGCCCCGTCACTCCCATCAAACCAACACCAATATGCCTCCATCCACTCCCCCCAGAGCCACACCAAGATGCCCCCATCCCACCCTCCAGATGCACACATATGTCCCCATCCCACCCACACCAGGATGCCCCATCCCACCCTCCAGACCAACAGATGCCCCATACCTGTTCCAGACAACACCAATGTGCCCCATCCATTGCAGAACCCACCAAGATGCCACCATCCTGCCCTACAGACCAACAACTAGATGAACCATCCCTCCCCCCAGACACAGACCAATGTCCCCCATCCCTCCCATCAAACCCACACCAAGATGCCCCATCCCACCCTCCCAGCCCACACCTAGATGACCCAGGCCACTTTCCAGACCAACAGATGCCCCGTACCTGTTTCAGACTGACACCAATGTGCCCCCATCCATTGCAGACCCCAAGATGCCACCATCCCTCCCTCCAGAGCCACAGCAATGTGCCCCATCCCTCCCCATACCAATGTGCCCATCCTTCCCATCAAACCCACACCAATGTGTCCCCAACCCCTCCCTCCAAACCCACACCAATGTCCCCATCCAACCCAAAACAGGACGCCCCATCCCTCCCTACAGACCCAGACCCTTTTGCCCTGTCCCTCCCCACACCCACACCAATGTGCCACCATCCCTCCCCCAGACCAATGTGCCCGTCCCTCCCATCAAACCCAAACCAATGTGGTGCCCGTCCCTCCAGCCCCACACGGATGTCCCTATCCAACACAAACCAGGATACCCCATCCCTCCCTGCAGACCCACATCAATGTGCCCTGTCCCTCCCATCAAACTAACACCAATATGCCTCCATCCACTCCCTACAGAGCCACACCAAGATGACCCCACCCTACCCTCCAGTTGCACACACATGTCCCTATCCCACTCACACCAGGATGCCCCATCCCACCTTCCAGACCAACAGATGCCACATACTTGTTCCAGACCCACGCCAATGTGCCCCCATCCATTGCAGACTCCACCAAGATGCCACCATCCCTCCATCCACACAGCAAGATTCCCCATCCCGCCTTCCAGACCCACACCTAGATGAACCATACATCCCCCCAGTGCCACAATTTCCCCCCATTTCTCTCCAGACACAGACCAATGTCTGCCATCCCCTCCCTCCAAACCCACACCAATGTCCCTATTCCACCCAAACCAGGATGCCCCATCCCTCCCCCCAGACCCACACCAATGTGCCCTGTTATCAAGGATGGCACTCTGTCAAGAGTGGCACAGGGCACCCAGGTAGGTTTTGGGTGGCTGTGCTCATGTAAGATGACAGATAAGCACAGACAGCAGGAAGCCCGACAAGAAAGAATAATAGGCAACCGTAGCTGTGAACAAAGAAGTGGCAGGAAATACAAAGGTACAAGCAAACTGGATTCCTTCTTGGGGTGTATGCAGAAATGGGAAAATAGTTTTCTATGGACCTTTGGGAACTCCAGCCTTCTGCACAGATTGCTATTACAGGGGCCCACTCTGTATGCTCATGGCTGGGAACAACAGCAGTGGGTGTCTGTACAACACTAAAAATGACAACAAGGGAAGGGGCAGACGTGCCTGCCGGAAACCAATAGTCAAGCTCTGTACAAAGGATTTACATAAGACACAAGAGAAGACAAGAACAGAAATATCCAGGGAAAAGGAAGTCAAAGAGAACAAGGTAAAGAACAGGATCCGGAAGAAAGCAATGGCATAAACCTAGTATCTAACTGTGGGGGATGGTGACGGAAACTGTACACGGAATAGTAGAACAGTATAACTGAAATGGATAACCTAAGGGGAGGACAGAAGACTCAAGGAAGAGAAGGACAGGGATCAAGAACAGGGGGTTGCAAACAAGGAAGAGAGCAAGGGAGAAGCAGCCAGGAAACAGGGGGGGCTGTAAACAAGGAAGCAGGGC
The DNA here is from genome assembly GCF_040938575.1 of Ambystoma mexicanum. Lineage (NCBI taxonomy): Eukaryota > Metazoa > Chordata > Amphibia > Caudata > Ambystomatidae > Ambystoma > Ambystoma mexicanum. The sequence goes on along the minus strand of NC_090939.1, from coordinate 222,930,932 downwards.
TGTAGAAACGGATGGCACAATGTGCAGGTAAACTGTAGTGGACTGCAGAGGACTCTAGTAGGCTGCACGGCAGGGAGTCCAGAGGAGCAGGACAGAGAGCTGTAGTAGGCTGAGGCAAACAGTAGTGGACTGCAGAGGACTGTAGTAAGCTGCAAGGCAGGGAGTCCAGAGGAGCAGGACAGATAATTGTAGTAGGCTGAGGCAAACTGTAGTGGACTGCAGTGGACTGTAGTAGGCTGCAAGGCAGGGAGTCCAGAGGAGCAGGACAGAGAGCTGTAGTCGGCTACAGACAGAGAGCCCAGAGGAGCAGGGCAGCAAGGAGAAAGCCCAAAGTAGCAGGGAGGCGAGGCAGGGAGCCCAGAGGACCAGGGCTGAAGGCAGAGGAGTGTAGCAGGCTGCAAGGCAGGGAGCCCAGAGGAGCCGGCAAAGGACACTGGATCAGAAGCCGGAAAATGCAGAAACAGGAACAGCATACAAAATCGTGGCTCAAGGCAAAAAGGGGCTGGGAGAACTCTTGATGCAAGAGACTGAGCTCCTGCAGGCAGCTGCTTAAATACAGCCCAGCCCTGTACTGAGGCAGGCTAATTGGCAGCACCTGGAGCAGCACACCTGAAGGTAATCTGCCTCCTCCCTCTCTGGTCCTGAGAAGGTGGAAGCAGCACTGATCACTAGGTCTTCTGGGGATTGTGGTTCCAATACTGATGAATGGGAATAGCCAGGAATTGATAACTGTAGCAAGGTGCATTATGGTACATGTAGTTAGCTGAATTAAATAAGAAAGTACCAAAGTTGTGCAAATCGAAATTAAGCACCAAAGTGTGAATAGGGGTTGTTCAAAGAGTATTATGAAGATAAATGAGTACCAAATAGTCCATGATGGTTGCCAATATGTGCGCCAGTGGCACAGGCATGACACCTGTCCCTGGCATCAAACGCACACCAATGTGCCCCATGCCTCCCATCAAACCAATGTGACTCCATCCACTCCATCCAGAGCCACACCAAGATGCCCCCCATCCCACCCTCCAGATGCACACAGATGTTCCTATCCCACCCACACCAGGATGCCCCATCCCAACTTCCTGACCAACAGATGCCCCATACCTGTTCCAGACTGACACCAATGTGCCCCACCCATTGCAGACCCCACCAAGATGCCATAATCCCTCCCTTCAGACCCACACCAATATGCCCCCACCCCCACACCAATGTGCCCCCATCCCTCCCCCAGACCAATGTGCCTTCCCTCCCATCAAACCCACACCAATGTGCCCCATCCGCTCCAGCCAGACCTACACCAATGTGCCCCCATCCATCCCCAGACCAATGAGCCCATCCCTCCCATCAAACCCACACCAATGAGCCCCCATCCCCTCCCTCCAAACCCACACCAATGTCCCCATCCAACCCACACCAGGATGCCCCCTCCCTCCCTGCAGACCCACACCAATGTGCCCCGTCCCTCCCCAGACCCACACCAATGTGCCCCCATCCCCTCCCTCCAGACCCACACTGATGTCCCTATCCAACACAAACCAGGATGCCCCATCCCTCCCTGCAGACCCACACCAATGTGCCCTGTCCCTCCCATCAAACCAACACGAATATGCCTCCATCCACTCCCTCCAGAGCCACACCAAGATGCCCCCATCCTACCCTCCAGTTGCACACAGATGTCCCCATCCCACTCACGCCAGGATGCCCCATCCCACCCTCCAGACCAACAGATGCCACATACTTGTTCCAGGCCCACGCCAATGGGCCCCCATCCATTGCAGACCCCACCAAGATGCCACCATCCCTCCATCCACACAGCAAGATCCCCCATCCCGCCTTCCAGACCCACACCTAGATGAACCATCTATCCCCCCAGACCCACAATGTGCCCCCATTTCTCCCCAGACACAGACCAATGTCTGCCATCCCCTCCCTCCAGACCCACACCAATGTGCCCTGTCCCTCGCATCAAACCCACACCAATGTGCCCCATGCCTCCCATCAAACCAATGTGCCTCCATCCACTCCCTCCAGAGCCACACCAAGATGCCCGATCCCACCCTCCAGATGCACACAGATGTCCCCATCCCACCCACACTAGGATGCCACATCCCACGCTCCTGACCAACAGATGCCCCATACCTGTTCCAGACTAACACCAATGTGCCTCACCCATTGCAGACCCCACCAAGATGCCATAATCCCTCCCTCCGGACCTACACCAATATGCCCCCACCCCCACACCAATGTGCCTCCATCCCTCCCCCAGACCAAAGTGCCCATCCCTCCCATCAAACCCACACCAGTGTTCCCCATCCCCTCCCTTCAGACCCACACCAATGTCCCCATCCAACCCTAACCAGGATGCCCCATCCCTCCCTGCAGACCCACACCGATGTGCCCCAACTCCCCCAGACCCATGTGCCTGTGCTTCCCATTAAACCCACGCCAATGTGCCCCCATCCCCTGCCTCCAGACTCACACTAATGTCCCTATCCAACCCAAACCAGGATGCCCCATCCCTCCCCACAGACCCACACCAATGTGCCCGTCCCTCCCATCAATCCCACACCAATGTGCCTCCATCCACTCCCTCCAGAGCCACACCAGGATGCTCCATCCCACCCTCCAGACCAACAGGTGCCCCATACTTATTCCAAACCTACACCAATGTGCCCCCATCCATTGCAGACCCCAGCAAGATGCCAGCATTCCTCCATCCAAACAGCAAGATGCCCCCATCCCACTCTCCAGACCCACACCTAGATGAGCCATCCCTCCCCCCAGACCCACAATGGGCCCCCATCCCTCCCCCAGACACAAACCAATGTCACCCATCCCTCCCATCAAACCCACGCCAATGTTCCCCCATCTCCTCCCTCCAGAGCCACACCAAGCTGCCCCATCCCACCTTACACCTAGATGACCTGTGCCACCCTCCAAACCAACAGATGCCCCATATCCATTTCAGACCAACACCAATGTGCCCCCTTCATCGATTGCAGACCCCTCCAAGATGCCCCATACTGTCCTCCAGACCCACTGTGCCCCTCTCCCTCCAGATCCACACCCATGTGCCCTATTCCTCCTTCCAGACCCACACCACTGTCCCTATCCCTCCCTCCTGACTGTCCTTTTCCCTCCCTCCAGACCCACACCACTGTCCCTATCCCTCCCTCCACACCCACACCAATGGGCCCCATCCCACCAGACCCACACCAGCATGCCCCTATCCAACCATTCAGACCCCAAGATGCCTCCTTCCTCCCTCTAGACCAATACCATAATACCCCATCCTCCCTCCACATAGCAAGATGCCCCTTCCCCCTTTCAGACCCACACCAAGAAGCATGTGGGCCTCTCCGGAACCACACGCAGATATCCCCAGCCGACCCCCTCTAAAACCACTCATCCTAAACATACCCTCATCAAACATTAAATTACTCTATTAGCCCTCTTTGATCAGTTAAACACCACCATCCACTGTCCCTGTTCCTTTTCTTAGCCCTCCATAATAGCTGAACATGATCCCGGTTGCACTTGCACCGGCAGCCGAAACCTTCCAGCGATTCCTGCTGCTCTTGCAGCCAGAGCCTCCCAGAGTTCCAGCACAGTTCCATCTGGTGTTAAAATGCCCACCTTAAATCCTGCAACTGCAAGCCAAAGGAATACTTGCCAACATTCTGTGACCAAAAAGATGTAGGATTTCTAAAGTTTCAAAATAATAATTTGCATAACAATGACATCACAGTGAAATACAAAACATACATTGTTGGCACCATTGAAGCATTCTAAAATAAACTAGCCATCAAAAAGCAAGATGTTAAAATGTTAAACATGTATAATTCTGAATGGTAGGTTAACACAAAATACAATTACACAGAAGGTAATCACACAGAGCTGGTAGGCAACATTTACCACTGCTCTTTAGGAACAGCCTGGGCAATACATATGTATTCCTGCAGTGCAAGTTGAACACTGAATGACATGGAGACTGATACCCCCCTCAGTCAGATAGGCAGATGCTGTGTGATGGTGTGGGATGGTGTTATGCTCTGCCACTTGCCTTCACTGGTGGTTCACCTAAAGGTTGTACCAGCAAGAGTGCAGGATATCGTCAGTAGCTGTCAGGTCAGTGGATTGGTCTGAGCCCATTCAAAGTAATCACCGACCAGCCCATTGTACAGACAGACTAATTAATGTGTTGCATGCTTTGTCCTGCAGCCTGCCTTAGAGTCACATAAATTACCTGGCACTGTAAAAAGCAGTAGGATCTGTCACCCAAATCTGTAGGCGGTAGGACTGCTTAAAAAGCACTAGCCTACTGCCTAAATCTGTAGGGTTGGCAAGGTTGCACTTGTACCGGCAGCCAGAACCTTCCCACTGACTAAAATTACGGTAGTGTCTAGTTCCCATCCGAGAAATGGCCCGCCTACTCTTCTTCACGTGACTTCCCACATCATCATTGTGATTTTTCCAGAGCAATGAAGCGGTTCCGGAGGAATTTCAGTGAGCGGGATTCAGGAAGCGGGAAGGCTCTGGCTGCAGGTGCAGGGTAATTTATGTGAGCAGAATCCGGGAAATGGGAACGTTCTGGCTGCTGGTGCAAGTGCAACCGTACTCTGCGTGTCTTTAGCCCGAGCTGGAACTAGGGGAGGATCTGGCTGCCAGGCTGCAAGAGCAGCAGGAATCACGGGAAGGCTTTGGCCGCTGGTGCAAGTGCAACCGGACTCTGTGTGCCTTTGGCTTGCAGTGGTTAGGGTGGGCATTTTCTTCGGGATACTGAGAACATTTCTGCAAGACCCTGGAGCGTCTGACTTCGTCTTGTCCCTCAAACGTCATTTTTCTGAGCGGGAACCGGGAGGGCTTGGCTGCCAGGCTGCAAGAGCAGCAGCAATCTGTGTGCTCTTGGCTGGCTGAGTATACAATTTGCATTTTCTTTGTGATACCGGGAACGTTCCTGCAAGACACCAGGTTGAGACAGGGGACCGGAAAATTACATTTACTGTAAAAATCATGTTCAGCTATTCAACGTGAAAGGTATGGAGGGCTAAGAAAAGGAACAGGGACAGTGGATGTGGTGTTTAACTGATCAAAGGGGGCTAATAGACTAATTTGATGTTTCATGATTTCATGTTTCATTAGAATGGGTGGTTTTAGAGGGGGTCGGCTGGGGCTATCTGTGTGTGGTTCGAGAGAGGCACATGGGCATCTTGGTGTGGGTCTGCAAGGGGCAAGAGGCATTTGCTATGTGGAAGGAGGATGGAGCATTATGGTATTGGTCTAGAGGGAGGGATGTGGCATCTTGGTGGGGTCTGAATGGTTGGATAGGGGAACGCTGGTGTGGGTACGGCGGGATGGGGCACATTGGTGTGGGTCTGGAGGAATGGGGCACATTGGTGTGGGTCTGGACGGAGGGATAGGGGCATAGTGGTGTGGGTCTGGATGGAGGGATAGTGACATAGTTGTATGGGTCTGGAGAGAGGGTTGTGGTATATTGGTGTGGGTCTGGGGACAGGGATGGGGCACATTGGTGTGGGTCTGGCGGAAGGATGGGGGCACATTGGTGTGGGTCTGGAGGGAGGGATGGGGCATATGGGTGTGGGTCTGGAGGGAGAGATGGTGCACAGTGGGTCTGGAGGGTGGCATGGGTCATCTAGGTGTGGGTTGGGAGGGTGGGATGGGTCACCTTGGTGTGGCTCTGGAGGGAGGGGATTGAGCACATTGGTGTGGATTTGAGGGGAGGGTTGGGGTACATTGGTGTGGGTCTGGGGACAGGGATGGAGTACATTGGTGTGGGTCTGGGGGAGGGATGAAGGCACATGGGTGTGGGTCTGGAGGGAGGGATGGGGCACTGGATCTGGAGGGTGGCATGGGTCATCTAGGTGTGGGTTGGGAGGGTGGGATGGGGCATCTTGGTGTGGCTCTGGAGGGAGGGGATGGGGACACATTGGTGTGGGTTTGATGGGAGGAAATGGGGAAGTTGGTCTTTGTCTTGGGGAGGGATGGGGCAGGCACATTGTGGGGCTGGACGGAGGGATGGTTCATGTAGGTGTGGGTCTGGATGGCGGGATGGGGGCATCTTGCTGTGTTGATGGAAGGATGATGGGATCTTGGGGTCTGCAATGGATGGGGGCACATTGGTGTCGGTCTGGAACAGGTATGGGGCTTCTGTTTCACTGGAGGGTGGGATGGGGCATCCTGGTGTGGGTGGGATGGGGACCTCTGTGTGCATCTGTACTGTGGGATAGGGACATCTTGGGTTGGCTCTGGAGGGAGTGGGTGGAGGCACATTGGAGTGCATTTGATGTGAGGGACAGGGCACATTGGTGTGGGTCTGCAGGGAGGTATGGGGCATCCTTGTTTGGGTTGGATGGGAACAACAGTGTGGGTCTGGAGGGAGGGGATGGGGGCACATTGGTGTGGGTTTGATGGGAGGGATGGGCAAATTGGTCTGGGAGGGATGGGGGAACGTTGGTTTGGGTTTGATGGAAGGGATGGGCTCATTGGTCTGGGGTCATTGGTCTGGGGAGTGATGGGGCACATTGGTGTGGGTGTGGCAGAGGGATGGGGACACATTGGTGTGGGTCTGGAGGGAGGGGATGATGGCACATTGGTGTGGGTTTGATGGGAGGGACGGGATGATGGCACATTGGTGTGGGTTTGACGGGAGGTATGGGTGACATTGGTCTGTGTCTGGGGGAGGGATGGTTCATCTAGGTCAGCAATGACTCGTACCACTATGCTCTGTATTATTGCTCCATGTGTGGCTGCATGTGCCAAGCTAGTATTCTGTAACAGCGCCATGATGCCCTAGGGCTGTTGTGTGCTTTATAAATTCAAATAAATAAATAAATAAAATAAATAAATAAATAGGTGTGGGTCTGGAGGGCGGTATGGGGCATCTTGCTGTGTGGATGCTGGGATCTTGGTGGGTTTGCAATGGATGGGGGCACATTGGTGTCAGTCTGGAATAGGCATGGGGCATCTTTAGTTGTGGAAGGTGGGATAGGGAATCCTGGTGTGGGTGGAATGGGGACATCTGTGTGAATCTGGAGGGTGGGATGGGGACATCTTGGTGTGGCTCTGGAGGGAGTTGGTGTAGGCACATTGGTGTCGGTTTAATGGGAGGGATGGGGCACATTGGTGTGGGTTTGATGTGTGGGGCGGGGCACATTGGTGTGGGTCTGTGGGGAAGGATGGGGCACATTGGTGTGGGTTTGATGGGAGGGGTGGGGGACATTGGTCTGGGGAGAGATGGGGGCATATTGGTGTGGTTCTAGAGGGCGGGGTGGGGCACATTGGTGTCGGTTTGATGGGAGGCATGGGGGACATTGGTCTGTGCATCTGGAGGGTGGGATGGGGCATATAGATGTGGCTCTGGAGGGAGTGGATGGAGGCACATTGGTGTGTGTCTGGGGGTGGCACAGCACTTTGGTGTGGGTCTGAAGGGAGGGATGGGGCATCCTGGTTTGGGTTGGATGCGGACATCGGTGTGGGTCAGGAGGAAGGGGATGGGGACATGGGTCTGTGTCTGGGGGAGTGATGGGGGCACATTGTGGGTTTGGGAGGAGGGATGTTCATCTAGGTGTTAGTCTGGAGTGCAGGATGGGGGCATCTTGCTGTGCATGGAGGGATGGTGGCATCTTGGTGTGGGCTGCAATGGATGGGGCACATTGGTGTCTGTCTGAACAGGTATGCAGCATCTGTTGGTCTGGACGGTGGGATGGGGCATCCTAGTGTGGGTGGGGACATCTGTGTGCATCTGGAGGGTGGGAATTGGGGCACATTGGTGTGGGTTTGACCGGTGGGATGGGGCATATTGGTGTGGGTCTGGGGGAGCTATGAGGGCATGGTGTGGGTCTGGAGGGATGGATCATCTAGGTGTGGGTCTGGAGGGCAGGATGGGAGCATTTTGCTGTGTGGAGGGACTGATGGTGGCATCTTGGGGGGTCTGCAATGGATGAGGGCACATTTGTGTCGGTTTGGAACACATATGGGGCATTTGTTCAGGAGGTCGGCAAGGGTCATCTCGGTGTTGGTTGGGTGGGTGGGTGGGATGGGGCATCTTGGTGTTGGTGGGATGGCGACATCTGTGTGCATCTGGAGGGAGGGATGGGGCATCTTGGTGTGGGTGTGGACTGGGGACAGTGCAGTACATGGGAAATATAGAATAAATAGAGCAATAATAAAAAATACTTCCAGCTGGTGAAAAGTGCAAGGGTAAGTGCAGACATCAGGTGTCAAGGGCTGGGAGGGGAACTGTAGGGATACAGACAACAGTCCCCAAGTGCAGGGGTTGCCAGGGAGGCAGTGCAGGTATACAACTGGTGAGGGAGGTGACCTGGGCCCAAGATCAGAGGGTGGCCAGGTAACCAGTGCAGTTTCAGTCAGGAATTCAGCAGGGGAGAGGAGGAGAGAAAGCAGAAGCAAAGAGGAAGGTTTTGAGGTGCTTCCGGAACCAGAGATGGGTCTCCTCAAGTTTCAGGGAGGCAGGGAGGCTGTTCCAAAGGGAGGCCCCAGCCGAGCTAAGAGATCTACCAGCAACTTGTTTCTTAGAGTAGTGACTGACCCTGAGGGAGTTGGAGGTGGATGAGCGAAGAGCTCGAGCGGGAAGATATTTAAGAAGAGAGAGTTGAAAGTATTGAGGCTCCGGCCCCAGAAGGCCTTGTGGACAATGCAGTGGGTCTTAAATCCTCGCAGCCACTGGCAGCCAGTGCAGAGATTTCAGTCCTGGAGAGATACGATCTCTGGGCTTGAGGCCAAGGACAAGTCTCGCGGTCCCGTTCTGGATGAGTTGCAGGGGGCAGAGAGTAGAAGCAGGCAGATATAGAAGGAGGCTGTTGCAGTAGTCCAGCCTAGAGAGAACCAGAGCTCTGGAGACAGTGAGATTCTGGGGGAAGGAGAAGAAAGGAAGAATACCTCTGAGGAGGTGCATCTGGTAGTGTGACTTCTTAGAGACGTCAGAGGTGTGAGGAGAGAAGGAGAGTGTGGAGTCGAAGATGACAACAAGGTTTTTTGCATCGCAGGTGGGAGCAGGAAGAGGGCCAAGAGAGGCCGCCCAGAGAGTGACAGGAACGGAGGGAGTGGGAGTGCCGATGAGGAGAATCTAAGTCTTACTGGCATTAAGGCAGAGATCATTGGCGGCACACAACTCCTGGATAGCAGACAGACAGTCAGAGATGAGTGAAGGAGAAGAGATGGCTGAAAGTAGCCTGAAATGGGCTGAGTATCATCCGCATAGCACTGGAAGTTGGGGAAGAGGCTGGCAATGCAATGGGCAAGAAGTGCAAGGTATTGGTTGAACAGCCAGGGAGAGAGGTTAGACCCCTGGGGAACACCACAAGTAGAGATGGAGATAGAGGAGAGGAAGGACCCAAGTTGCAGGCCCATCATTCTCTTCTCTGTGTTGCCATATTGTTGGGAGGGTTCCGGGGGATTCCCCCTGCGCCGGTCCCCCTTTGGCCTGCCTGTGTTTGCTTTCGGAAGCCATACTCCGTAACTCTCCACGTAGAGTCTCCCAAAGTCCTCTCCTTCCCCTGAGTTGTCAGACCTTGCTCTCCAGTACCCCAGGGTGATGCTCCCGTATGCGGTCGTAGGGGCCTCCCTCCTTCTTCCCTTTCTCGATTCCATGTACGATGATGTGATCTCCTGTGGCGCCCTTTTTGGGTGCGTGTGCCACCCTCCCCTACCCTCCTGTGGAATGTCTCTCTCTTGATCCCCTCTCATGGGTCATATCCCGTCGCCTGTGGCTTCTCGAGGGTTCTGCCGACTTTTTGTCCAGGTCCTTCTCCTTATTCTGTGGGGGACCTCACCACCGACCCTGCTGTCCACTTGCTCCCCCAGGGGGTCCAGGGCCTCTCCTCTTCGAGATTCTATCTTTCTCCTAGTACTTCCGCAAAGCTTCAAGGTCCCCCCAACCCCCAGGGGCAATGGCGTCCTGTGTGTCGGGGAAGTCCCCTCCTCTCTCGTGCACTGAGGGGGTGGGGAATAGCCCATCCTCAACCTTATCTCCACTGCGCTGCACTCCTTACCCCTCATTATGCGAGAGGGTCCAGACGCCTCCGTCCCGGTCCTCCCGGGTACCCAGGGAGTAGGTCCCTTGCTTCTACAACAGGGGCCATGTATGCCTTGATCTGAGGGGCCTCTGGTTCCCTTCCTATCCCCAGGCTCTCCCTCTCGTCGGGAGTGCTCCCGGGCGTATGTGGGGCCCGTGGGGCTTCTCACCTGTGCAATGTAGAGGAGTGGCTTTGCTGCTGACATGCTGCTGAACTCTTTGTCCGGGTTTGTTTTGATGGGGAGTGTGTGACTTGGGCTATTTGTTTGGTCTTGCCTCCTGTCATGTTGTCCTCTGTCTTCTTGGGTGGCAGCCCGGCCCAAGTGCTGCAGGGTGGTGGGGCTGCTAAAATCCACTGTGGGGCTCCGGAGCACCAACGGCAGACAGTGCCGGCGGCCATCTTGAAGTCATCTGTGCTTTGATATTTGATGTAATTTTGTTGGGGTATTTTTGACTATGCAGCTCTTTATGAATATTACATTTAATCGTATGGTCGGTATAGAGATCTGAGTTTTGATAATTTCTCGGATCGTATCCCAGGGGTAGCATTTTATTCCTTTGCTCCAATATTGCTGTCTTTATCTCCAACGAAGTTAGATGTAGAATCACCCAATCAGTGGTCTGTTCTGACACAAATTCTACTATTTTAATATCGTCTGTGGATACAAATCTCAGATAAGCTGAAACAGTTTCATAACGTTCCTCCATTTCATGTCGGAGCATTACGACCACGGATGATGCATTCAAGATGGATTTTCAATGCTTTGTTTTTATGCACAATGCTTTTGACTTCAGAACTTTTTTCTGCAGGATTCTATTAAGGGGAGCCTGTCTGAGAGGATTTACTTGATCCAACTTCTTTCTTTTTTGTTCCATAGTGAGGAATTGTTTTTCCCTCTCTGCCTTTTTTTTGGTTGGAATCAGCTGCTTTTCCCCTGACTTTCCTCATCTTCAAACGTCTTCTCTTTGGTTATCTCTGTGGCTAGGTGTTCCATTTCCACCCATTCTGAGCTAGAAAGATAATCCCAATTCGCATTTTCTCGTTCTTTCTCGATGATTTCTACTAAGTCATTAAGGCATGTATCCTCACCCAGATCCCTATGATCTTTGGGGGGTAACAGCTTCTGGGAACCTGGTTATCTTTTTTTTCTCCCTTTTTTTCTGTTACTTCTTCTCCAGAGAAAACCTCTTATACAGCTAATATCAGTTCTTTTCTCGCTCTCTTGGGAGATTGATTTAGTAGCTTTGGAGCTGGAGTTCTCAAATTACAGAGGAATGCCCTCGAGCGATTTGATTTATTTTTCTTTGGTGCTTGTTGGTTTTTGGTTTTCTTTTTGTTTTTTATGGACAAGGACACTCGGTCTCCTTTCAATTCTGTTGGATCCTTCTCTGTAAATATTGAAAAATTGTTGGGTGCCATTTTCAGACCTTGGTCTTCTTGGACCAGGCCAACTATAGTTGTTGCAACCTCAGGCTTTTAGTTTTGAGGGCACAAGGGCGATTGTTGGACTTGTGGTAACGGATCTTTGTTTTGCAACTTTTTCCACATTGTCCTCATCCACCTACAATCTTCCAAAATTGCTTCCATTAATATTGAATTGTCAGCAGCATCTCTTTGGGCAAGGTTGCATAGACGATTCTGCCATTGCCCGGAAGTCTCAGCCTCTTTGTCTAGCCGGGAATCTACTTTATTAGCTACACTCTCCAGAGTTGTTAACTTGGACTGTTGGATTGCGATCATGGATCCCTGATCTTTCAAGGTGTCATTGATTACCACATACAATTTTATGAATGGGTACACAGAGATTGACAGGGAGGCCAGGATGGTTCTCTGGAGGTCAGCTGGGGTCCTATTCATAGATATTAAATCGCCCTCACTTCTATGGTTTGCCCACTCGGATTCTTCCTGGCTAGAATCTGAGGAATTAATCGAAACGTTTGGCTCCTGATTTTTAGGTGTAATATTCTCAGAAGGGTCACTACTTGGTTGAAATGATTGTCTCAATGTTGGAGTTGAGGCAAACTCTCCATTTTCAACACCCTTGTTAATCTCCTTGTTGCGTTCACGTCTGATCATGTCACAACCGCTGGGTTCTGGCGGTTATGGAAGAGGTGGAAACATGGCGGTCGTCAGACCGTGCCGCCACGTTGTGCTCTCTAGCGCTGTTTACGTTCTAGTCCTTTCCAACATGGCCGCCCCTGTGTGTACTTCTCTGTTCACGCTCGGCGGTTCGGCGCGTTGCAACTTCTGAATTCTTCTTCGTTGCGTGGGCTCCACAGTACTCTCGCTTAGCGGAGTTCCGCTCCTATCCTATATTCCTCCTGTTGTCCTCCCTCTCTCATACCGGTGCTCCTTCTTGTACTCGGGCACGGTTGCTCTCCTCCCTTCTTTCCTCTTACCTTACTTGTTGTAGTTTCTCTCTCTGGCCTCAACCCCCCCTGCTCTACCTTGATTGCCTCTCCCTACTGTCAGTTTTGCCGGTATCCCGCATTCCAGCTGGCTTTGGATATTCCTCTCGTTCCGCACCATCGGATACCTACACTCCAAAGGGGTTTTTGTGCCGTTAGGCTTTTCCCCTTGCCGCACTTGTCTGTCGCGGGGGGGAGTCCCCGCGAATTCATTCCCAAAGGGTCGCGGTGGCTTCCTCCCGAGGCAGACCCTATCTACACAAGGAGAGGAGGACTTTTACTCGTCGACCTCGTGGAAGGAAATTGGACTTCTCGTCTTCATCAGGTGAGGAGGAAGGGGAATTAAAAGACTCTCAGGGTTTGAGTGGGGTGGACCACATCACGGACAACCCTGCTGATACACCCACAGCTTCAGACATTGTTGATAGCTTGCAACGCCTAGATACAGACATGGCAACTCCCCAGCAACTTCAAGAATTGGTCGCGGCAGTACAAAACGTAAACCTGGAAGTTCAAGCACTTCAAACGGCAAATACTGCTCTCCAACAGAGAGTCACCACCAGAGAACAGCAAGTAACTGATTTACCGCCTTTGCCTCTGGTGTCGGGAAAATTTGACGGATCTGAGAAAAAAGTCAAAGAATTCTTGGAAGCTTGTAATATTCATTTTACATTCAGACAGAACACCTTTTCCTATGATCATGCCAAAGTGGGGTTTATGATCACTCACATGACTGGAAATGCCCTAGCCTGGGCTACCCCTCTGGTGTCCCGGTCCGACCCAGTATTACAGGACTATGTAGCATTCAAAGATCTTCTCAAGCAGGCATTTCTTCGCACTGAAAGCGCTCACCAGGCTAGTGAAGACCTGTTGGATGTACGTCAGGGTGGTTCTGACCTACTCACTTACATATCCTCCTTCAAAAGACTAGCTGCTGAAGCCGGCTGGCAAGAAGAGGCTCAATATACCATCTTCAGGAGAGGTTTGCGCGAAGAGCTAAAGGACGAGCTCGCTAGAATCCCTCGCCCTGATTCTTTCTCAGATCTCATAAAAGCAGTGGTACGAATAGACTTTCGCTTGTCTGAAAGGAGAAAGGAAAAGAGAAAGAACCGTAACGTCAGTTCCTACCCCGAGACTCACCCATCGACCTCCTCACCTGCCGCTTGTCCATCCACCCGGGAAGAACCTATGCAGATAGGAACAACCAGATCGCCCTTGACTGCTGAAGAAAAGAAAAGGAGAAGAGAAGGCAACCTGTGTCTATACTGTGGCTCCTCCACTCATCTCTTGAGAGACTGCCCAGATGTACCTCCCAGACGTTCGGGAAACGAACGCCCTCGGTAGTTGGTAGGACGAACTACCGAGGGGCTTTTCTCAGTTCCTATGTAACACTTTCCGTTTCTTCTGCTCAACCCTCGGAGGACCAACGTCTTATGGTGTTATCCGTCCAGCTTCAGTTCAGAGGAAAGGAAATAGAGACCCTGGCCCTGCTGGATTGTGGAGCAGCCGGTAACTTCCTGGACACCCTATGGGCCGACAAGATAGGCCTTCGTAAGATAGCCAAGAAGGTAGACCAGAAGGTAGAGGGTGTAGATGGTACCCCTCTGTGCTCTGGCCTCATTACCCATACCACAGAGGAAGTACGAGTATCCATTCAACAACACACTGAAGTACTAAACTTCGACATAATCCGAGCAGCTCATTTCCCAGTCATTTTGGGGATTGGATGGCTCCGACGACACAACCCTACCATCTATTGGTCGGCTAATCTCCTAGGTTTTCATTCGACCTTCTGCCAGGAGAAGTGTCTTCCAGGACCCTTGTTCGAAAGTGTCAAGATGGGGTGTGCCCCAGAGAGGAGCACGATCCACTGTATCCCAAACAGTTTCCAGGAGTACGCCACGGTGTTCCAAGACCAACAACCTATGGAACTTCCTCCTCACAGACCGGAGGACTGTAGGATAGACTTAGTCCCTCAGGCTCTGGTTCCGTTTTGTAGGATGTATCCCCTTTCATTGTCGGAAAAAGAAGTCCTTAGACGTTACTTAGATGACAACTTAGCCAATGGGCTTATCCGACCGTCCAGATCACCAGCAGGAGCATCTTTATTTTTCATTCCAAAGAGGGACTCCAAAGACCTAAGACCTTGTATCGATTACCGAGGGCTCAACCAACTTACCATCAAGGACCGGTACCCTATGCCCATCATCGCTGAGATCCTGGAGGCCGTCCAAGGTTCGGTAGTGTTTTCCAAACTCGACCTACGGAATGCCTATCATTTGCTCCGCATAAGAACCGGTGACGAATGGAAGACGGCTTTCCGCACTCCCTATGGATTGTTCGAATATCAAGTAATGCCGTTCGGATTGGTCAACGCTCCCTCAATCTTTCAAAGGTTTATGGACCGTATATTTTCAGATCTCTTGGGGCAAAATACCGTTGTCTATTTAGACGATATTCTGGTTTACTCCCGTCAACCCGAAGAACATAGCCGTCATGTGAAGGAAGTATTACGCAGGCTGCAACATCATCATTTACTAGTCAAGCCGGAAAAGTGTGCTTTCGCTAAGTCCTCTGTCTCCTATTTGGGCTTCATCTTGTCCAGCGAGGGAATCGCCATGGATCCTAAGAAGGTCGAAGCTATACTAGACTGGCCCTCCCCTTCATCGGTTAAAGAGATCCAAAGATTTTTGGGTCTGGCCAACTTTTACCGGAAGTTTATTCCCGAATTCTCCCGACTCACTCTGCCCATCACCTCCTTACTGAAGAAAGCCTCCAGGCCATTTCAATGGTCCAGGGAAGCCGAAGAGAGTTTCATCTGCCTGAAAAAAAGGTTCTGTTCAGCCCCTATACTGAGACAGCCGGACCAACTGCTCCCCTTTATTCTTGAGACTGACGCCTCTGCGGGTGCGGTTGGCGCCGTTCTTCTACAAACAAATCAGGGTCGAGAACATCCCATCGCCTATTACTCTAAGACCCTCAACCCTAGCCAACAGAACTACTCCGTGATAGAAAAAGAACTTTTAGCCATGAAACTGGCTTGTCTTGAATGGAGACATCTTCTGCAAGGAAGCTTACACCCGTTCCTGATACGGACTGATCACAAGAACCTACAGATCCTACGCCAACAAGAGTGCTATAACACCAGACAAGCCCGATGGGCACATTTCTTTGCACAATTCCATTTTCTCATAACATACATACCCGGAACCCAAAACCAGGTTGCGGACGCATTATCTCGCAGAGATGAGGCCTCTCTGGGATACGAGAAAGAACTCATGTTTCCCCATATCAAGATCATTTCCGCCGTATCGTCTTTCCTGGAAAAAGTGAGAGAAAGTTCTCTTTCCCCTGAAGAAACACTCCGGTGGATCTGAGGGACGGTCTGTACTTCTCTCGAGGAAGGCTTATCCTTCCTTCACAGGACCTCAGAATACAAGCTCTCCAGTGGTGCCACGACTCAAGGGAAGCCGGGCATAGAGGATTACGAGGGACCCTGGAATTACTGCAGACATCTTTTTACTGGCCCGGTATGCGAGCCGACACTCAGGCATACATCCAGACCTGTCTAATCTGTATGCAAAACAAGCATTCCACACAAAGTCCCCTTGGCCTGCTTCAACAAGACCCGATTCCTCCAGGCCCCTGGAAGCACATATCTACAGATTTCATCGTAGACCTACCTAATTCCCAGGGCTGTACCTGTATTATGGTAACTGTGGACTCCTTCTCGAAGTTGGCTCATTTTTCCCCCCTACCCAGAATACCTTCGGCCTCCCTTATGGCGGAAGTCTTCATGAAAGATATCTTCAGATTACATGGTCTCCCCAAAAAGATTGTGTCTGACCGTGGGAGCCAATACACCTCTAAGTTCTGGACAGCCTTGTGCAGACTGCTGGGTATCGAAAGGGCTCTATCTTCTGGGTTTCACCCACAGACCAACGGGCAGACAGAAAGGCTAAACGGTACTCTTGAGCAGTATTTGAGGTGTTTCATCAACCAACAACAGGACAACTAGGTGTCCCTCTTACCAACAGCTGAGTTTTCTTATAACAATTCAGTACACAGCGCACTGGGAATCAGCCCTTTCTTTTGTACGTATGGGTACCATCCTAAATCCATAGTACCTACCTTCTGGACTGAGACTCCCATACCATTCTTGGAAAACTCTTTGTCTAGATTAAAGGAAGCCCATAACACCGCCAACCAAAGTCTTCTAAAGGCCAATACCCGTAACAAACTACAAGCGGATAGACACCGGAGACCTGTACCTGAGTGGAAAAGAGGATCTAAAGTCATGCTATCCACTAAGTTTTTACCCCACTGGGTACGCCCTTCTAAACTATCCCCCCGATTTATTGGTCCCTTCGATGTTCTATCCAGGATCAATCCGGTGGCTTATCGCCTCAAACTGCCTAACAATCTTAGTCGCATTCATCCGACCTTTCATGCCTCTCAATTACGTCCCTTCAAATCAGGGAACAGGAAACAGAATACCCCCAGTCTCCCTACTTTGCCTGCTCCCATCTATGAAGAATACGAGGTCTCCCATATCCGGGATTCACGTTATCGCAGAGGTCGCCTTGAATATCTTATTCATTGGAAGGGGTATCCTTCCTCGGAAGATACCTGGGAACCTAGGATCCATGTACATGCTCCCCTCTTGCTACGTCGGTTTCACAGATTACATCCCGGCAAGCCGGGGGGAACCCGACTTCGAGGGGGGCATATTGTCACAACCGCTGGGTTCTGGCGGTTATGGAAGAGGTGGAAACATGGCGGTCGTCAGACCGTGCCGCCACGTTGTGCTCACTAGCGCTGTTTACGTTCTAGTCCTTTCCAACATGGCCGCCCCTGTGTGTACTTCTCTGTTCACGCTCGGCGGTTCGGCGCGTTGCAACTTCTGAATTCTTCTTTGTTGCGTGCGCTCCACAGTACTCTCGCTTAGCGGAGTTCCGCTCCTATCCTATATTCCTCCTGTTGTCCTCTCTCTCTCATACCGGTGCTCCTTCTTGTACTCGGGCACGGTTGCTCTCCTCCCTTCTTTCCTCTTACCTTACTTGTTGTAGTTTCTCTCTCTGGCCTCCACCCCCCCTGCTCTACCTTGATTGCCTCTCCCTACCGTCAGTTTTGCCGGTATCCCGCATTCCAGCTGGCTTTGGATATTCCTCTCGTTCCGCACCATCGGATACCTACACTCCAAAGGGGTTTTTGTGCCGTTAGGCTTTTCCCCTTGCCGCACTTGTCTGTCGCGGGGGGGGAGTCCCCGCGAATTCATTCCCAAAGGGTCGCGGTGGCTTCCTCCCGAGGCAGACCCTATCTACACAAGGAGAGGAGGACTTTTACTCGTCGACCTCGTGGAAGGAAGTTGGACTTCTCGTCTTCATCAGGTGAGGAGGAAGGGGAATTAAAAGACTCTCAGGGTTTGAGTGGGGTGGACCACATCACGGACAACCCTGCTGATACACCCACAGCGTCAGACATTGTTGATAGATCACTTTTCTTTCCACAAGTAACAATCTATTCAGGGACATTTCTTCAAATGACATGTTTTCTTTGATTTCTGAAAGTCTATTTTGTATAGAGGCTAGACTCCTTCTCTTTTGTATCAAGATTTTTTCTGTCAAAACAGAAAGGCCTTTTACTAATTGAGTAGCGAGTTCGGAGTTCTTAAATGGGGGAGCTGAGTCTATGAGCTCATTAGATCTTTCTCTCATCTCCATGTCTAAACTGGTTATTTGCCCAACAGGCATCAATCAATCTGACAAAACTTGAGATGGACATCCTTCCTTATGGGGTGTTGCAGCATTAATCTTTGTTGGAATTGACTTGGAGCAGTTCTTATCCAACTCAATGAAAACATTATCAAAAGGCTTATCTTCTTCTTCTTGACTTTTTCCCACAGAATTACGATTTTCTTGCCACACCTCTTTCAGAGGTAACTTGTTATTCTCGCTTCTGACTTGTAGTGCGATATCATTATTCATCTCATGGGGAGCAGGCTTATTTGCCAGACTTGTTTCTCTGGATTAATTTGCTGTATGTATGTGTGGGCTGAGCTCGGATCATTCTGCTCCCTGTGCTGATTGCTGGCCCAACATTAGCAGTCTTTTATTTTAAACTCTCAAATTACCATGCGCAATCTTAGCGGGTACCGCAAGTTTCTCTCTGGTTAGTTCGCTTTCTGCGTTAAACTCAGACTCTGCAGCTTTTGTTAGCTGTCTGGTTTTCATTGTTGATTTCGCAACACAATAATATGAATTCTGCTTCTCTCTGCGGTTGTTATGCCGTCCATTGGTCAGGCCCCGCAGACAAACACCCTTAGGTCCTCTGTTCCTTCACCCTCTGGTCCCGGCCTCTGTTCCTTCACCCTCTGGTCCCGGTCTGCATTCACCCTCTACCCACATATCCCCAATCTCTCATGAAGTACGGCCGCGGCGGCAGGTTGTCAGGCACAGCCAGGGCACCTGGAGGCAGCCTGTTGGCTATGGACGCACTAACCTGTTACATTCGTCACATCAGTGGCGATTACCCTGGCATCTCGCAGCTGGCCGGAGGAGCCATCGATTCCTCCCACTGCATCGTCAAATGTCCAGGAACCCGGCAGTATGTTGATACTTCTGGTCACGTGACGAGGAAGCGTGCAGGATCGCGCATCCTGTGATGCTGTCACCTGACTCCTCTGCCCATTCAAAAGCTGCGAGGGAACGCTCATTCAGTGCTTCACAGATGTTTCATTTGAGCACTGTTTGGTGTTTTCTGGTGTTACGATCACAGTACTGAACTATGGACTGCTTTCCTGGATTTTCCTTGTTGAACCCTTGGTCATCGTATTGCTCCGCTATCACAGGACCTTTTGAACAGTTATTTGGATTCCTTTGGATCACTCTTGGCTTCGACGTACACGGCTGGTCTCGACTTCGAAAACTCTTCACGGATTGTTTACGGATTGGAATTGTGCTAAACAAATCCAGGATTTACTTCCAACGACTATGATAGAGTCATGTAGAGGGAATAGGATTAGATGGCATGATGGCAACATAGATAAATTAAATGCCATCTTTCTCTATGAGCATCATTGTATGCCACTATCCGCAAGATTAACATTATTTTCGGTCCCCTTTTTTTGTGAATACATTAAGTGTCTAATTGATAGATCTGTAAAATCTAAAAAAAAATTGAAACACAAGGCTTCAACATGCGCACATTTATGATCCTATTGTAAGGCAAAAAAAAAACGATACAAACCGACAAATTAGAGCAATCCAAAAATCCAACCAACATCAGGATATAAAGGTTAAGGCAATTCATTCCATCAAACAGGCGAAAAAAAACTGGTTGGAAACCCATAAGATATATATCCTGGAGAAAGATAATACAGCAATGTTAACGACACTAAGAGATTCATCTGCCCGCAATTTTGGACACTAATAAATTCATTGGAAAAGACACAGGTAATGCAACAAACGGTATGAGTGCAAGAGGATGTCTGGACCACTCATTGTTCTACCCTATATGAAGGAAAGTTTGCTATGACAAATAGCTTAGAACCAATCAAAATGGGAAACTGGCTATGTAATTTTGATGTCGAAGATATAGAAAAACGAATTAAGGCCGCTAACACCTCCCGAGCCGCAGGTCCTAACGGGCTTACAAACAGTACTATGAAGAGAAACCCAGAATTATGGGCTAAGGCTCTTTACATATTATTTTCAGACATTATACTGACACGCTCTAGTCCTCCCTCTTGGAGGATCTCCTATATTGTCCCCATATATAAAAAAGGGGACAGAAGGTGCCCATATAATTACAGTCCGATATCTATCATGGACGCAGACTCTAAAGTATTTGAAGGACTAGTCCTTTTGAAAATCGAGGAATGGGTAGAAGCAAATGGGATACTCCACATGCAACAATTTGGTTTTCGCAAAAGGATGGGCACCGAAATAGGGGGTCTCATTTTACACTCTTTTTTGGAAAAGGCGTGTAAGAAAGCTGCTTCTCCCATATATCTGGCCTCGATCGATCTTTCCCTTGCGTTCGACAAGGTGGATCGGGTAAGATTGTGGTCCAAGCTGGCTTCAATGGGTATTCCATCTGGACTTTTGACCATTCGTATGTCATGATTCCTACCCCCGGGCATCCGGACCAGGTCCATCTGTCCCGGGAGCAGGCATCCAGGTACTTGGGAAAAACCCAGCAGCCCCGGCTAGGGGCTATCTGGGTACAGTCCTGGTGCCGCAGGCGCCAGGCTCATAGAAGGGGTCAGTCCTGGCGCCATAGGCGCCAGGCTCATTTGCTTTCACTTACCTCATGCAGACCATGCTGCTCAGCATTCAAGCCAATGTGAAGTCTGAAGGGGGACTACTTTATTTCAGGGACTATTTTCTTACTCGGGTGTGGTCTTGGGAACTTCTTACCTGGGACTACTTTGAAGGCTATTTAAACCACACCCCAAGAGCAGCTCACGCTTCGCGTTATTCTGCATCCTGCAGCGTTAACGCTCACCGTGCCTGCAAGCCAGCATTCAGTCTTCTGCCACGCCCGCCTCGAGTCTGGAGCTCCTAGAAAAAAGGGGGAAAGAAGGAAAAAGGTTAGAACAAGAACAATACTTTATTCCTCATCTGATTCTGGATCCATCGCGCCTTCGAATAGGAAGAAAGACGTTATTAGATGCGCGTCGCATCGCCTGCTGCAGCGCCGCGCTATACGCACCAGCCTTCGCAGCACCTCCACGATCCACCTCTGTCTTCATCATTTCTTCGCCAAACTCTGGCACCTAAGGGGAATAAAAGAACAGCAAGGTGAGCCGAGAGAATAAATAAGGCAATATTAGTCACCACAATAGACTTAACTGATTTTACCGTTGGAGGCATTCTTCATCTCCACAGGCCGGCGCAGCCTCCATTCATCTTTGCCAAACTCTGGCACCTAAGGGGAACAAAAGGACAGCCAGGTGAGCCGAAAGAACAAACCAAGTGAATCTCTTTCACCATAATAGACTTACCTGATTTTACCGCCGGAGGTATTATTCCTCAAAACGCCATAATTTCTCACTCTGCACCTGTAATAAGGGAGAAAGCAACAAATTACATACAGGTGCCATTTGCCGGACAGTGTTGGATAATACAGAATCTTACCTGAACTTTACCAGCCGCACAAGGCAATCTTCTCTAGGGTCAAGCTGCAAGCTGCAAGGAATCGGACAAGAGTGAAAGTCAGACATTTTGAACTCTTACGAACTATATACTTACGGCTCCTCCCCAGGAACCTCAGAGTCAATATTGTTCTGGAACTCCCCAATTCTTTCGGACCAGTGAAGTAACTGGTTATCCACGGGCCCCTGCATTCTACGCAGGATGGAGAGCTCATCCTTTAAAAACCTAAGGTGAGAATATAAAAGCAGACATCGGAGGTGATTAGACGGGAGAACAGTGGAGGGGGGGTATCACTCAAATCCACGGGTGGCTAATTCCCTTTCTCCACTTTCAGGAGAATACTTCTTCGGGTCAAGCAGACGAGATTAGATGGGCCAGTCCAGTCTGTCATCTCTGCACTACGCGTCACGTGGGTGGAAACCGCAGCTGTCCAGTTCCGATCGACGCCCCTGTGGGAGGCAGGTGAGCATAACATCTTATCCATTTACATGAAGACTCTGCCATCCAAATCTGATTAAACTTATCAGAGGACTTGTCACGGCTTATACAAACAGGTAACGGTTTGAGACAGGGGTGATTGTTCGGACCCAACCTTTTCAATCTATATATAAGTGATGTTGATGGGCCATTAACAGTGGCATCACTTGTTACACCAAGGATTGAGGGTGGGAAAATATCTTGAAAAGCCTACGCAGATGACATTCTTTTGATTGACGCTACCCCTGTGGGTCTCCAGCGGAAATTGGTGGCCTTTTCAAAATACGTGGACAACAATGGCTTGTTTATTAATGGGAAACAATCTGTTGTAATTACTCTAACTAATCGTAAAAAACTTCCCAATTTCAGATGGAAGATAGAGAGATGTTTACTGCTCAAAGTTAGATCACTTTGCTATTTGGGTTTCCCAATCTTCAGTGGGGCTACGATCCATATGTACTGGAACTATTATTTTGACAAAGCAGATAAATTGATCTATCAAATGCAAAAGGTAGCTACTAAATACTGTAAGTATTCAGTGACACCAGTAATTAGGTTTTACAATCTTAAAGTTCTACCTAAATTACTATATGGTTTTGAAATTTTACCATTTCAAACTCACCAATTGGTGGCCAAATTGGAGTCTAAAATCTGGCGAAAAATACTTTATTGTTTACCAAAGGGTGTTCCTATGTCAGCTATCCGTTTTGAGTTGGGTCTTCTCTCATTAGACAATAAAATCAGGTTGAAAAGACAAAATCTCTATCGGAATCTTATTACCACCAAAGAGAATACCTTATATGCACTTATGGGCTGTAGATTGAGAACCGGACCTTCAACTTCGAAGTGGCTGTTGAACCTCCAAATAGATTGTTTGAAATGTCTAGATTCTGTTTGTCTAACATTGGAAACCTTGATACTTAACTCTTTGAGAGTTAAGGAAAAACTTCAATCCCTGGATTGGATGCAGTCCATGGAAAGGGTGGTGTCCTCCAGGATCTATAATCAGATCATTTATGAAGGAAAGAAAAGGGGTACTCTGGAGTCATACCTAATTAAATTCCCTGACCCTAAAAGGAGGGCTCTATATATGAGATTCCGCTTCAATGTTTTGCTGACGGGGGAAATTTTAGAAATTCGCTCTGGTAATACACAGAGAATTCCCTGTCGTTTTTGTCACAGCAATGAAGTATCTGAAACACTGAAGCATTTGCTACTAAATTGTCAGGCATTGGTAACCCAACGACTGGCAATCTTTGGTAAATTTGTTCATGATCCGTCAAGAGTTGATACTGAAGATCTTTGGTGGAATATGCTTTATGGCAAATTGAATGCATTGAAATTGGCTACAGTGTAATTTTTGCATGAAGTCTGTAATCTGCCTGCAGCCAAATAATTTCACTAATTGAACAAATGTAAAAAGGGAAAAACCTGTTCGAAGAGACAACTGATATACATGGCAGTAAATGTTTGTATGTTTTAGTTTGGATTGGTTTAATATCAGCTCAGACGTTGTATACTCTGTATGTGAAATAGGATTTTAACTGTATTTTACCTTATGATCTTTTATTTCGAACTGAACTTTAATATTTTCCTTTTTGTATAAAAAAAAGTATTTTGTGTTTCCTTTTGTAAAGGTTTATATTCTGTAAACCAAACGCAAAATAAAAAAAAATAAAAAAGATTACGGATCCTCGATTCTGCTTCTCAAACATCTCATCCCCGCCGATGCAGGTATTGCGGTGCAACTCCACCTGAATTGACATCCAGTGCGGCATCTTCCTGCCGCTGCCAGTCACACCCTGCTGCTGCACAGAACACTTTCCATCCTATCTGTGGTACTTAGGACTCAGGCTCCTCCACCTTGGTAAGACCTTTTGTATTGAGTTCCATTCTGCTCTCATTGCTTTGCTTGTCCTTGTACTTACCCATTGCTTGCCTTACAGCGGTCGGGGGGGTCTCCAGTGTTCCTGGTTCCTGGCAATTCCGGCATTCAAATACCTGTGGCCTCAAGGATCGCTCAGAGAGTTATTTTGTATCTCCCTGCGTGGTACTTGGGGACAGAGGCCACATAATCTTCACGACCATCCAGTCATAACAGACTGTGAAGCCAATTGGTCGTCCGGATTATGGAGGCATCAGCCGGGGATGCCGTGGCCGCTCTGGTGCAAGCTGTCACCACCTTGAGAGCAGACATGGCCGCAGCTACAACGGCGATTCATCATTGCCTTGACTCCCTCCAAAGCGCTCGCCATCCCTTACCATCTGACGCTGAGTTCGGGGATACCACACCCTGACCCCTGGCCCCTCTGCTGCCCCTTCTGTCATCACACCAGTGATAGCACCCACCCCCTTTCCATTGGAACCCCCTGAAAGGTTTCAGGGAGATACTAGGAAGTTTCGTACATTTTTTAATCAATGCAAACTTCACTTTCTTTGTAGACCACTAGCATTTCCTGATTCAACTACTAAAGCTGTATTCATGCTTTCACATTTGTCTGGCATAGCCCCCACCTGGGCGAACCCACTACTTGAAAATGATCATCCGGTTCTTTATGATTTCGATCTCCTGGTCAATGAAATGTCCAAGGTTTTTGACACCAGACACAAGGCTCATTCTAGAGACTTAAAGTTGCTTGATCTCTCTCAAGCAAAACATGCTCTTATAGAGTACTTAACACGCTTCAACCAGCTAGTGGCAGAAATCTCCTGTCCCGAAAACAAAAAGGCTGTAGTGTTTTACAGGGGGTTAAGTAGCTCCATGAAAGATGCCTTGGCAGTGGTACCATCACTTCCGGCCTTGTATCCTGATCTGGTCGACCTGACACTTCAGGTAGATGCTTGACGCACCGAGCGAAAGGCAGAAGCCGGATTTGTTGGTACACAAGTTCTGCTATCATCTGACCTATCTAGCGAACCCATGCAAGTGGATGGAATATGCAGCCCTCTCACTATGACAGAACGGGAAAGGCGGAGAACGGATTACGCCTGCTTTTATTGTGGTCTTAAAGGGCACTATGTTAAGGACTGCCCACGTCGCCCAAAACATAAAAGTCAGGGTTTTCCGACTGCTCGTCCCTGAACAATGTGGGCCAGGATGAGCTCTCTCCAGTCCCCCTCCCACTTCTCTCCTGCATTCGGATCCATCAGACCAGTCATAGTCCATGCTTTGTTAAAACCGACTCCTGGTACCATACACCCTGTTCAGATTGTCATTAATTCTGGGGCCACGGGCTATTTCATCGACATAGAAATGGCCAATGCTTTGAACTCCCCATTAGTCACCAAGGAATGCCCAGAGCCTGTGCAGGCAGTAGATGGTACTTCTCTTGCCTCTGGCCCTATCCAGCAACAGACTGCTCCACTAGAAGTGGTCATCCAGGATATGCATAAAGAAACGCTTGCATTTGATCTCATAACCACTCCTCATTTGGTATAATTCTTGGTATCCCCTGGTTGAAAAGGCATAACCCGCTGATCAATTGGGGCACCGGCCATGTCCATTTCGAATCTGAGGTATGCCAGCATTTTTGTCTTACTGAGAATGAGGACTCGGTTGTTACGCCAGCTAGGGCATTGGGTGCAGTGGCATGTCTGACCTTAACCATAGGTGATGAAAGTCAGTCATCCGCTTCACACGTGGTCGGTGCCGTACTCGCCAACATACCCCCCGTCTATCGCGATTTTCAGACAGTCTTTGATAAGGGCACTGCAGAGGGATTGCCACCGCACAGACCATACGACTGTCCCATAGATCTTGTCCCGGATGCTCCAATCCCCAAGGGCCACATCTGCTCTCTCTCACCTTCAGAGGATCAGGCTCTGAAAGAGTACGTACAAGAGGCACTACGTCTGGGCCACATCCGGCCTTCCACCTCGCCTGCCGCATGCCATATTTTCTTTGTCCCGAAGAAAGAGGGGGATCTGCGCCCTTGTGTGGACTATAGACGCTTGAACACCATCACAATTAAGAATAGATACCCGATATCACTCATTTCCCCACTCTTGGACCGGTTAACACATGCCTCCATCTATACCAAATTAGACCTCGGGGGGGCCTATAATCTAAGTCGTATCCATAAAGGGGACGAGTGGAAGACAGCATTTTGCATCCGACAGGGTTTATATGAATATCTGGTAATGCCCCCTGGGTTGTGCAACGCCCCTGCTACTTTCCAGCGGTTTATGGATGATGTATTCGGGGACATCCTGGACACCTATGTAGTAGTCTATTTGGACAACGTCCTGATCTTTTCCTCCTCTATGGAGGAACATGTCCTTCATGTTCGAGAAGTATTGTCCCGTCTGCGCAAGAACGCGCTATATGCTAAACCGGAGAAATGCCAATTCCACACAAATGAGGTCGAATTTCTAGGCTTCCACATATCACCGGGGGGTTGACCATGAATCAGTCCAAGGTGCATGCTGTCTTAGAGTGGCCAGTCCCGACATGCCTGATGTCCTTACAGTCCTTCCTTGGATTCGCCAATTTTTATCGGCGGTTCATCCCTGGGTTTTCCTCTGTAGTGGCCCCACTAACAGCACTAACCAGTCCACATGTCTCGTTTCTCTGGACAGCCGAACACCAAGTCGCTTTCGAATCATTGAAGGCTGCCTTTACCTCAGCTCCAGTCCTTCAACACCCGGACCCAGAGTTGCCCTTTGTGGTTGAAGCAGACGCCTCATCCTTTGCGTTGGGAGCAGTGCTTTGACAACCCTGCCTGACCTCTGGCCGCCTACACCCTGTGGCATACCACTCACGCATGTTTACCTCTACTGAGGCCCATTATACAGTTACAGAGAAGGAACTCCTGGCGATCAGAGACGCATTTCAGGTGTGGAGGCACCATCTGGAAGGAGCTAGGCATCAAGTCGTCATCTACACCGATCACCGAAATTTGAAGGGCCTTGCATCCCTCAAATGCGTTAATCGGCAGGTGCGCTGGCATCTATTCTTTGCGGCCTATGACTTCTTGGTTAAACACCAACCTGGTACATCTCATGGCAAAGCAGATGCATTATCCCGTTCTCCTGGGGGAGTTTCACTTCCGGTCTTTCCGGAGACGGTACTTGATCCCGGCACTTGGTCTGCATATGCACGCCGTCGCAACCCCTATTGACAGCCATACGCCTCTGGGTTTCCCAACACCCCCAACAGTTATCAGAATGGGATCCCGTTTACCAAGATGGTCTACCATTTGTTCCTGAAAAACTGTTTTTACCCACGAGTGACACCCGAAACCTAGCCATGGAATGGTCTCATGACGCTGTCCTCCATGGTCACCCGGGGCAACAGCCTACTCTGGATCTACTCAAATGCTGGTGCTGGTGGCCTTCGATGCGGCGTGATGTAGAGAGCTATGTCAATACATGTTCGGTATGCGCCCAATGCAAACCACGTATGGGTCGCCCTTTGGGACTACTTCAGCCCTTGCCTATACCTCCGAGACCCTAGCATACCCTCACAATGGACTTTGTGACCGATCTTCCCTGAAAACAAGGCTATGACACGGTGTGGGTTGTGGTAGATGCATACACGAAAATGGCCTGCTTTATACCCTGCTCTGGTATTCCCTCTGCACCAACATCGGCAAGCCTTTTTTTTAGGTCAATTTTTTCTTTGGTTGGGCTCCCTACAATCCTAATATCCGACAGGGGCTCACAATTCACGTCCCGCTTTTGGCAAGCTCTCACCAAGCTACTGTGTATTGACGCCCGGTTCTCCTCTGCTTACCATCTGGAAACCGATGGCCAGACGGAGAGGGTGAACCAAGACATGGAGCAGTACTTAAGCTGTCTGTCGCTGCAACATCAGAAGACATGGGTTAGTTTGTTGCATCTCGCTGAATTTGCACATAACAACGCACTGCATTCCTCCACTGGCTTATCCCCATTTTACCCTCTCTATGGCCAACACCCCCGAACACTACCCATCCCTGATTTCGCATCATCATGTACCCTTGCTGCTACTTCCTGTGTTCGCGACTTAGCCACTGTCCATGCCCAGACCCTTGCCCATTTACAAGAAGCCCATGCTTCCATGAAAGCATCAGCCGATAAGAGGCGGGTCGCGGGGCCCGATTATCGTGCAGGAGACCGCGTTTGGTTCTCCTCACGTCACCTGCACATACCAGGGTGTCGCAAACTCCTCCCTAAGTTCGTTGGTCCTTTTTGGGTGTCTGGGGTCTTGAATCCGGTTGCTTACTACCTTTCCCTTCCTTCGACTTGGCGCATCCACCCGGTGTTTCACACCTCTCTGCTCAAACAGTGCCCTGATCCTACCCACCTGGTCTCTCCCCCTGCTGCTGTGGCTGTGGTCGACCCTGATGAGTATGAGGTTGGGGGCATACTGGGCTCTTGTTTTTTCAGGGGTAAACTGCAGTACCTGGTGGATTGGCTGGGTTATGGTCCTGAGGATCGCTCCTGGGTTCCTGCCCGGGATGTCCATGCTCCTCGACTGGCAGCCCAGTTCCATAGGGATTTGCCTGCTAGCCCATGGGGTCGTGGGCCTTTGGGGGGGCTCTGTTATGGCGTACATTGGCCAAGACCCGCAGACAAACATCCTTAGGTCCTCTGTTCCTTTACCCTCTGGTCCCGGTCCGCATTCACCCTGTACCCACATATCCCCAATCTCTCAGGCAGTACAGCAGTGGCGGCAGGTTGTCAGGCACAGGATGGGCACCTGGAGGCAGCCTGTTGGCTATGGACGCACTAACCTGTTACACTTGTCACATCAGTGGCGATTACCCTGGCGTCTCGCAGCTGGCCAGCGGAGCCACCGATTCCTCCCGCTGCATCGTCACGCGTCCAGGAACCCGGCAGTATGTTGATACTTTTGGTCACATGACGAGGAAGCGTGGCGGATCGCGCATCATGTGATGCTATCACCTGACTCCTCTGCCCATTCAAAAGCTGCGAGGGAACGCTCATTCAGTGCTTCAGAGCTGTTTCATTCAAGCACTGTTTGGCGTTTTTCTGGTGTTACGATCACGGTACAGAACTACGGACTGCTTTCCTGGACTTTCTTTGTTGAACCCTTGGTCATTGTATTGCTCCGCTATCACAGGACCTTTTGGACAGTTATTTGGATTCCTTTGGATTACTCTTGGCTTCGACGTACACGGCTGGTCTCGACCTCAGAACTCTTCATGGGTTGATTATGGATCCTCGATTCTGCTACTTCCAAACATCTCATTCCCGCCCACGCAGGTATTGCGGTGCAACTCCACCTGAATTGACATGCAGTGCAACATCTTACCTACCGCTGCCAGTCACACCCTGCTGCTGCACGGAACACCTTCCATCCTATCTGTGCTACTTAGGACTCAGGCTCCACCACCTTGGTAAGACCTTTTGTATTGAGTTCCATTCTGCCCTCATTGATTTGCTTGTCCTTGTACTTACCCATTGCTTGCCTTACAGCGGTCGGTGGGTCTCCGGTGTTCCTGGTTTCTGGCAATTCCGGCATTCAAATACCTGTGGCCTCAAGGATCACTCAGAGAGTTATTTTGTATCTCCCTGCATGGCACTTGGGGACAGAGGCCCCATAATCTTCACGACCATCAAGTCATAACAGCGGCTCTGTTGTTATTATTGGGGCGTGGACGGGCCACAAGCTTTCCTCTAACGATTTATATATGTTGGAGTCTAGTAGCCTTTAATATGCTGGAACTCTCCAATTATTGCCACACTCAATGAGGGAATTCTGTTGATTTTACACAGGTCTGTTTACTCTGTCATTTTGCCGCCGAGATCCAAGGGACATGCCCCACAGTCTCTCAGAGGTTTCGCAGTTTGCACCTGCAATCTGCCCCCAGGGAGGGCTACATGAGATGCCCCCTATGCATTTAGGGTGGGGGGGAGAGGGCCACCCCCCTTTGCACTAAAAACATCCATGGTGGTTTAGTGTCCCACAGACCCCCACCAAAACATGTTTTATTTCTTTTCATTTTGCCCCTTCCCTAGGGGCAGATGGGCACATTAGTGTTCCCATCTGTCCCCAGGGTGGGGAAAACTTACTGCCCCAGGAATGGATAGGGGGCTACATGAGATGCCCCCTATCCATTTGGGCTGGGGGGAGGGCCACCCCCCTTTTCATTAGAAATATCACTGGTGGTTTAGGGTGGTTTTTGTTTTGTTTTGCCCCTAGGGTGGGTACAACGTACTGCCTCATGCTTTGGGGGCTGGGAGAGGAACCCCCTTTCCACTAAAAACATCCATGGTGGTTTAATGTCACCCCCACCCCCAATTCCAAAACAGATCCCTGGTGGTCTAGTGGCATTGCTGGGCACGGATTGAGCGATTTGCGCCGAGCAATGCTTCACGGAAGGTGTTGTTGAAAAGGGGAGAGTCTCCCCTTTCCAACGACACCTCCCTTAACCTCAACAGCACAATAATGCCAGAGATCGAGGGAGAAGATGGTATAAACCTACCTTCACTTTCACCGCCGCAGCCGAAAATGGCTGTGGCATTGAAATTTACTTTCAGTTTCACGTCAGAGTGAATTGCGCACACTGACGTGAAACTGAAGGAAATCCAACCCCCGGCCTTGAGGAGGAACCTCTTCCTCACATAGGACAGGGGCTGGATTTTAGTTTTGTGCGATCGCTGCTTTGCAGCGATCGCACAAACAGCAGTGCCAAAAAGGACGAGATAGCTCATCCTTGCCACTTAAGGGCTTATAAAGTTATGTTGAATTTTATTAAGGATATTAGTGACCATAACACCAGTTAACAGTGTAATCATAGGTTTATGTATTTTGGTCGACTCCCCCTATCTCTCCCAAACTGGTTGAAATTCCCCTCCCCCTCCCTTCAATTTCTTAAAATATTTTATACCACCAAAGGTAGGTGGTGTGTTGGGGTCAGGCCATAATGGTTTGTGTAAGGGATGGGGAGGTGATTGGTGGAGGGGTGGCCTACCCCACAATCTGACATATAAAATAATTAGGTACAAAACATTTGGAAAAAATGCAACTAGTCCAAGTTCAATTAGAACACATAGATCAATAATTATGCCATTGGCTAAGATATCTTACACTTTGGTCCAATTAAATGGTTATAATAAATCTTGAATATGATAAATATGTAAGAACCATAAACCGATAACTCGAGTAATATAATAAATGAAAATAAGGCCTACTTTAACAATATAAATACTTTAATGGAATATAAATGACTGAAAATATGAAACCGTCAATGAAAAGAATTACTTATTGAGTACAACAATGAACTGAGTGACAGCATAAAAAAAGGAGAGAACTGTGACTATGTTTCTAGGTGGACAATGGGAATGGAGCTACGAGACCCTAAGGGAGACTGTACCTCCAGAAAGAGAATAGCAAGTATGTAAGGTATTCCCAAGGCATCTATTCTATCCACGTTATCCTTTGCCAGGTACCAGTCTGTAATTCAAGACCTAGTAGAGTTTTGAAGAATGAATAACTCTGCATTAGAAGGCCAAAAGGTCTGTGGTATCCTCGTTGAAAGTATATTTGAATACACAGTCTGCAGGATGCAGGATGGACTGTGAAAAAGACATACTTGAGCTTGTGGGTAGGCAATGAAGGTGGCAGATGAGGAGGTTCAAGGTTGGCAGAGTTATTGTGCAGCTGCCTGCGGGAGGCACCATGGTGGGGACAAGCAGCTACCATGACAGCGCTGCTTGACTTCAAGTTGGAAGCTGATAATATATAACTGATACATATCACTAGATCTGAAGATGATGAGTTACTCAGAAGAGCCAATCACTTTGTCACATACACACAAGAACTTGGACACATTCATTAACACCCTTCCTTTTTCAGTTTCAAAAGGGGCAGGACTATACAAGGAGGCTTGGGTAGAAGGCCTGGTATGGGAATTTGGAAACAAGCATTGCAGTAAAGAGCAGAGTAAAAGAGGAAGAGAGGAAGAGGAAGAAGGAAGGTAGGAAAACTAGCAAGGGGGGAAAGGAGAGAGATAGAACCTGAGATACAAGAGAAAGGAGGAAATTACTTGGAGAACATTTTGAAAGGTATACACAAAATCGGTGTAGGACGATGAGGGCCACCGATGGACGAACCTTTTGGGAGAGGTACTGAGGAAGAAAAGGGAGGTGAGGAAGGAAGAAGTGCAGAAGGTGGACCCTGAAAATAAGGTAAATACTGTGGAAGAAGGCCTGTGCCCGTTAAGAAGTATGCTAGCTGGCGCCTGGTTGTACATCTTAACCTAATAACTAGCCCATCAAAAGTAGAGAGGGGTAGAGGAGGAGTGCAGTACCCGGGGTAAACCAACTTGACTGTAGTTTAACTCTCAACACCAAGGTGAATGGTGCCACTCTTCGGTTTCTGGCCCTGCTGATGCATCACATCATCAGTTTCTGGCCCCTGGAAGGGCCTATCTTTGTCTTCAAGCCCATGAGTGCCAGCGTGTCTTCAAGCCCAGGACAGACAAATGGTCTTTCTGGCCAGGACAGCAAACAAGTCTTCATGCCTAATAGGGTCAATGCGGCGTCAATCCTAGAAGGGTCAACCCATGCCCATATAGAGCACTAGAGGGGACTAACTGAACCATTCACACTTGGCAATACAACTCTAGTTGAGTAATATTCGAATACAGAAAGTGGACATGGGAATAAAGTCTTCTAGAAGAAAGGGGGCTTCCTCACGGTGTTAGGAATGTCAGAAGAGTGAATGTTATTGGTGTGGAATGCAAACAGAGAACACTAGAAGAGAATGTAAGGCAAGTAGTACAGTGGTGAGGGTGAGGACAGAGAGAGTTGTAACTGCATAAAGAAATTAAGTCACACATACTGGCTGTGTCCTGGTTCACTTCCTCAACTGGTGATGAGTTGCGGCAATGACAAAGAGCCTGCACTTGCCATTGATTGTGGTTGCCCTGGCTGAGCAGGTACATGGTTAGTTGTGCAGTCGAATGGTGGCTCATTGGGACTCTCTGGGCCTGTATTGGGGAATATCTGGGCTGTACGTGAGCCTACGAGGACACAGGAAGCCACCTAGCAGCATAGCTGTGCATGCACCCGACAGAACATGTGATCCAAGGATGCATCGTCCGGTGTTGCCAGTTGTTACTTGGCAATTTGAGGCATAATAAGGAGTTGACATGTCCGTTGCTAAGCTATGTAACAAACTGAAGGCCCTCACTGTGGGCACTGCGCTCCATGCTGTGCCCGTCCCACATGCAGTGTAGCGACCGAAAGAAAGACTTGCCCACATAAAGGAGGGAGCATGCCGTAGCACAATTGGTTGTTACTCTGAAAGTTTTTTTTTCATTGGACCTTCAAAGGGAGATTACAGACATGTCCCTGTGAACAAGGTGACAAAGACCAAGGGCACGAAAACAGGGAAGCAACAGAAACAAATTAAAAGATTATGGCAAATATACCAAGCACTGGGTTATTCCTAAATTATTAAATGGAAAGAAAGATTCCAGAAGTATATGTTGGCAGTATATGGTCCTAGTTATTTGAGTAAAAAGAAACAGGCACTGTTTTATTGTCGAGGATGTGCTGGATAACAATTTCTTAAAACTACCTCAATGCCTCGAGATGGGCAACAGACTCAGTTTGATATATGCATAGCAAAGATGGACAAGCATTACGAGGTGAAGGGGAATAACATTTTGGCTTGTTATCAATTTGCCATCAGACAACAGAAATATTGTGAGACCATTGAGGAGTTTGTTACAGCACTGTGAGGGTTGGCTATAAAGTGTTGTTTTGAACATTATCAGAAAGAGTACTAGCCTACTCACACTGAAGCAGCTATTTCCAATTAGAGAAACGCCCCTCCGACCTGGAGAGGGAACTAGCCTACTCACACTGAAGCAGCTATTTCCCTCTAGAGAAACGGCCCTCTGACCTGGAGAGGCAGAAAGGTCCTCTCGTCTAATGGGAACTAGCCTACTCACACTGAAGCAGCTATTTCCCATTAGAGAAACAGCCCTTTGACCTGGAGAGGCAGAAAGGTCCTCTCGTCTAATGGGAACTAGCCTACTCACACTGAAGCAGCTAGTTCCCATTAGAGAAACGGCCCTCCGACTTGGAGAGGCAGAAAGGTCCTCGCGTCTAATGGGAACTAGCCTACTCACACTGAAGCAGCTATTTCCCATTAAAGAAACGGCCCTCTGACCTGGAGAGGCAGAAAGGTCCTCTCGTCTAATGGTAACTAGCCTACTCACACTGAAGCATCTATTTCCCATTAGAGAAACGGTCCTCCGACCTGGAGGGGCATAAAGGTCCTCTCGTCTAATGGAAACTAGCCTACTCACACTGTCTACTCACACTGAAGCAGCTATTTCCCATTGGAGAAACCTATTTCCCATTAGAGAAATGGCCCTCTGACCTGGAGAGGCAGCCTACTCACACTGAAGCCGCTATTTCCCATTAGAGAAACGGCCCTCCGACCTGGAGAGCCAGAAAGGTCCTCTTGTCTAATGGGAACTAGCCTTCTCAGTGAGAATAATCTAAAACCCATCATTATGCAGGACTTGACATTTAGGGGTAAAAAGGGCAATTTCTCTAATGGGAATTAGCCTTCTCAGCGAGAGTAATCTAAAACCCATTATTATGCAGGACCTTGTTACAGAGTCATGTGACTTTGATGCGTGTGCGACGTTCAGGCAAACGCTGCACATGTGCAGCTCAATAAAGGGGTGGCCCGCTAACGGCAGTTGCCGCCGGGAGCCCGTAACAGGCAGACGCGAGTCCATGTCTTCATTAAGGGACTGGGGGTCGGGCCTGTGTACGGGAGGGCCCCAGGGCATATATAACAATTTCAATACTAATGACGAGGACCCTGCTGAATGTGGGGGTTGCGGCCCGACGGGGTGCTCCTGTGCCGTGTGGGGAACATTTTTGGAGCCTTTGACAGGCTATTTTGAAAAAGAAAAAAAAGGACAAATGAAGAATATCTCAGTGACAGACCAATTCCTAAGCTAGTCTGTCAAAGACCCTCATGTTCTAACAACGTGGGACTTTCTTAACAGGGTGCCAGTCAACAAACTGCATAGGGGAGACCTGCACCTGCCTTCCTGTGGTACATCTGTCTTGGTGGGGATTCATGGCGAGTGTTCTCCGTTGTGGAATAATTTCTTTTCCTGGGACTAGTTTGTGTGAGGCACTTGTCAGGGATCTCACACCCTCACCACGCCAGGGAGCAACATGTCGTCCTCGACTGCTTGTAAGCCTGCTGGGTCTCCATCTTCTGCTGCGCCACAAGTTCTACACACTGCAGACTTGCGGCCTCCACATAGTGTGAGGTGCTTGTGCGATCTGCAGAAATGAATAGCCCAGGTGAGGGCGTCCAAGCCAACGTGCAGCCTCTGGCACAATCTCCTGTCAGGACGATGCCACGATAACAAGGTATGCTGGCTCCCATTCCGGAATTCTATATGTCAGGACCCCCATCAAAGCTAGGCCCAAAGTGGCTGTTGTGGATAAAAAAAACTTGCAATGTACTTTCGAGCCAAAGGTGAGATGGACGATGACGTGAAGGTTGCAACGTTTATGCTGCTGGCTCTGAGGTACATCATATTTTTGAGTCTCTGAATTCCTCTGCAGTCACATATCGGGCAGTGAAAGATGCCCTGAAAGAAAATATTTTACCCCTAGCCAATCTGGATTTTGACCGGTTCGTGATGACCAGCGAAAAGCAGAGGGAAGATGAGTCGCTGGATCATTTCTGTGGCCGGCTGCGTCATCTGGCCAGTACCTGTCAATGGGAGAATGAGGAGGGGATGATATGGAATCAACTCATCCAGGGTTGCAGTTCGGGAAAACAGCGACGTAAAGTGCTCCGCGAACCGGGGATCATGCTGACGCAGATCCTTGATATGGGCAGATCTTACGAGCTGACTGAAAGCCAGACCACTAGAATGGACGCAGCAGCCAAACCAGTGAAGGGTGAAGAAGCCTATGCCATCGGACGTACAGCTAACAGCGGACCCCAACGCCCGAGGTGGCCCCTAAAGAAGAATGATGTACCAAAGCAGTGCCAGAAGTGCGGGTACGTGCTTCCGCACTGCAGTGAATGTCCCGCGAAAGGGAGAGTGTGTGGGCGCTGTGGGACTGGAGGCCATTTCGCCAGGATGTGCCGCGCCGCCAGTCCTGTGGTCATCCCACAAGGTCCGAGCAAACCTAACAGTGGTGGCATACGCAGACAGAGAAGTGTGGCCGCCGTGGAACAAGAACTTCAGGAATTGGACATTGCTGAAGAGGAAGAAGAGAAAGCGGTATTCTTCATCTCAAACACAGACTCAATCTCCAAGAAGCGCAGGCAGCCTACATGCACAGTAGATTCTGCGACACCCGCAACCCAGTACTCATTGACATGGGTGCATCTGTGTGTGATGGCATCACAGCACTACGAGGCCCTACTGGGACCACCCCTCTTGGCTGACACGAAAGCGAAGATATACTCATTTGGTGGCAACCACCCTCTCCCACTACAAGCAGTGTTCACTACTTCAGTCTCACATGCCGGGCACTCAATAAAGGCGAAATTCTTTGTAACCAGTGTGAGCCCACATTCGCTTTTAAGCTGCGCTGCGGCTGAGGCTCTGCACACAGTGCACTTCGCACTCTCAGTGTACAGAATGGACGACCAAGACCTCACCAAATGTTTCGCTGACATTTTCAAAGGGTTTGGAAAGCTAAAGGAAGCACCGACGCATTCCCTTTCACCTCCGAGAGCAGGTTGAGCGAGAACTTCAAAACCTTGTGGATCTCGACATTATCGAGAGGGTCAAGGGTGCCACACGATGGGTGTCTCCCATCGAAGTGGCGACTAAACCAAAGCAACCGGGGGCAGTACGGATCTGTGTAGACATGCGGCTACCCAACATGGCCGTTAAGAGGGAGCGCCACCTGATGCTGGATGATGTGGTGGAGGAGTTGAAGGGTGCCATGGTTTTCTCGAAACTTGACCTACGCTTGGGATACCACCAGCTGGAATTACATCAAGACTCCAGGTACATTACCACTTTTACCACCCACAACAGCATCTATTCGTACAAAAGGCTACGTTTTGGAATTTCCTCTGCCGCAGAAGTGTTCCAGAACGCTATCAGAGGTGCTCTTGCTGGACTCAAAGGGGTAATCAAACTGAATGATGATATTCTGGTGCACGCCACTTCCGAAACAGAGCACATGATCAGGCTGGAGAAGATGCTGGAGCGGATCTATGACTTCGTTTTAAACCTGCATCGCAACAAACGTGAGTTCTTAAAAGAAAGCGTTGAGTATTTTGGATTTGTTTTCCACTCGGGAGGTATGTCACCAGACCCACAAAAGGCGAAGGACATTCGGGAGGCCAGGCCCCCAAACAACCCCTCTGATGTGCACAGCTTCCTGGGGATGGTGAACTATTGTTGGAGGTTCATCAGGAACCTTGCCGCCCTCTCAGAACCTCTTAGGGTCCTCACAAAGAAGGACACTGTGTGGACATGGTCCACCATGGAACAGACTGCCTTCGACAATATCAAGGTTTTGCTTACAGACGATGAGACAATGGCTTATTTCAACCCGTAGAAAGAGTCTGAGCTAGTCGTCGATGCTAGCCCTGTTGGCCTGGGCGCAGTACTACTCCAAACAGATCAGCAGGGTCAGAAGCAGCCCATTTCATATGCAAGTAAAGCCCTAACTGACACTGAGTGAAGATATTCGTAAATTGAGCTGGAAGCATTACTGTGGGGCTGCAAACACTTTAGACTCTACATCCTGGGCAACCCCGTCTTGGTCATCACAGAACACAAACCCCTGATTCCCATCATGACAGGAGCATCCTCCAAGCCACCTCTGAGGATAGAAAGGTGGATGCTCAGTCTCATTGAGTACGGCATAAAGCTACAATACAGGCCAGGGACACACAACCCAGCCGATTATCTATTCCACCATCCCAGGCACGGTTACATACAAGAGAATTGTGCGGAAATGGAGTGCGAGGAGGCCATCCGGCAAGTGGTAGAAGCATCCATGCCATTAGCGCTCACGCTGAATGAAGTGGCCGAAGCCGCTAAAGCCGACAGATGTTTCCAGATGATTCATAACGCAGCAGGAAATGGGGACTGGAAATCGGTGCTGGCAGACTTGTCAAGGAGCGGAAGAGAGACACAGCAGGACCTACGATCACTGTGGCGTGCACGGCATGAACTATTGACGTCCGAGGAGGGCCTGCTACTAAGAGGGAGACAGATGGTAATCCCAAGAGGGCTGGTAGGCAGAGTCCTGGAACTGGCGCACTGTGGCCATCAAGGCACAGCCAAGACAAAGGCTTGACTAAGAGCGAAAGTCTAGAGGGGGGTCGATGAGTACATACATCAATGTGTCTGGTGTCAAGCCGCGGCGCCTGTGTGCAAAGAGCCATGCATTGAGACCATGGAAAGGAGTGACCAGCCCTGGGGCACTGTGCATGCAGACTTTGGATCCACCGGGAGGGGCGCGTACTCCCTAGTCCTCATAGATCAATGGTCCCGCTACCCAGAAGTTGAAACAGTGGAGTCAAGTTCAAGTGACCAGACCATCCAAGCCATGAACAAGATCTTCGCAACCCATGGTTTTCCCCACATATTATGTTCTGATAACAGACCCCTGTTTCAGGGGTATCACTACATATTATCCCCAACAAAAATATCGCTGTATATATGGTCGTCTGAAACGGCCATAGGCAATATTTTTTGGGGGGATTAATTTTTGGGTTTTGGGGAGCAGGGGTTGCAGGGTTGTCCCCCGCTCCTTTAAAAATAATGCAGGGGTTGCGTGGGTGTCCCCAGCAGGTTCTATGCCTTAATATTGCCACAAAAATATGGCGATATTTTTGTATGCCGATATTTTTGCGGGGATATTAACACATGGAACGGTTTCAGGGCCGCCAGTTTGCTGCTTTCATGGACGAATGTGGAGTGGTGAACAGGAAAGTGACCCCTGGCTGGCCAAGAGCCAATGGGAAAGTAGAGTGTTTTATGCGTACCCTAAACAAGATTCTCAGGATAACTCAGAAGGGGGAGTTGAAAAGAAATCTCTACCAATTCCTCTGTGAATACAGGTCCACGCCTCACCAGTCTACAGGGGTGGCCCCAGCTGAGGCCCTCTCCAACCGGTGCCCAAAAGCTTTGATACCTGAAACTGAGGGACGGACTCCTGGAAAAATCAAGGACCAACTGATGCTCGAAGAAAGAAGAATGCGCAATGAGCAAGAAAATGCCCGGAGGCATCTGAAACCTACAACCATTGAAGTAGGAGACACCGTCCTGTACGCAACCGACACCCTGAGGGGAAACTGTCTTTGAACTACGAGCCCACACCCATGGGTGTGACTCACGTCAAAGGATCTATGGTTACAGCAGCTGACAGCCAGGGGACGATCACAAGGAACTCCTGCTTCTTCAAGAAGATCGAAGCTCGTGACTCACAAGAAAAAACTGCTGAGAGCGGGTCTCCTGCTCGCACCACTGAGGGCTCAATTGCGCCGAACAAAGACACCGGGGACCTGAGGTCAGATGAACCTCTGCGAGCTGCTAGCCAAGATGAAGGACACTATCCTCGCCAGATAGGACAGTGTCCAGCTAGGTTTAAAGATTACATTTTGGACATAGACCCTTAAGTAGCAGATGTGACGGTAAACACCCATGTTGGACCTTGCATTGTTTTGGTATGATATACCCTGTTTATATGTCACGTTGACAATCAAGACAAGTTGATATAGTGTTATGTCTATTTTGTTGTGAGAAAAGGAGGGATTTTAGAGACATGTGACTTTGACACGTGTGCGACGTTCAGGCGAACGCCGCGAATGCGCAGCTCAATAAAGGGGCGGCCCGCTAACGGCAGTTGCCATCGGGAGCCCGTAACAGGCAGGCGCTAGTCTGTGTCTTCATTAAGGTACTGGGGGTCGTACCTGTGTATGGGAGGGCCCCAGGGCATATTTGTATTTGTATTTATTGCGTTTATATAGCGCTTTAATCCAAAGCACTGTACAGTATAACAACATATATAATAATTACAACAGACCTGACCACTAGGGGAGCAAAAAGGGCGATTTCTCTAACACATTTCTCTAATGGGAACTAGCCTTCTCAGTGTGAGTAATCTAAAACCCATTATTATGCAGGACTTGGCCACTATGGGTAAAAAGGGCATTACCTCCACGTCCACTCTTCCTCGTCCCAGTACTTACTTCATGAGGCACCCGCCTCCGACACAGGACCTTCTTCTATTTCTTTCCCGGTGCGGGGCACCAGGGAGCACCGATTGCTGGCCCCCTGGGGGGGGCTGTGTGGCGGGGCCCTCGGCTCCCTCAGGTGCGGCACTGCTCCTGGGCCCCCTGCGGGGCTTGGGGTCACAGTTGAGCTGGATTGCCTCGCTCGGTTCTTTGCTGGGCTCCGGACCGCAGCGTGAGCATTGTGTCCCGGGTCCTGCACGGCCCGGGGGAAGGTAAGGAGAGGGGAGGACTGGGCTTGGTGTTTTTCCCCTCTCCTCCTGTTTTGGCCATCTTGATTCGACTTGGCAGTGTGGGCTAGCCTTCCCTTTTGTTGTGAGGCCTCTCTGCTTCTTGTTGTGGGGTGACAGTGGCAGAGAGTCTTTGGGAGTGCGGGGGCTCTGTTCTGTCGCGGGCATGTCACATACCACCCGCTCCTCAGACACACACAGCACAGGATGCACCGGATGTTGGCTGCATTATCTGGGGGAAGGTAAGGAGAGGGGAGGACTGTGCTTGATGTTTTCCCCTCTCTTGCTGGTATGGCCATTTTGACTCCTTCAACATGCCGTTTTCCTCGTGCTTTGTGTGCACATCTTTATTGGAAATGATGGCAAGCACTTGGCAGTATGGGCTAAGCCTTCCCTTTTGTTGTGAGGCCTCTCTGCTTCTTGTCATGGGGTGACTGTGACAGAGTATTTGAAAGTGCGGGGGCTCTGTTCTGTCGCAGGCATGCCACGTACCACCCGCTCCTCAGAGACAGACGGCCCAGGATGCACCGGATGTCAGCTGCATTCTCTGGGGGAAGGTAAGGAGAGGGGAGGACTGTGCTTGATGTTTTCCCCTCTCTTGCTGGTATGGCCATCTTGACTCCTTTGAAAGGCCGTTACCTCGTGCTCTGTGTACACATCTTTATTGGAAATGATGGCAAGCACTTGGCAGTATGGGCTAGCCTTCCTTTTTTGTTGTGAGGACTCTCTGCTTCTTGTCGTGGGGTGACTGTGACAGAGTATTTGAAAGTGCGGGGCTCTGTTCTGTCACAGACATGTCACATACCACCAGCTCCTCAGACACACACAGCCCAGTATGCACCGGATGTTGGCTGCATTCCTTGCGTGCTGCCTGTGAATACGGCGCAGATTTTGGACACATCTGCAAGCGGCCGGAAGGGTACCGGCCTGGCATAGTCTACACTTCGGGTTCGAGTCTCAGAGGTGCTGACTCGGTCCTTCATCCTTCCTAGACCGATGCATTGGAACGATTTAGAGCATGGGGCTACCAGCTACTGGATACAGGGCTCAAGCCACCTCTCAGTCATGTGGTGTGTTAGTGGTGTGTTTGGGTCTGTGCTAGCTATGGACGCAGACTCCTTGTCCTGTCCTCTTCCTCTAAACTGCGCAAGGGAAAGTCAAAGGAGTTGATTTGCTTTTCCCTTGTCCGGCATGGGATTATGGAAAATGATCATGGAAGTAACGGCCATGCAAGGGGTTCCCAGTGTCTCTTCTTTTAGGCCCTAGGTCCTCCGGTGCTGACGTGTTGCTTTCACGCCTCCTCTCAGACTTGTGGGAAGTGATAGGGCACATGGTGGCACATGTCTGTGCTTAGAGGGGTTCTCAGAGCCCCTGGTGCCGGTGGAGGGGGATGTCACTTCAG
The DNA here is from genome assembly GCF_040938575.1 of Ambystoma mexicanum. Taxonomy (NCBI): domain Eukaryota; kingdom Metazoa; phylum Chordata; class Amphibia; order Caudata; family Ambystomatidae; genus Ambystoma; species Ambystoma mexicanum. Next base: position 222,888,988 of record NC_090939.1, on the reverse strand, counting down.
TGGGTTTTCCAGTATAGGCATACCTCAGGGAGGGGGTTGCCTTTGATGTCGGCTATCCGGGATGGATTGCTTTGCCCCGCTTTGTGACAGTACTCTGCCCTTTTGACGCCAGCCTGGTGGCTCCTCTGTCGGCTGAGGGGGCCATAGTCTGCTGGACTTCTGGCCTGTCCAGTATCTTCCTTTTGATAGGTCAAATCTTTTTGTGGGCTGACAAGCATGCTGTTATATTGTGGCGCAGGCCTGTTTCAACGTCCTGTGATTTCCCTCTGGTGCAAGTGCAGTGACTGGCGGTTTTCCCTGGCTCCTCGTCTCTATCTTCTCGGAGGTGTATGGGACCGGTGGGGTTCGGCTTCCTGGGTAATGGGCTCCTTCTGGAGGGGGTATCAGTTGCCGTTCCTGTCTCCTCCTGTCCAGGTTTGCATGGTTAGGACGTTGGTACCCAGCTCACGGTCCAAGTAGTTGGCCATGGGATCCGTTCTCTCCGAACGGTTGTTGTGGGTTACCGTCTTGCCCGTTCCTCTCCCTGTTCAGGGTCAAGTTTTCTACTTGCGGGTGTTCCTGGTCCCTATGCCTTCTAGGATGTGTCACCTGCTTATGGGTCTCAAGACCCTGCACTGCTTGTCCGGACATCTGGGGAGAGCGTACTCTGGATGTTGTGCAGGGGGGCGCTTGCTGGCTGTTCTGGGCTGGGTTCTCAGAAGGCAGTATGTCTCGACTCACCTGTTGCTGAAGTTACGGGGCACGTGGCGTCTTGCATGTTTTCCAGTCCCTTGAGCCTGTCTTCGGTTACGTCTCCTGGTGTCTTATACTCTCTCCCACTGGCTCCCGACATCTCGGCTTTCGTAGTTTTGTTTTCAGTGTCCCCAGCGCTGCGAGTGTCCCTGCTAATGTGGCGGGGGGTTTCAGGTCTACAGGCTGAGGTGTGCATGGTCCTTCCTCCTGTGACCTCTCCTACTACCAACACCAGCAGAAAGGGTATACATTGGGGGTCCTCTCAGCTCAAGGGTTGTGAGATCTGGGGAGAGCCGGTGATCATCCAATTGGCAAGAGTTGTGCCATTGTGCAAGCTCTGGTGTACTTCGAGGAGTTGCTGGACGGTCGGCGGTTTTTGGTCCGATCGGACAATACGACGGCCTTGGCATATGTGAACTGCAAAAGGGGTTCCGGCTGTTCCTTGAATGCTCTGGCAGCGCTGATAGGCACCTGGGAGGAATCTCATCTGGTGTATCTGCTGGCCTCACGTATCAGAAGGGTGGACAATGTTCAAGCGGATCTTCTCAGACGCCGGTTTTCACTCCTCTGCAGAACTGGTCCTGTTGGCCCAGGTCTTTGCGGTGACCTCTGTCAGATTAGGGACCTTGGTTCTAGACCTGTTTGCATCCCCGGCCTCAGCAGAAGTTCCCCTCTTCTGCTCTCGGTTTCAGGTTGAGGGGATTGGTGGATGGATGCCCTCTCTGTACAGTGGCCTTGGGGTTTTCCTTTATGCCTTTCCGCCTATTCCCCTTCTGCCCCGGGTGGTTTGGCGCATCTGAGTGTCCAGGGTGACTGTGTTGTTGTTAGCTCTGTTCTGGTGCCGCCGGAGTTGGCTCCCCTCTCTGTTGGAGCTTCGTTCCTAGGAACCTTGGCTGGTTCCGAGGTGGCCGTGTCCCCTTCAAGGGGATCTGCGGTTAGAATTCCACCGGATGCAATGGGCGGTGTGGCTATTGCTCAGTCTAGGTTGATATCTCAGGGGTTCTCAGATCCTGTAGTTGAGTCCAAATGGATGCTCTTAGACCCTCCACTCTGAAGGTGTTAGGCAGGCATTGGGGCCATTTCCGAGACTGGTATGGGCAGTCTGGGATCCCTCCCCTGCGTTCTGGCCTCTGTTATCCTTCGGTTCCTCCAGGAGGGGTTTTGACAGGGGCATGGCAGTTTTTCCAGGCTTCGCTCTCAGCGGGCCTCCATGAAATTCCTTTTGGGGGACTCTGACGGTCACTTGGATGGGGAGGTGTTGGTGGGGAAGTTGATCCAGGGTTTTTCTTCTTCCCTTCCTTGTGCTGATAAAGGGTTTTCCTTTTGGGATCTCCCTCTTGTATTACGGTTCCTTCACGGGCCTCCTTTTGAGCCCTTTTCCGAGATTGATATCAAACATCTTACACTGAAATCTGCTTTTCTTATTGCCCTTACTTCTGCCCGTAGGCTTGGGGAGATTGGGGCTCTCTTATGTCACGCTCCTTTCCTGAGGGTGCTGCCAGACTCGGTGGTGCCGGGGTGTGGTCCGAAGTTTCTCCCTTCAGTTGTCTCTCGGGTTTCACACCTCTCAGGGTCTGGTTCTCCCTGACTTCTTTCATGATCCAAGAACGCCTGAGGAGGTGGCTCGGCTTAACATTGATGTCCGGCGGGACGCGTTGGAGTATTTGGCTTGGTTTGCCTTTTCCACCAATCTGATAGTCTTCTGATTGCTTGTGGTCTGGCTGGGGCTGGGCATAACGCATCTGTGGTTTCCATTTTCCAGTGGTTCCGGGTTGTGATCTCTAGGGCCTATGTGGCTTCTGGCCTGCCTGTGCCTGCGCACAATCAGGGGCAGTCTACCAGGGGTTTCGCGGCTTCCTGGCCCGATGTAAGGAGGGTTTTTCTCTGCAAGAGATTTGTATGGCTGCCGCCTTGGCTGGTCTAGGCATTTTCATCAACCGCTATGGGTTGAGTTTCTCCCACTCGGGGGTTGGTTCCTTCGTGGTTGGAGTTTTTGTCTGTGGGGATGTGATTTAAGAGTTATTGTGGGTGTGTTTTGCTGCACTGTTTTTGGCTCTGTCTCATTGGGACCTTTTCCCCTTTGATGCTTTGGTATAACTCATGAAGTAAGTACTGGGACGAGGAAGAGTGGACGTGGAGGTAATGCTCTGATTACTTACCGTTAATCTTCATTACTCCTAGTCCTACTCTTCCTCATCACAGTACTGACGACCCTCCTCACCCTCCCTGCGGGGAAGGTCCCATGCTCCGGCTTGGTAATATGAAACTGAGTGACATGGATGTGGGGGAGGAGTTATAGGGATTTAAAGAAATAGAAGAAGGTCCTGTGTCGGAGGCGGGTGCCTTATGAAGTAAGTACTGTGACGAGGAAGAGTAGGACTAGGAGTAATGAAGATTACCGATAAGTAATCAGAGCAATTCTCTAATGGGAACTAGCCTACTCACACTGAAGAAGCTATTTCCCATTTGAAAAATGGCCCTAGCAACCAAAGGTACTTTTCTTGGATGGGAACTAGTATCAATCCTAAAATTATTCCCGAAAAACACAATGAGACGTCGGTTACGTGAAGAAGAGTAGGCGAGCCGTTGCTATGGTCCGTTTCTCGGATAGGAACTAGACACTACCCTGGCGGGATGTACATTTCACGGAACGTAACGTTTAATCAGGTGATGACAACCCGCTTATCGGTCCGTTCCTCTAATGGGAGGTGTTCGGTTCATTTCCGGCACTAGCACAAGCTCTGCTTCAAAGTCTAGCCCGCTAAAAAGTTAATTTCTGGGCTGTTTACGTCATCTGAGAGCGCGGGCAGCTGGGCGGTGGAAAGTGCAGACAGTAGAAGTGGCTGATTATTCTCTCCTACTGGTGAGCTCCTGGCGACGACAGTCTGCCCCGCATAGACTTGTGAGGCAGCCTTGATAATTGAAATGAATTGGGCGTGGGTTAGAAAGTCCAATTGCGTTTTTATAAAAATCAAGACTCGCTAATAAAATCAGTGGTTGACTCTTTGTAGCAAATCAAATGTAACGGATGCATGCGTGCTAGTTCTGTTTCGAGATTTTTGCTAGTTGCACATTAATGGCTGTTGTTTTCATCATTCAGTATTTATGGCAGCTCTTCCTATTAAAGAGGCAGGCTCTTTTTAGCATTTTATTGGGCAAATATGTATTTTTAAACTTTTAATGTGTTTGTCCCTATACTATCTCTTATATCCCAATAACGTTGCTCTGGGAGCATGGTAGACCAAGTGACATACAGGTCTCATTCAGGTCTGTTACCAGTCAGTGCTTGAAACCCAAATTACCGCAACATGTGGAGCGCTCGCTGGCTCGTACCATTCCTTTCCATCTGTGCAGCCTTATTCCCACAAATCTCCGCCCTCCCCCGGCCGCCCTTATTTTTCTAAGTCTATGAAACTCCGGCAATGGACCGTTAACTCCATGAAACCTCTTCCTTTGAGAAGAAATGGCCATCAATCAGAAAATCTCTCGGACCTTTTCTTGTTTTGCTTCAAGTCCTGGACTGCTGGTCTGCGAACTGTCTCCTTTTGGCATTTCCTACTTGATCTTTTCCTTTCAAGTCCAGTCCATTAAGACCTGACTTTCCCATCTTGCAGAGACACTCATTCGCCTGTCTCTGAAGGTGGATGCGACCCACCGGTTCTTCAGGTGTGATCATGTTGGCATGTTTTCTTTCACCTCATTTCTTTTCAGTTCTCTTCTCATTTTACCACGTTTGTCATTTTCCTTCTTTACCTCCATGTCCACTCTTCCTCGTCACAGTACTGACCTCATGAGGCCCCTGCCTCCGACACAGGACCTTCTTCTATTTCTTTAAATCCCTATAACTCCTCCCCCACAAATCCACATCCACGTCACTCAGTTTAATTTTACCTGCCTCCGGCAGGTTGGACTTTTTCTTCCCGGCGCGGGGCCCTTGGCTCCCTCCGGTGCGGCGCTGCTCCTGGGCCCCCTGCGGGGTTGGGGTCACAGTTGATCAGGATTGCCACTCTCGGTTCTTTGCTGGGCTCCGGACCACAGCATGAACAGGTAAGGAGAGGGGAGGATTGGGCTTGATTCGACAGCCGTTTACTCGTACTCTGTGTACACATCTTTATTGGAAATGATGGCAAGCACTTGGCAGTATGGGCTAGCCTTCCCTTTTGTTGTGAAGCCTCTCTGCTTGTCGTGGGGGACAGTGGCAGAGAGTCTTTGAAAGTGCGGTGGCTCTGTTCTGTCACAGGCATGTCACATACCAACCGCTCCTCAGACACACACAGCCCAGGATGCACCGATGTTGGCTGCATTCTTTGCTTGCAGCCTGTGAAAATGGTGCAGATTTGGACACGTCTGCAAGCGGCCAGAAGGGTACCGGCCTGGCATAGTCTACACTTCTGGTTCGAGTCTCAGCAGTGCTGACTCGGCCCTTCATCCTTCCTAGACTGACGCATTGGAACAATTTAGAGCATGGGGCTACCAGCTACTGGATACAAGGCTCAAGCCATCTTTCAGTCATGTGGCGAGTTAGTGGTGTGTTTGGGTCTGTGCTAGCTATGGACACAGACTCCTTGTCTTGTCCTCTTCCTCTGAACTGCACGAGGGAAGGTCAAAGGAGATGATTCTCTTTTCCCTTGTGCGGCATGGAAATATAGAAAATGCATCATGGAAGTAACGGCCATGCTGGGGGTTCCCAGTGTCTCTTCATTTAGGGCCTAGGTCCTCCGGTGCCGACGTGTTGCTTTCACCCCTCCTCTCAGACCTGTGGGAAGTGATATGGCACATAGTGGCACATGCCTGTGCTCAGAGGGGTTCTCACAGCCCCTGGTGCCGGTGGAGGGGGATGTCACTTCAGTGGGTTTTTCCAGTATAGGCATACCCCAGGTAGGGGTTTGCCTTTGATGTCTGCTCTCCGGGATGGATTGCTTTGCCCCGCTTTGTGACAGTACTCTGCCCTTTTGACGCCAGCCTGGTGGCTCCTCTGTCGGCTGAGGGAGCCATGGTCTGCTGGACTTCTGGGCTGTCCTGTATCTTCCTTTTCATAGGTCGGATCTTTTTGTGGGCTGACAAGTATGCTGTTATATTGTGGCGCAGGCCTGCTTCAACGTCCTGTGATTTTTCCTCTGGTGCAAATGCAGTGACTGGCGGTTTTCCCTGGCTCCTCATCTCTATCTTCTCAGAGGTGTATGGGACCAGTGGGGTTCGGCTTCCTGGGTAATGGGCTCACTCCGGAGTGAGCCCATCAGTTGCCGTTCCCGTCTCCTCCTGTCCAGGTTTGCATGGTTAGGACTTTGGTACCCAGCTCACGGTCCAAGTAGTTGGCCAAGGGATCCATTCTCTCTGAATGGTTTTTGTGGGTTACCGTCTTGCCTGTTCCGCTCCCTGTTCAGGGTCAAGTTTTCTACTTGGGGGTGTTCCTGGTCCCTATGCCTTCTAGGATGTGTCACCTGCTTATGGGTCTCAAGGCCCTACACTGCTTGTCGGGACGGAACGCTTCAACGTGGGGGCTTTGCGGAACGTACTCTGGATGTTGTGCAGGGGGGGCGCTTGCTGGCTGTTCTGGGCTGGGTTCTCAGAAGGCAGTATGTCTCGGCTCGCCTGTTGCTGAAGTTAAGGGGTGCGTGGAGTCTTGCGTGTTTTCCAGTTCACCGAGCCCGTCTTCAGTTACGTCCCCTGGTGTCTTATTCTCTCCCAATGGCTCCCTACGTCTCGGCTTTTGTAGTTTTGTTTTCAGTGTCCCCAGCGCTGCAAGTCTGCCTGCTATGGTGGCGGGGGGGGTTCCAGGTCTACAGGCTGAGGTGTGCATGGTTCTTCCTCCTGTGGCCTCTCTTACTACTGACACCAGCAGAATGGGGGGGGTCTACATTAGGGGTCCTCTCAGCTCAAGGGTTGTGAGATCTGGGGAGAGCCGGCGATCATCCAAATCGCAAGAGTTGTGCCATTATCCAAGCTCTGGTGTACTTCGAGGAGTTGCTGGACGCGTGGCGGTTTTGGTTCGATCGGACAATACGACGGCCTTGGCATATGTCAGCTGCAAAAGGGGTTCCGGCCGCTCCTTGAATGCTCTGGCAGCACTGATAGGCACCTGGGAGGAATCTCATCTGGTGTCTCTGGTGGCCTCATGTATCAGAGGGGTGGACAATGTTCAAGCGGATCTTCTCAGACACCGGTTTCACTCCTCTGCGGAACTGGTCCTGTCGGCCCAGGTCTTTGCGGTGACCTGTGTCAGATTAGGGTCCCCAGTTCTAGACCTGTTTGCATCCCTGGCCTCAGCAGAAGTTCGCCTCTTCTGCTCTCGGTTTCAGGCTGAGGGGATTGGGGGATGGACGCCCTCTCTGTACAGTGGCCTTGTGGTTTTCCTTTGCCTTTCCGCCTATTCCCCTTCTGCCCCGGGTGGTTGGGCGCATCAGAGTGTCCAGGGTGACTGTGTTGTTGTTAGCTCCGTTCTGGTCACGCCAGAGTTGGCTCCCCTCTCTGTTGGAGCTTCGGTCCTAGGAACCGTGATTGGTTCCGAGGTGGCCGTGTCCGCTTCAAGGGGATCTCCGGTTTGAAGTCCAACGGATGCAATGGGCAGTGTGGCTATTGCTCCGTCTAGGTTGATATCTCAGGGGTTCTCGGATCCTGTAGTTGAGCCCATTATGGATGCTCTTAGACCCTCCACTCTGAAGGTGTTCGGAAGGCATTGGGGCCATTTCCGAGACTGGCATGGGCGGTCTGGGATCCCTCCCCTGCGTTCTGGCCTCTCTGCTGTCCTTTGATTCCTCCAGGAGGGGTTTTGACAGGGGCCTGGCAGTTGGTTTTCCAGGCTTCGCTCTCGGTGGGCCTCCATGAAATTCCTTTTGGGGGACTCTGATGGTCACTTGGATGGGGAGGTGTTGGTGGGGAAGCTGCTCCAGGGTTGTTTTTCTTACCATCCTTGTGCTGATAAAGGGATCTCCCTCTCGTATTACGGTTCCTTCGAGGGCCTCCTTTTGAGCCCTTTTCCAGAATTGATATCAAACATCTTACACTGAAATCTGCTTTTCTTATTGCCCTCGCTTCTGCCCGTAGGCTTGGGGAGATTGGGGCTCTCTTATGTCACCCTCCTTTCCTGAGGGTGCTGCCAGACTCGTTTTTGCTGAAGTGTGGTCCGAAGTTCCTCCCTTAAGTTGTATCTCGGTTTTCACACCTCTCAGGATCTGGTTCTCCCCGACTTCTTTCATGATCCAAGAACGCCTGAGGAGGTGGCTTGGCTTAACATTATGTCCGGCGGGACATGTTGGAGTATTTGGCTAGGTTTGTTTTTTTCCACCAATCTGATGGTCTTCTGATTGCTTGTGGTCCGGCTGGGGCTGGGTATAACGCATCTGTGGTTCATTTTCCGGTGGTTCCGGCTTGTGATCTCCAGGGCCTATGTGGCTTCTGACCTGCCTGTGCCTGCGCACGATCAGGGGCGGTCCGCCAGGGGTTTGGCGGCTCCCTTGGCCGATGCAAGGATGGTTTTCTCTGCAAGAGATTTGTATGGATGCTGCCTTGGCTGGTCTAGGCATTTTCATCAACCAGTACGGGTTGACTTTTTCCCCACTCCCACTTGGGGGTTGGTTCCTTCGTGGTTGGAGTTTTGTCTGTGGGGATGTGCATTAAGAGTTATTGTGGGTGTGTTTTGCTGCACTGTTTTTGGCTCTGTGTCTCATTGGGACCTTTTCCCAGTTGCTGCTTTGGTATCACTCATGAGGTAAGTACTGGGACGAGGAAGAGTGGACGTGGAGGTAATGCTCTGATTACTTACTGGTAATCTTCATTACTCCTAGTCCTAATCTTCCTCGTCACAGTACTGACAACCCTCCTCACCCTCCCTGTGGGGAAGGTCCCATGCTCCGGCTTGGTGATATGAAACTGAGTGACGTGGATGTGAGGGATGAGTTATAGGGATTTAAAGAAATAGAAGAAGGTCCTGTGTCGGAGGCAGGGGCCTCATGAGGCAAGTACTGTGACGAGGAAGGGTAGGACTAGGAGTAATGAAGATTACCGGTACGTAATCAGAGCATTTCTGTAATTCAGGCATGTGAGATGGCCCCTATTGGTGCTCCTATGGGCTGGCAAGGAATCTGCTCCCTGTCACAAATAATTAACTGGATGATGTCCATCATCTGTATTGACATCACAATAATAATCATCCAGTGGGTATTGCATATTTTCTTCCTTAGTGGAAACAGTGACGGACAATGCTGGGCATATTTTCTTCTTTAGTGGAAACAGTGACAGACAATGCTGGCTGGGTACCTATATTGTCGTCTTCTGTTTCCTCAACAATGCCCACTGGTACCAGTTCCCCTGATAGAATGTGCCTTTAATACATCATCTTGCAATTCGTCTGGTATCAGGCAAGTGTTGATGATTTGTATCTCAGGGAACTTGGCAAGCTGGGCAGCGATCTTTGCCATCCCCTTCTTGCCTTTGCCCACCCTGTCCACCAGATGCGTACTTGCTGCTATGCTCACTGGTCAAAGCAGATTGTAAGTCTGTGTTGGTGGTGGTAGTTGGCACCTGGGGCATTGGTGCCTGCCGAAGAGCTGGTGGTGATTGGCTGGAAGAAGTCCCCCTCAATCACAATTTTTTTTTTTTTTTTTAATGAAATGTGGCAACTGTGACAGAATGCCACCAGTGATGGTGTGTGATCACGAGTTTCTTTTGTTTTACTATACAAAATGATGGTGGGTTTGTCTCTGAGAAGGTGGGCTGTTCTAAATTAGCATCCCTTGTTTAATTCTTTGTGCTTATAGTTTTTCAAAAATACATTAAAACCTTCCAAAAAGATTTAAAAAATGTTCAAGATTCAAACATTACAAAGTGAAGGAGGTCAGTCATCCTAGCAATTTCTTTCCGCAAATAGAGTAAACGGATCACAATGTATTCATTCCTCTATGACTACATTTTAAAGGTTTCTGCCTAATATATATTTGTTTTCTTAAAAGCCATTAAAACAAGGAGATTCTAGAAATTGGTATTCCAACTTAGTCTATCCTCCCCGTGTTCTAGTCTTCAGGTTGGATACTCTACTAATTTAATAATTAAGAATTGGAACAGTGCTTTATTTAGTTGATAGGGTATTTTTGACCTGTACATCTTCCAAAGTATTGACCCAGTGTTGCTCCCATAACGGTCTATGAACTTTTTAAAACCAAGCAAATGTTGATCTCTTAGTAAATGTTCTATTGGCTCATTTAGTTCTGAACAGAATCTACAGCATTCCTCGTCGGCCATTCTCCATTTCACCAAATTTGTTCTGGATATTCAATCGAGATCTCATTAGAGTATATCCTATTTTCCACAATGGGTATTTCATGAGGTACTATGCACACACCCCCAATCCTTTATGGTCGCTGGTCCGATTTTTGTATCCCTCAAAGCTCCCTGCTGCATCACATGTTTTACATCAGTCTGCTAGCCAGAATCTCTTTTTGTAGCTCCCAGGGAGCTGCTCAAGCAAGGTACCCTCCAGTCCCCGTTCTTCCAGCGACTTTATGTTGGCTCAATTAGATTGTTACTATGGTGCGCTTGTTCTCACCAAATTCTGCGAACATGGTTTTGGCCGGCCTACATTTGAACTTACAGCATGACTGAATTCTTTTCCATATAATGTAGGCCTCCACGGAGAGCAATCCCAATTCAAATCGGATTATACTTATAGGTATAGTTTTTAGAAATCCTAATGCCTTTTTCCAAATAAAGCCCTCTAGATGGCAGAATCTTCTTGGAGGAGAATGTGGTGAATCTCAGCCCCATATGTCACCATAGGGACGATCTTAATTTTTATAGAATTTTAGTAGCAGAATAGTAGTGAATTTTCTAAATTTATAGTTAAAATTCCTCATTTGTGCTACTGCTTTTTCCACTTGTGTATGAAATCCCTCCATTCATTTTCTTTCTTTGAGGGGGTATTCAAAATATCCAATCCTAAATATTTCCTTTTCGCAGTTTGTCGCCTTAAGTCCTGCGAGCCAGACCAGACTTGTTTAACTGCAGTTAATTTTACCAAGATGTTTTTTTTGTATGTTAATGACCAAGTCATTTTCTAGGCAATATTCTGTCAGGCTGTTTGATAATCTTTGGATTCCTACTTTAGTGCAATCTAGCAAGATGATCTCATCTGTGTAGGTATTCCAATAGATTTTCGTGCCTAGAGATTTAGGGGCAATAAATTAAGCCTGTTCCAGATGGTTTCCAAGGTCTGCCATGTAGAAATTAAAAAGAAAGGGTGCTAGGATGTAGCCTTGACGTACTAGGATGCAGCCTTGACGGAGGCCATTATTAGTTCGTATTTTACTCGATAAAAGGCTCTTTGATTCAGGCGCATTCTAATGGCTGAATGTTTGTGCAAGTGTATCAAAGGGGCCAGTAGGCACTTTTAGAGACGCAACAAGCTAGTTTTCCCCACAGTTTGTTTCTTTCTTCCCGGTTGGAAGCTAAAGATAAATCAATCGATGCAACGTATATTTCTTTCTATACTCCCTCCCAAGCCAGGCATAGTTCAGGATCCATCCTGCTAAACTTGTGCCAACGTCTGGTCGGAAGCCCAGTTGGCTTGGCTTTAAGATGTTATTTCGATTTGCCCAGCCTTCCAATGAGGAGAGTAATATGGCTCCGAAAGTTTTGGAATCTGTGTGCAATAGGTCTACTGGTCTATAATTTTCCGGTACCTTCATGTCTCCTTTTTTGAAGATAGGCACTATACGTGTCTCCTTCCAGGATTCCGGAGTAGCCCTAATGGTTATAATTGAAGAAAAATAACTCACTTAATACTAGGGCCCAAGAGGTTGGATTTTCTTTAATTACCTTGTTACAGAGGCCATTAGGTCCAGGGGCTCTCGAGTTGCTTCTTGAAGTTATGTTTTTAATCTTATCTGCTACAGGCACTAACGTCCATTACACCCGTTTAAGGGTTTCCCAATTATATGTGGGATCTTCTTTTTTATTGTATAATTGAGAGAAATAGGAAATCCAAGTCTGCTCCTTTATGGGGGTGGATTGGGGTTCATTCTGATAGTTTTCCTTTTAATTTTATTAAATTCCAGTACTTGATATCATTTTTGTTTTCTTTTAAGCAACTCAACATGTTTTCGCTATTTCTTTTGTAGGCCTTTTGCTTTCAGGTTTTTCGCCTTGTTTTTATAGGCCTGTTTTAGTTTTTTTAGACTATTACTCACTTGGAGCAAGTCCCTTCCTATTTTAATCAACCTTCTAGTTTCTTTCCTAAGGTCCCTTTTTTAATTAGTTGAATATCAGAGTTGTAGTTGGGCCTCCTATGTGTTCTTCCGTGGATCCTTGCCGTAAGAGTGTTTTTTATGAATGCCGGGAAATAGCAAATTGAGCACATTTCATCCTTAATTATGCCAGGATTGCTCCAGATTCTTTCTTCTAATTTCTGGTTAAAATGATGGATGTCTCCTTCCGCCTAGATTATTCTGTTCTTCCCCAAGGATACCTTTACATTAGTCATATAAATTGCCAGATATAGGAGAAAAATATCAAAAAATGTTACCAGTAATCTCTCATGATCGCTTGGGGAAACCGTTTGCTACCCTATAGTTCTATTTATGCCTTTGGAGTTCTTCGAATGTAAAGAAATAAAAAAATAAAAAATCAAGGATTTTTGCCACTGTTCCAGAGAGGGGGGAGAGAGGTGAGGGAACCCTCGAGTTGCCTTTTCGGCTAAGACTGGTTAGGTGCCAACCCTCGAAAAAATCATACCATTTAATCCCCCTACTGTCTTGCTTCCGTTTTGCTTTAGGGCCTTGTTGGTATAAAAGGTAATTTTCAGCATCAAGGCAGTAAGTCCCCTGCTATTATGATTTGACCATCCGGTCTGCGTTCTTTCCACCTGCTCAATATCTCATTTATATAGTCTATCAAAGACACTTGTTCATTGTACCCATAATTACAGTAAACATTTATCAGCAAAACTTGCAAATCGCATCCCTTCAGAGTTAAGCATACTGTCAGTAATCCTTGCACTGCTTTATCCACTAATCCTAGTGTTGCTATTACACAGTTTTTTACTACAATAAGCAGCCCGCCTTTTGGTCGGCAGGCAGCGCCCCCTGCTGCCATTTGTTGGAAAATGGAGTAACCATCAAAGAAAGTTTTCCATTAGGAAAGTTTCTTGTAGCAATAAAGTATCATACTTTGACAGATCTTTTGCGGCACCGCCCTACTTAATCAAATAGCATAATCCCCTTGTATTCCAAGACACAAAGCTAAAGATTATACCCCTCTTTCCAGTTCTCAGTGCTCGTGGTACGCGAGGGTCGGGACAGCCACATCCGTCTCTAGCATCTGTTGTGGAGTTTCTCCTCTTCCCCACTCTTTCCTAGAGCTCTCAATTCTTTGTTTTTAGAAAGGCCTGTCTTTCTTGATTGTGTGTTTCCCAGCCTTTCCAAGAAGATGTCCTTTCGCTAGGGCCGGTAGGGGGTTGAATGATGTTGCAGATATTAAAACCTTGTTGGTGAATTGTATCAATGTAATGCAAGATTTTTTCTCTTCTAAGCTTCGAGCAAATCGTAATTTCTGAGACTTCCCATCTCTCTGCATCACAGAATTCCACCCGTTCCATGTCTCGGGAGCATAGTTTTTTGAGACCTGGAATATCATGCACAATTGTCAGGATCCTAGGTCTATTTAGAAACTTTAGGTCTCTGTCTTCAAAGATAGCTTCCATGATGAAATATTCTTGGAGTTCTTGCGATCCTGCATGTCTCCATGGAGAGGAAGTAGACTGTTAGTGGGAAGTTTCTCTTCCATATATCTGTATTACCATCTTTTGGGTCATCCAAAGAGTTGTTTATATTAATTGAAGTCTCACAAACTGCTTATTATTCCCTTCTAGGTCCAATTGAGTCAGTTGCCATCAATTTAGCTAGATCTGGTTCCTTCCAATTTGCGTACTTCTCCATAGTCAATGCAGCATTTTTAGGAACTATATTTAGGTTCCGTAGAGGGGTTCTGACAATTATTACTATGTATATAACTGACTGGGGGAAAGACGTCTTGCTGCTGATTTTTATCTAAAGTACATTCATCATCCCCACTCGGGCGGTGAGTGGGTAGTCCATAGATTAGGTGTTTCTCCTTCCCCTTGGTTCATTACCTTTAACGTTTGGGGTGTTATCCATCGGGCCAGGTCCCCCTTCTGTTGATTATGTCCAGGCTCCCCGGTCTGCTGAGGGACCTGCAGGGCCTGGGCGGCTCGGTCATCAGATGTATGTTCTTTTGGGATAGCTGATAGCCATATATTTTGATTTGGGGTATGGGGAATGTTTTCAATCCCAGAGTTTTGCACAGTCTGTTTCTTTTCTGTATCCTCTCGTAAAACTCCTGGGCTAGTTATACCAGGACTCGACATACTCCCTGATGGAGATTTGTTGTCTTTCAAGTAGTGTAATGATCCTCAATATCTATTGGGGAGTATTGTGAAGCAGATTCTCGGCAACCCTTCCCCGCCCTTACATTGTTCTTTGTTGGGAATAGTGGGGCAATTTTCAGCCCTTATTTTGGCATGGGTTGTTTCTTACTTTCCCTATATTTTATGAACATTGTACTCTGTGCTATTACTAAAGGTCTGGGACATTTCGGTTGTTTCTCCCCCTTGGCTTTCTTTTTATTCAAATTTGTTGTATATTTTTTTTCCTTGTGGATTCTTGTTTCTCCTTTGTTTTGTTCAGCAGACTTTGTTTTCTAGGATCTACATCTGTGGGGAATCTCAGCCTTATGGACCGGGAGTTGGTCTGATTCCTGTTCCGAGGCGCACCCACAAAGGAGTTCCTCAATTGATTCTGTATTGGGGAGTATCCATAAAAGCCGGCGATTCGGCACTAGGGGGGGGGGGTATTGGTTCCATAGGATTTATGCGCGGTGTGGGCAAAACAATTTGTACGCTTTGGTCGGCTCTCTCTCTCCGTAGTTTTGCTGGGGGAAATTTTGTGAACTCATTTTGATTATTTCTTTTTGAATGTCTTCAATTCTTATCTTTCCATGGAAAGGTAACAGAGGGAATTCCATCTGTATGTCCACCAAGTTGTTGACTATCTCCTTCACTTTGTTAAAAAAAAAAGCTTTTCTTGGTAGTTATAAAATAGAGGTAATTTTCTTGATTAACTCTGTTGCTATTTGCTGCTTCTTTAAAAATGTCAAATATTTTGACCAATGACATTAATACAAAATTCAGTGCGGATAAAGATTGATGTTCCGTGCCTGATTCACTTCCGGTAACGCCCATTGACGAAATTGATTTAACTGATGTTTCCAAATCTGCAGGATAGCCTTCCTCCAAGGGAGTGTTGAACAGCTCAGGAGTATTTGACAAAGAGCCTCTTTCCAAGTAGTCCCAGGAGGCCGGGGCTTCCTGTCCTGGTTTATGGAGGCTGAAGGGGGCAATCATGCTTTCTATAGTTAATGGCCTGTCCTTAGATTGTAGAGGAACTGTTTAGGCACTGTGCCCATTTTTGTTATAAAACAGTCCCCAATGTTCTTATGGCACGAGTGGCTGTTTTATGGTAAAATCCAAATTAGTTTTTGGCAGGCCTGCTTGAGGCTGGGCCATTTCGTCTGAGCTCAATTGGTTAGTTGTTACCTCACAGTCCTGTCGTATATCAAAAACAGTACAAACTTGTTGAGTTTCTAAATCTGGCAAAGAATTAATAAAAGCCTCCTCATCTTGCATTCCTCCCTTGGCCTCGCTTCTCAGTTTCATATCTTAATAGAGTCACTAGGAATGTATTTATTCGTTTATTTTTCCCCCCCCCCAAGACCTATACATTTTCACTAGCTGTTATTGTATCACCTCTGAGAGAAACGTCTTTCTGTTTGCCTATTAACGATTGGAAGCATTGCTGACTCTCTTTACAACACGTTAGCACATTAGCCCAGGGAGCGGCTATGGGAATTTTTCCAAATGGGAAATCCTTCTGCCGGCTTTTAGCCTTACATTCCCCACCCCCCTGCATACTAGAAGTCTCGAGGATGATTTTGCTCCCAGCCACAGGCAAGTGATTTCAGCCGCTCCCGCGGAACACAGCTGAACATGTGGTCTCACTTTTTCGTTCCGCTTTCACCGGATTCCCAGTACTTGAAAGCAGCAAAGTCTCCTGGGAAAATGCCTTAAAGGCACAGCGGTTGCAGTGAGCTCACAAGGCACACATCCAGAGGAGGTAGGTACCTCAGAACACATTTCCTCACTTTTCCACCATCCCTTTCGAAATGCTCCATGCTGAGAATTATAGTGCACAGATGAATGCTCTGTTGGACCCTGTCTTCTGACACACCATCAAATGCAATGTGAATGGGCAAGATGGCAACTAGATGACAACTACAGAGTAACGTGCCCGCTAGAATCCAATCCAAGTTGAAGGTTTATATGTTTTCCTCTGTGAACGTGCACATGTACGCTTTACAAAGAGATGACTTGTGGAACACTGTCTAGTGTTAATTTGGGATTGAGCATTGGCACCCATTTAGATGTTTTGCAGTTTTAGGAAGGAGGCTGTTTTGGATCAATCCCCAGCAAGCATTCATCACTGAAAAACCGAAAAATGTCTTATCGCTCTTTTTATTTCAATGGGAGCATGTTATGTCTTACCTATCCTGGTTCATTAGCTGTTTCCTAAGTATATGTGAGCCTGTGCCTGGAATGCTTGTATAATAGTGTTCCATCTAGAATGTTTTGGTGTGAGTGCCAAGGTTCTCCCTGTTCAGTTGGAAAATGAGCTGAACAGAGGGGGGACCGGTGGATGCTTCCCTCCCTTATGTACTTATTCTGCCTGTAACTTAGTACCTGTGACTTATGTACCACAAACCCACTAAAGTCTCTTAACCCAACCTGGTCTCCTGGCTCATCATTGCAACCCCTCAACTTGCGTTGTAACACTGGCGACAAGGATTTTGGTGATTGAGGTGTACCTGGGGCTGAAAAGCAGCAAGAAAGGACAGAAAAGAAGCAAACTTGTGCCAGAAGGAATATGGTGCACAGGAAGTTGCCCACCAAAAAGGAGTGAGGAACCAGAAGCATCCACCGCGCCCCCCACCCCCCCTACCCCCCGGACCCAAGGTGAGCGCGCCCGTGTCCTGCATGACTGATTATTGAGGGACATTTATAGTGATTTTGGGGGGCAGCGCTGCTCACTTTTATTTGTTCTGCATCTGCCACAGCAAGGGCTTCTTAATATATGAAGGCATAGGCGCATTTTTAGTTTGGTGCTTCACAAGAAGTCAATGGCGTGTTATTGGCAGAGCAAGGGGTCGGGGGAACAAAAGAGAGACTCTGCTTATCAGCAGTGCAAGTGGCTCCAGCGATAATGCGCATAGAAGTAGCCGGGCATTTGACATCACGCCCACGTTCATAAGACTTTTACAAGCTGCGTTTGAACATGCTGTAAAAAGGATCGGCTGCAAGTCATATTAACACTGAGTAGGAGTTAAAGGCGCAGCTGGATTGTCTGTTCATTACCTTCGGCATTACTGGAACGTTACATGTACTGCAATGACTGGAGGATGCATTTCAAGGCTATCAAAATGAAAGTGGCAGGCATTTATTTTCTATTAGCATTTCCATTTTGTCTGATCGGCTCTTCAGGAAAGTGTTTCTGCCTTTCGATTTTCTTGAAAGTGTAATGTGCGAACTCAAAATGTTTTGCCTTATGTACATTGCAATTTTTTTTTGTGACATTGCCATTTTATTGAGCTGATATTTAAGAGTTGAAAGCAACATGCAATGTACCCATGCAACGTTTCTTTATATTGTAAATGCAAAGGCCATCACATGCTAAAATGTTGTTTGGAAAATGAAAATGAAGGCAATGCATCACTTTGGGAATGTGATATATGAAAACATGGGTGACATTTTGCAGGCATTGTGGTGTAGTTTTTATGGTTTGTTATATGGCATTCTATAACATGCTTCTGGGAAAGGAGTTTCCTGTTTTTTGTGCCAATAGCGTTGGCAGGAGGGTTGATTTACAGTGGCCATGTGCTGTGGGTCTCTTTATTGGTGTGAATATAGTTATTGGTGTGTGCCAAACTGTAAGCATGAGTGTTACCCAGGGGTGGGCAATTGAATTATTTTTTGGAGCCATATGGTGGCTATGTGCCAATAAGCAGTGTTTTATTATGGTGCCAATGTGTTTTGTTTGGCAAGTGTTTTAGTAATTGCATTAGACCTAAAGTTATGGTGCCAATGTTGGTTATTGGCAAGTTTTAATTTGAAATGGCTATGGCACCAATGTTTTTAGCAGGTTTTAAGTGGTAATGGAATGGAATTAATGCAACCAAAAGAAATGGCAGGTAATAAAACATATAGTGTAGGTTGCAGTAACTAACCCACAGTTACATATCAACAAAGACTCTGCAGGCATAACATTTTGAACTTTTATTGCGGCGCACCTAATTTACGGATTATCAAAATTTGTTATGCTGAATTCGTCTTGTTGTTTTTGTGTGGATATTATGAGTGCCATAGAACTACTGCATTTCTTTGATATGTTCACTTTGACAATGTTTTTATTAACCTAACAATTTTTCCACAGGTATATGTCAAAACTGAACTTTGCAAGCATGATTTTTGGGACTCGCTATGGTGGTGTAACTTAAAACATTTTATATTCCCACATTTTTCAAGCTGAATTCGTTCATTAGTTTATTTAACAAACTGTGTAGGTTATTAAAAAGTCAGCTGTGTGATTGTGGTTGTGTGAAAGTCTGTTTGCCAGTATGGGAGCATGGTTTGCTCATTGTCTAGTAATAGGTTAGTTCCTTGACCTTTAAGCATGCCTATGTTTAATATGCTTAGTTGTGGCGAGCATTCTCTTGTTCAGGTAGTGAACTTACATAGGTTCAAATGTTAATGTGCTCAGTGGTGAGCATTGGTGTTTCAAGGTTAGTATTAGTAGCTAGGTTACAGACCTGGTTTTATGTTGGCACATTTTTTGTGTCAATGTGTTAGTTAATGATTGATCATTTGGTTGGGTATCAACATTGGTGCTATTTGTCACCGTTAATGTGGTTGGTGCTCAGCAGGATGTTATGTGGAGGCAATATGTGTCTCTAAATGATATTCATTAGGCAGATAGAGGGTATTAACCCTGTAGTTTCTTTCAAGAAGCTTTTGATGTTGGAGAATGTTGTAACAGGGTTAATGATATGATGTAGGTGGTCAGGTTTGTTTATTAGATTGTGGGCTGGTTCCCTGTAGCTGAGTTCCATAAATGGCCATTATGGTTCTGGCGAGTGTCTTTTAGTGTATTAGCTATTTTTAGCTATATCATGGAATTGGAAGGGAATAGCATATGACTATTAGTGGTTTGCTGGATGGGATATGGAAGGGTAGTTTTTTTTTTTTTAGATATATTGTCCATTTATGACTTTTCCTTCTGTTTCCTTCCTTCATTGTATTGTCATGTAAGGGGGGAGATGTGTTATGTCTTACCTATCCTGGTTCATTAGCTGTTTCCTAAGTATATGTGAGCCTGTGCCTGGAATGCTTGTATTAAAGTGTTCCATCTAGAATGTTTTGGTGTGAGTGCCAAGGTTCTCCCTGTTCAGTTGGAAAATGAGCTGAACAGAGGGGGGACCGGTGGATGCTTCCCTCCCTTATGTACTTATCCTGCCTGTAACTTAGTACCTATGACTTATGACTTATGTACCACAAACCCACTAGAGTCTCTTAACCCAACCTGGTCTCCTGGCTCATCATTGCAACCCCTCAACTTGCGTTGTAACAGAGCACTTTCCAAAAACATCTTAATTTTGGCAGAGAATGTGTGGAAAGGACTGGATTAACATCTGAGAGCTGCCACCATATTGTTGTAAATTCATTCAGAAAAAGTGATGTTTTCCCACAGTAAGGAATGTTTTGGTGATGTTCACACTTGTGCTGAAAGGTCTCCTCTGAGGCAGCCATAAAGAGCTCCCTTCTCTGGAGTCCTTGAGCTGCTGGTGCGTCTCAGCGTAGGCCATGCCTGCTGAGAGAGCTCCAGGGACCAAAGAGATGTCGGCATGCTTGGCAAAGTTAAACCCAAAGAAACCAAAAGCTGACCTTTTCGCCCTCCTTTTGCAGTAGAATAATAATTGTTTCTGGGCTCTGCATTATTTGCGTTTTATTTTATCTTGACTGTGAAATGGTATCAACTAGTGTTTGATTGGAACTTGTACTGTACAAACGGAATATCCCTCTCCAACAATACACTTATAGCTCTACCAAAATGTCATCTGCCAATCACATTGAACACCTCTGATCTGGACACTATTCAGACCTAGATATCCTCTGTGCACTTTAAATTAAATCAAACTATAACTGAATTTATCCTGATCAATGGTACCGCCTCACTGTACAAACCCTAGTACTGTCTTATATTGAAGAAGACACCACCCTTTTCACCTGCTTAACTAACTTCATTCTCGCCCTGATGAAGGGCTGTCTTTCATACACCAGCAGGACTAATATCAGTTCAGCATACATTTGATAGGCCACCTCCTGTGTAATGCTGCTCCACTGGCTCTCCATTCAGACCCCATTGCAGGTTCAGTGTCTGCATCCTCAAATCCATAGATCTTGGAAAACCAGACTAACTGAAGGAGGTGCTACACCCCTCTGGACAAATAATCAAAACTAGCAGCTGTAATGAAAGGATATACATGAATTATTTTCGAAAATATATTACCTATTGGAGAAGTGATCGAATTTATTTAACCCAAAAACGAAAATCACTTTGACTTTTTTAAAATAATGCAGGGGCCCTGTCTGCAGCACCTACTTACCCCGCCGCCCTACCCTGACTTATACCCTTACCCCACAGCCCCACCAAATATGCACTGTACATACACTAGACCACGGGAGGATAGCTCAGGGGCAAGGTGCTCGCCTTGGAAGCAAGTCGACATGGAGCAACACAGGTTCGATCCCCGGGTCTGCGCTTAGAAACCTCTGGGTATTAAGCGTGTGTTATAAATAACCTATCATATATATCACATTACCTACCATTTTTGGTCAAATAAATTCCGTCACTGCTCATTCAGTAAAATTGTATTTGGTGAAATCTACGGAAATGGTATGTTCCTGGAGTTCCAGGTCAAGAAATAGGCCTACTCGGTTTATGCTCCTGGACTGTGGAACTCTATTCCTTTTTTTAATTTTCTTTACCATCCTACTTGAGACTTGCTAACTTCTTACTAACATTCAGGATGGCACTCAAAGCTCTTTGGGTCATGCTCCTGTGCTGCACTCAGCATCCCCCTTGGCAACTGCTTCAGCTTATCTTATTCTAGCCCCCATATACTGTATGCATTCTCCTGCCATCTGTTGCTACTTATTGTTCTCTGTACACTCTAAACCAAGAAGCTGTTACTGACCTAGATCTCAATATAACCCATCTTAATTGTGCTACGAAATTAACTGCTGCTCTTAACTATTTTTCTTTTAATGTGATGCTTCCCTCCTTCCTTTTCTTTTTCACTCAACCTTTCTCCGCTGACAGTCGTTAACTCCTATATTGTGATGTCCTTATTACTGAACATAGCCTTTTCGTATAGGGTTGCTGTATGAAAATGTATCATACATAATTGACGGGTTTTCGTCACATTGACTCTAGGGCATTGTAAGAAAGTATATGCTCTATTGTGAGCGTCCATATACATTCAGATGGCATTATATCCCAGGTAAACATTACAGTTGCAGGCTGCTAGACCGGTATATAGTCACGTGCCCCCTTTTATTATTCACATAAATAATAATAATAATAATAACAATTAGGCTTTTATATAGCGCTACAAACCCTCAGGTATCTGAGCGCTGCTTATTATTACCCACGGTGTGTGGTGCTCATTTATCGACCTCGGAAGGATGAAAGGCTGAGTTTGGCCCCGCCGGGATTCGAACCTGCGTTAACAGGCTCTGCACGGGTGTCAAAGCGGGCGCTCTACTCGCTGTGCCACTTGACCGGCTTACATCCAGCACACTACTTCCTACTCCCCAAGAGCATAGACTTTGAGGCCTGATATATCCTAGCATGCAGAACTGTTTCATTTACATTAGGGCGACCTGATGTCCTTTTCTTGGAAGGCTTGTATAGCAATTTGGTCAAGTGTTTAACACATTAATGAAATGGGTACAATAGTAAGTGATGGTTAAAAAAATCTAACTGTACAGAGCACAATTAGAAAGTAAGTTAGATAGTAAAAACACAAGGGGATGGGTAACATGCAAAACATCATGCCTTACCGGTAATATGTAGTCTGTAGGGAGAAGCACTTCAGCAGATGGACTATTCAGGTAGACAGCAAATCATTTTGGCAGCTGGCAGACTGAAGCCTGTACGCTAGCGAGCAGCAGCTGCCGATGACTGAGGTAATGCACAGCAGCCTGAGACTTTGAATGCAAAGTTAAACTTGTCCACCAAATGCAGAGACTACTGACATCCTTGGTGGCCAAATACTACACATGGTGTGGTGGGGAAGATGGCCAATTTACATTTTGCAGAGCCCTAGGCTCCACCAAAATCCATGTCATTCAGACTGATTAGAGAGTATCTGTTGCTATGGTTTCCACTGCTGATGCTCTTTGCAAACCCTAGAATCCAGACTGCGGTTGCACAATCCAGACACCACTCTGCCGTGTGGAGGAGCATTCTAAGAGGCTGGCAAGTGAACAGAGGGTCAGCAGAGAGGGTCTCGGTACAACATGGCTCTATGGGCAACTTGATGGAAAGCAATATGTGGCAGCAGCAAAGAGGTATTGACTCGTAGAGAGAGGACCGGTCAAACTGCATAATTGAGGCAGCTATATCAGATCCACTGTGCCCAGATGCAGACAGAGGACTCCCTTTTCTGCCTTGGTCGCCCTGTTTCTTGTGGAGTACTGGACCTTTCCCGTTTCCACCCACAAACTTCCTTTGTATCCAATTCTGATTATGATGTAACTACAGTTTCCTCCCCTTGGAATGGTAGATTTTGATTTTTTTATTAAAAAAAAGATTTTTTGCATCCAGTTCAAACCGTAGGACTCCCTTATTGAATACACTTCATTTATTTCAATTTATGAAAGTCTAGCATCTGCGTTTTCTCTAAACGGGCTTCATTAAGAGCCTGCTCCATATCTATGTTCATAGGATTTATAGATATTTGCACTCATTAGTTTAATACCATGCAATTGATGTATAATACATTTCTTTTACAGCTTGGATGTTAAAGCCAGATTACCTAATTATCTTTTTTTCCGTTAAATAGTGAGGGCTTGCACTTTATCAGAGACATTTGCTGCTCATATGTCTAACTGAGTTAATGAGAAATATACATTAACTTAACTATTGACATACTGCTGATCCAATTTTACTTTACTGTATCACTCAAAATAAATCCATTAAAGCCCAATAGAGTGGTACCTCATCTTGGATTCTAATACGGTCCTGTCTGCTCGCTAATAATGGTGCGCCACAGAACGGGTATTAACCTACTCCTACTTTGAGCCACCATCGAGGCTGTGCCAAGGGGAAATGTGTAATTTTCAAAGTGGCCAACAGTAACGGAACGAAGCTGAAAAGTTAATCTGCAAGTTTTCATGCAATCTCCTGGCAATTGGCATGCCATTTGTTGTCTTGTCATTTTGCTTTGGAGCCATTTGGAATTGTACAATATTGAGTCACTGGATGATGTATACACATATGGAGTGGGGTTCCAAGTTGAGAAGTGCCCCCACCCCTAATTGGTGGCACCAGTGGTTCCATTTGGCCTCTGTTAAATATGCATCCGCAGGGATCAAAATGAACATGGGATCAGCAGGAACTAAAAGCAGCTTCTCGGTATCCAGCATTAACCAGCGACCAGGAGCTGCCACTGGGGGAAGAGCAGCTAGTACATAGCCGCCTGCAAATCTAACTTCACCCACTTCAACATAAGATGCAAGCCTATCATTTTGTCTGTTATTTATGATCCCTTCTGCTTTAAATGTAGAATAGATGTGTCCTAATGTCTATTTAGTGATTGTCCCAAATGCATATTTGTTCATCTTCAATTGACCTAGAGAGCCAAAGGTAGCTCCTGATTACTGTTGGTGTCGAGCTAATCGGGCTCTTCTTTGCTACAAGCAGGAGCTAAATGACTCCCAACCCCCCCATAATTTAGAACCCTGTATCAGCTGACGCAAGCATTTTGACAAAACATACATGCCAATCTTCTCGCAAGTATTTTGAAGACTTCATTAAATATGAACATTATTTGCTGACTACATAAGTAAAATGTTATGTAGTGTGTTGTGTTCTTAAAATAGCCTTCAAGTCAAATAGCGTACGAGAATGATTAGCTAATGCCATTTATAGACTACCCCTATCCGCCTGCTTTTTAAAGTTTTATTTGCACCCTATTTAGGAATTTAAAGCCCCTACCTCCCTGAAGACTATACCTGCCAATAGTCCTTAACAACAAATGTAGGCATCTGCCGCTGCAATATTTTGCCTCACTGATGGTCTGCTGCTCAGATGGCTTGCTGCACTGATTTATTGCCTCTGTGATATTCTGACCTATACATTACATTATGCATACCATTAACCCTACTAAAACTCACTTTTATTGCAAATACACCTACCAAATTCAACACCCACACACGACTTCCACACTACCAACCCTACAATCATAGAGCAAAATGCACACATCCTTCAGAATCTCACTCGATCACAACACACTCCATTTCAACCCTCCATCACAAGCAACCGAAACAACCTATACTGACTTGCACACCCAAACGCATACCAACCCATACCCCACCTACAAGCAAACCCAACACCCAGTGACAGGTTTTTACAACCTGAAACTACCAACAGGACAACAAAAGCACTCTTCCCTCTCTAACCACTAACAAACCCACCCCTTGACCCTCTTTCTTTTCAGATCCACCAGAGTGCCTGGAGATCAGCGATGTGTGCTATAATTACATTAACAAGCCTGAATCGGGTATAAAATAAAGGAGGGGTGCACTTCAAATTCTTACAGGTGTAAACTGTGGCTACACCAAAAAGAAAATGCTACTTAAAAGTAATTAAGTAATTTGGAAATGTACAATGAGCAACGTAATGTAACAGTCTCTTTACAATTGAACAGGTCTCTCCTGTTTAGCTGAATTTAAGTAGAAATTGGGTTGGTTGCTGTGTCTGTACCCATTCCATATAGGATCCACATGACTTAGTTTCTCAGTATGCGCATTCCAGGTTTCTTTATGAGCCAGTGTTTTGCCTGTAATCATAAGGTTGAGAGAGAGCCATAATGCTATCTTTGTTTTTATTTATTTAAGAATTGTGATTTCGTTAAAACCATGTAAACCTTCCACACTATAACTGTACAATTTGTTAAAATCCAAGGAAAGAGTTACAATGTAATAATTGGGTCAAGTTGCTACCAATTAATTTTAACAATACTAACTCCATTGCTATCCATGTTATACTTGCTATTCATTTTTCCATAATTCAGAACACTCAATGGTAAAAAATCTACAATTCAATAAAGTCACTTAAATTAGTTTAAAACAGCCCAGCCATGTCCATGACAGGACTACAGAGTGTGAATAGAAAATCTGACAAAGACTGACGTCCCTAAAGTACAAAATGACCAGAACATATCGGTGTTAAAAAAAAAAAGGGGCTCCTTGTTACGGCCATGTTCTACCCAGGTGGGTGAATACTTAAAACGAACAAATGAACAGGGTCACTGAACCCAAAATATACCCTTCAATTAGATTCCACACATTAAACTTGATTATTTTACTTTTTCAAGAGATCTAATACACAATATAAATTGAAACATATTTCCAGGACACTTATCGATTCACCAAAAAGTATCTGAACAGGATACAGTGGTGTTCACCAAGAAAGATACCTTGAATCACAGTACATATACAAAACCTTCAATACGTGAAGGAGAACATTGGAACAAATGAAATGGAGTGTGGTTAATTACACAATTTTTAACAGTGTATGAGTAAGACACTGGGACAAAGAGTCAAAAAGTCGACGCAACTGTTTCACCCATTTCTAGCTGTGTTATGTAGCTGCTGTTATGTAGGCCTTCATCGGGACGATAATAATTATGGTGGGAAGGGCCTGATCGCTCTGTCAAAGAATGGACAGAGACAAGTGTCGGTAGTGTTTTGTTTGTTTTATTATTTGTAATGCGCGCCAGACCCGAGGCTATCTGGGCGCAGGAGAACAAGAACATGTTCAGTTTAGGTTACAGGGCTGTACAAGTATATACAGCAAATATGTGTCAACGAAGTACAAGAGGCATATTCAATACAGTCAAAAGTGAGAAAGACCTAAAAAGTTCTTTACAAGCAGACTAGGGCAGGCAAGCAGCAATACCTTACAGGCAAAGCTATATACTTCGGAAGAGGATTGAGCCAATGAGCAGGCGCCTTACGTGTTTAGCAGTCCTTTTCTTTAATCCAGTTGATGATGATGTGTCTAAAGTGCGAGTATGTTTGGTTAGCCCTCAGAACAGGGTGTAGGGAGTTCCAAAGCTGAGCTGCTTTAACTGGGAAGCTGCACCCTCCCGCTTTGGTGAGTTTAAACCTTGGCACCATCAGGCGGTTTGAGTTGGCCGTTCTGGTGGGCTGATTGGATACATTTCTACTAAAACTTTCTGTGAGATATAGTGGGGTGGGGTTGTTAAGACACTTATGAGTTGGGGAGGCAGTTTTTAGCAAAATGTTGCCATTGGTGGTGAGCCAGTTATTCTTTCTCCCTAAACTCAGATATGTTATTTTTTGGAAATACCTAGCGCTGCTCTAAGGGTGTTATTTTGGCGAATCTGAATTTTGTTGGTAATGTACTTGTTGGCCCCTAAATATAGTGAGTTGCAGTAGTCCAGTTTAGATAAAATTAGAGCTCTTGCCAAAGTGGTGCAACGTCTCGTGGATAGGAAAAGCTTAACAGCTCTAATTAGCTTACAGGTGTAAGCAGTAGCGGAGGCCATGGAGTTACCTGTCTGGTGAGGGTGGCATCTAGATAGAAACCTAATGTTTTAACCTGTTTGGCTTCTTTAATGGTGTTGCCATCAATGTCGAACGAGTATTTGTGTCCCAGTTTAAGGTTTGTGGTG
Source organism: Ambystoma mexicanum (assembly GCF_040938575.1). Lineage (NCBI taxonomy): Eukaryota > Metazoa > Chordata > Amphibia > Caudata > Ambystomatidae > Ambystoma > Ambystoma mexicanum. The sequence goes on along the minus strand of NC_090939.1, from coordinate 222,862,156 downwards.
GTGCCAAGGATGATGAGCTCAGTTTTGTCATCATTCAGGCATAGACCGTGGGGAGCCATCCATGCCTGGATGATGAGGTACACTCTATTCACCAAGGCCAAATCCTTGTCGTAATCTCCTGAAAGGGGAATGAGGATCTGGATATCATCTGCGTAGTTTGTATAGGTGATACCAAGATCATCTAGATCATAGAATAGGGGCTTAGTGAATAGGTTGTACAGTGTAGGAGAGACACATGAACCCTGTGGCACTCCGCAGGTGATGGGGATAGGATCGGCAGATGCAAACTGTGAGAAGACTTGCATGGTCCTATTACTCAGGAAGGATTGTACCCAGCATATGGCCTCATGCGAGAAGTGCGCAGCTGAGTTCAGGTGGTTACAGAGGACTTTATGGTCTACCAAATTGAACGCAGCCGAGAGATCAAGTAAGAGTAGCAGTGCAGGTTTGCCACCGTCTTAAAGTACGTCAATTTGTGCCTGCAAGTCTATCGGAGCTGTTTCGGTCCCGTGTTGGGGCCTAAAGCCTGATTGACGTACTCCTAGTAGATGGTTCTGTTCCAAGTACTTCTGTATTTGGAGGTATGCTACCCTGTGTAGTATTTTGAGCAGGAAAGGTACTGTGGTAATTGGGTCTATAGTTAGTAGGTATCGTTGGGTCAAGTGATTGTTTTTTAAGGAGCGGGAGTACCCAAGACTCCTTCAGGTTGTTGGGTATGGTGCCAGTGGAGAAAGAAGCGCTGATAAGTTTAGATATGAATGGAGATTGGTCTCTGGCTGCATGTTTGATAATTTGGGGTGGGCAGTTGTCGCCGTGACAATTTGAGGGTTTGAGAGTGAGGATAACTTTCTTGACCTCGAGGATTTAGACTTTAGAGAACCTGAAGCGAGTGTAGGTTTGTGTGAACGAGTAGTAGTACTGGGTTGGAGGGATGCTTTAGGGAGGGTGGCTTTTATTTTTAGCAATCTTGTCCTTCGAGTTGCTACTTTGTTGGAGAGAGCTTCTTGTATCTTGGTGCACCAATTTTTGTATAGTTGTCTGGCACAGGGATCAGTGTTTTGAGTTCCTTTAGGATAACAAAGTTCTTTTATGCTTGAGTTAGCCTGCATGATTATTTTATTATAGTTATCTTGTTGGCAAGAAGTATTTCTTTCTTGTACTAGGAAGCAATATTACGAAGTATAGATTTGTTGTCAGTGGGTAGTTGTCTCCAAGCAGATTCGCAGATTTTTTTCTTTTCTCAGAGTTTTGAGGTGGGGTGTGACCATGGGAGCCCATCTCTTCTACAAGCGAATAACTAAAATAGTCATTATTTCACATTGACAGATCTGAGTGGTATTCATCATTAGATGATTGAAATAGTATTTTTGCCCATAACCGATGCCATGGCTTCCTGTCTTTCTAACACGGGTAAGAATATGGCTGGTTTTTCGATAGCAATTTTGAATAAAAGCATTAACTGCATTTGGTATATAATACTATGTTCTCTTTAATCCGAAACGTGCTCCTGACACTTGTCTCTGTCCATTCTTCGACAGAGCGAACAGGACCTTCCCACCACAATTGTTATCATCCCGATGAATGCCTATATAACAGCAGCTACATAACACGGCTAGAAATGGCTGAAACAGTCATGTCGACTTTTTGACTTTGTCTCAGTGTCTAACTCCTACACTGTTAAAAATTGTGTAATTAACCACACTCCATTTCATTTGTACATTTGTTCCTATTTTCTCCTTCACGGATTGAAGGTTTTGTATATGTACTGTGATCCAAGGTATTTTTATTGGGTGAGCACCACTGTATCCTGTTCAGGTACTTTTTTGTGAATCGATAAGTGTCCTGGAAATAGGTTTCAATGTATGTTGTGTATTAAATCTCTTGAAAAAGTAAAATAATCAAGTTTAGTGTGGGGAAACTAATTGAAGTGTATACTGTGGGTTCAGTGACCCTGTTCACTTGTTCGTTTAAAGATCCCAAAAGGGGAGCATATGTAGTTTAACTTGTTGTGCATGCACTACATAGAATTGAGTTACTAGGTGTCGCATGCTCCTGATGGTCAAAGGATTATGACAGTCTACAGATGCGTTTTATAACTGGGTACACCCAGTCTGGGTCCTATAACCAAAAAGGAACGCAACTGATTAAACTGTAACAGAATAATCTGCACAGTCTGCTGCGATGGCAGAGTTTGACATATTCTGAGACTGTAAAAATAAAAAACCTTGTGTCATGTAGTCTGGAAGAGTTTTCTTTCCCACAATCAATCTTCACCTTCAGTCTTGCAGGTGGAACTATCTGTGCTCAGGCGCCATTCCCGGTTTGCTTTATTTCATAATACTTAAAATACTCGCTGCGTGTCCCCCCCTCCCCTGACATCCCACCTGTCCTTGTTCTACCTCCCTGCAATGCCCTCTTCCTGCCTCCCACCGTCCGTGATTGGGTGGGGGACACCCTAGAAGCTCGGCACAATTTAACCTCTTGCCAAGACTTTCCTTTTCGAGCACTGCAGAGGCACCAGCACCTTCAATCTTGCAGGTGACCATCACTGGCTGGGGGCCACGGAGCAAGGGGCAGCCCCCACTGAGCATCTCCACTCAGTGTTTGCCCATGTCCACCTGGGACGCCTGAAGCGGACAACATACAGCGGCTGATGGGCTCCGTGTGGGTGGCGATTGGGGACACTACTGCACTCCAGAGGGGCCCCACCACTCTCATTGCCTAATTATATTGTACCTGCTTGTATCGAGTCTTACTCTGTAACTGGTATTTCTTTACACTGCCAAAGTTGCACCTAGTGGTTTTTAAACACACTGTGGAATCTAGGTGCATTTTCACCATTGCTGTATTTTCTGAATCTGGGTGCATTTTCCTACTACTGCCTACTACTGTGAATTTTGAACCTGGGTCCATTTCTGCACTGGTGTGAATCTAGGATCGGGGTGCATTTCCCCACCACTGCAAGTCTAGAAACTTGGTGCATTTTCCTACTGCTGTATGCTTCGAATCTGGGTGTAATTTTCCCACTGCTGTGCATTCTGAATCTCGTGCATTTTCCTGCTGCTTTGAGTTTTGGATCTGGGCACGTTTCCCATTGCTGTGTAGTCTAATAACGCTCAAAATGCTTGATTGGATGGATTGTTGGTGGGTGGGGGTGTAGGAAAAGTGGTGTGCCTTGCTATCTTTTTTGGGTAGGAAATGTTTTACACTTCGATGCATTGCTAGGGCGGGAATGTGTTACATTTAGATGTATTGCTGGGGGCAGGAAATGACACTAAAATGGATTGAGGAATATGTCATATTTTGATTGTTTGTGAGGGATTGGAATTGGATTACACCTGGATAGGCTACTAAGGAAGGAAATGTGTCATACCGGTCTGTCGGAGACAAGCAATTGCAAGAGGAAATGTTACTGTTGATGAATTGTGAAGTCTAGCACATGCTCGCATTATAAGAAACCGTGTCGTTTCTGTGGTCGCGTTTCTCTTGCAGAATTTAGGCAAGCAACGTTATGGCTGGTGTATGCATTAAATTGATCTGGGAATGATCACTGATGCTGTACCCATGAGGTTGGCCCACCTTTACACCCAGATCTACGCTGGTAATACCTCCATTACACTTAAAGACCCTAACTCAGCCTTGAAATCCTGATATCGCAGCTAGTAGATGCCTATCAGGAATGTACATGTAACTAGGAGGAGATCTACTAAGACTATAAATGTAGCCTGTCCATGACGCCTGGAGAATCCTACCAGTCTAAATCCTATGGTAACTGCCTGGTAGATCTACTCGGTCAGCCCGTCCATTGGGCTAAGAAGACGTGAGGGTAGGTATCCCCCCCCCCCATCCCACCATCCCCTTTGGTGCCTAGAGTAATCTATGAGGGTAGCTTGACATTCGGACGATACAGCAACTTCAAAGATGAGCTCCATTGGTGCTCTTGGCACGTGTATATATACACCACTTCGGCGGACATCTGCCGCAGTCATGGCTATCCATCTACTTACAATAGTATACAGCTACGACCTATGACGCACATTCGAGCTAGCTGAACACTTAATGCTTTATAACTCTAAAAACACCAGACAATGCCTCAACACCCCTGACATCAGTATGCAGCGAAGGCCTACGCTAATTTTGGGCATGCTGGTCACAGTCTCTAGCACTCGGGCATCTCCTGTCAGCTCTCAGCACCCATCAACATGCATGATGTTTGTGTGTTGCTTCCACAGGAGCTTAGCCAGCTCTGCTAAGCCTTGTTGTGGCCAAATGCGCACACGCATTCTAAATCCTATTCCTTGATTACCAACACTCTGGAATTCGGTCCACCGAGAGCGTTGCCACTACCAGTGCTTTGAGACTATAATAATTGTACAAGGTGCTATATGAATGACAACTACAACAATAATAACAATGTAGTCTGTTATTACTCTAGTCAAGTCTTCTTGCTTTAAATTTAAGTTTCTCGGTTTAATACCCAAGGGACAAGTCTATTTTGTTATTGAATTCTGTGCAGGAGGTAATGAAAGGCTATACGGCTTTGTCCTTCACATTACAAATAATCAGGCTAAACACATCCATTATTGTTGTGTATTGCGTGGTATACACTTTTGTGTAAAGGAGACTGTGTTTTAATTGTAGCGTGGTGTTTAATGATATGAGACCCAACTCCAGTTTATTGGCCTTCATGGGAAATCCATGTGTGCAACAACTTGCCCCCTAAGATGTCTAGCGACTTTATTTGGAGTTAGATGTTTGTCTATAAGCTATACATTATGGCTGGGGTATTGATAGATTTTATGCTTTTAAGAGGCCTTCCATAGGGAAGCCAACAGATGATACTCCATTATCCTTGATGAAGTCAATTGGCCGCTAAATATTTTTCCAGCTTGCAGGTGTTGTAATTTGGACTTGCATAATTTCTGTACTGGGTAGCCAATATATAGGGCTGATTTGTGAAATCTCCAATCACTGAACACTTTTTTAGTATAGGCTATACATTTTCAAAATTCACAAGCCGAGGTATCCACTCCACATCAATTGATGTCCTCCATACTTACGTACTGATATGTTTTGGTAACATGCATAGAGCACAAAATTATTTCTTGGAGCCTTATTTCGCATACCATTCACCAACCTTGAGGTTAACCAATCTGAGTGAACCAAACTACTTTTTTGGGAGTGTTTAGTGCAAGTTGGCCCAACGTCTTCAAAATTGCATGCAACTAAATCTCAGAGATAATTCTTGTTGATGTGTTTTGATTATCCATACACATCATTACAGAATAACACAAGGTCCAAGCACTGTGGTTCATACCACCATAAAAAGCACCTGAAATTGCGGATCAGCCATTATTCTGTGCATAAAAGGTCTCTAATGCACATAAACTGGGCAAAGGGTGACTCCATCTCAGCGATTGTGTTTAGTACCCAGCAAAATCTAGTGTATGACATAACTTTTTTTGTGAGTGGGCAGACTGCAATGTTCTGTCTTTTTATGGTTGAGGTTATTTAAGCAGACACGTGCGGGATAATGCCAAGTTTTAATTTCTTCAGATGTATTTGTGTTTGGGTAGCAAAATGATTGCTCATCTGTAAAGCAAGAAAGATTCCCTTCTTTTTGACATATTGAGACCATTGCATAAGTGTTTTACATTTGTCTCGGGTGGTTTTGTTCTGGCTAAGTCTCACCTTCCTCACTTGTTTCAAATGCTGTATACGTCCGCAGTAGAGGAACATGATTTCACTATATTTTTTCCGTTCTATGTAGACTGTAATGGAGTTGAAGTGCTTTTTAGATGTTTTATACAACTTGAAAAATCTTCCAACATCACAAAATAAATCATGTGTGTATTTTGAAACGATGCTCATTTGCTTTTATTCCGCTTTTAGGAGATTAATCATGGAAAATGTGATGTATGACCCAGATGTGAAGAATCCCCGTCTTGAATTTATGGAGACCGAATGTAAATATGTAAGTATCTATCTGTTACATTTTTGAAAATGTTCCTTTAATATTTTTTGACTTGACAATAGTTGTTCAGGGCAAAACAAAGAAATTTGTCTGTAGGTCCACAAACTGTTGTCCTGCCATTAAATGCCTATATATTTAGCATTTAATAATAATTGGTATGTGGTTGTTGACATGGGTCGTAGCTGTGTTATGGCCTTCCTGTGGGCATGATGTATTAGTTCCACAGTATGATCCCTTCAAACGCATGCTGTGGTATATCCTGTCTTTGTGCTGAATGGAGGACAGCACCCCCAGACCGCTTTCTGCTCGGGTGAGATGTGGAAGGCTGAGCTCACAGAGTAATCACAACTTACCTTTTAATCTTCAGGGTTCGAAATTGCTAGGAGTTGCGAGCTATTCATCACAGAAGGACCTGATTAATGGAATACTAACGGCTATCGGGAGCTGTTTTGACTCCATAAACCCCAACGAAACTGGTGCAACAGAAACATGCCTTTGTAACATTAACTGTGGGTGTTTGGAAATGTGGGTGTTTGGAAATGTATCTAGAGGATCGTTAGGTCTTATATAATGGTTGAAAGGTTATAGTTGGCCTCTTGTGCATAAATTGGATTTCTAATTTGCTATGTACCAACTCCTCATTTCCCTGATCTCGCTCGTGCTTCCTGAGTAGTGCTGGATACCCGGTGCTGCTTTTAGCACCTGCTGATTGTTAGGAAAGATTTCCATTTCATGTGTAATTTTCCCTCCAGTTGTGTACCCTCCCAACTTTTTGCTTCGTTTAAAAACCATAGTCTGACTTTACCAGAGGAGCAGAGCCTTCTGCTGCACTGCCCTGGGCTTTTCACTCACTTCCTATGGGGAAACTGACATGCCCTTAAAGACAGTCAATACTGGGAGACTTTGTTTCCCTTAGTCCTTGTCAATGTTGCAACTTTTCTGCAACATGTTGCAATTGCACAAAGTACCTTACAGTACAGTGCACTTAGGTCTTCTTGTCATTTCGAAAGGCCTGAGATACTCTCGAAGGATTTTTGCCTTGGAGAGGGCTAGTGGCAGCTTATCTTTTCATGTATTTTCATCCCTTTCCTGCCAGGTAAACTGCGGTTACCGCGTTTGGCACGAATAGGTGGCCTGGCTCAAAAAATGGCCAATTGTCCTATCCTTTTGGCCATCTTGCCCCTCCACCTTCCCCAGGTCGAGCCGACTCAGGTCAGTCCTTATTTGGGCATGCATTCTCCCACGAAATGCCAAGCTTTTGCGTGCTTCTGCATCCCTTGTGTGTGCTTCCAGGATGTGGGCTGGACTGTCTAGCTCCAATACACATCCTGGGTGCCAGAGAGTCTGGTGTGCTGTGAATACCTGGGACCACCGTGGTCCATGATTGGTCCATGTATGGTATGCCTGTATGTGAGCAGATCTCCCATTGGGTCCTCTTCATTTTGGCGCGAAGGAGATTTTGGATAAGATCCGGATCCAAACACCCATACCATGTCGATCTCTGGAGTTCTCACTGAACGAAGGATAGGATGCAAGTATCCTGAAACTAAGAAGTAGAGTTGAGGAACCGCTGGTGACACACTGGAAGGTTTGGCACCCTGAGCCCGCTGTCGTCCCGCTGGACCCCTCTGCATCTGGTTGTCCTAGAAGGTCTGCGAAGACGCTTTGACCTATTGGAATAGTGGGCCCAACTATTCTCTGCACCATCATCCAACCCTGCAAGTAAGCCTTCTCGGAAGTGTCACTGGGCCAACCAGTGGGCTGGCCAGCTTACGCAGGACCTTTGCTCTGTCACCGCCACTGTTTCGAGGAGGCCCTCGAAACTTGGTACATCACAAGCTCTCTGTTCACGGCACTCTCACATTGTATTGCGTACGCTTGGTGTTTCCAGGTCTGGAGTAAAGTGAGTGTGCCCGAACCGGAGTATTCGCGGTTACTGTATCGCCCATCCGTGGTGACGAACTTTGCAAACCCATTGCAGCTGTGCCCTGAAGCCTGCTACAGCGGAAATGGCCTGATCCATCCACCAGGAGCGGAGAAATCACCACTGTCCCCTTTGGGAATCAACACTGTAAATTTGTCACTCAGAGCCGCGATACTGCCGCATTTGAACCTGCAACCGAAGTGGACTTGAATGCCGAAGTTTGGTCCGCAGTGCGCCGGGGTCAGTGAGTAATTTCAACCCTAACCGGTGACCCCTAGCGCATCCATCCATTTTTACGCACAAGTGGCCCCTGAGGGCCCTTCTCCTTTCCACTAGTAGTGCAAACTATTCCGAACTCTGGAACCTGCTCTGGCCCACGAATAATGGTAACTTATTCTGCATCACCTCACCCACCTTTCTGAGCTGCTACAGACCCTCGAAGAGACCCCGTTTTACCAATCTGCATTACCGCGTGCACCAGCATTGCAAGTACATTTGAGCAATAGGCTCCTCTGCCTTTCAGTTAGGATTGTGTTTGATGCAGAAGGGACTAAAAACTATTTGCACTGTCCGTTTCCTTCCCCTTTTAGGTTGTGGACTCATTTCGTGCATTCACCCTTTAGACCCCATTGGTCTTGTATATATGTATATTAATAGGATTGTGTTGGCTTAGAAGTATTACTGTGATTCTTTTTATTTGTGTGCTGAAACTCAAAGACCTTGAAATAAATGGTACAGCTGGCTGGGAGTGATTTGTAAGTGTCCTTTACTCTGTGTGCTCATTGAGGTCTTTCAGTCACCCTTACGCCTCCTGACACCTAGTCTTGACTGCCGCCAATGCTACCTTGATTGGTCTGGCTTGTCCAGAAGGTTACCCTGTTCCAAGAAACTATGCTGGCCTTCTGAACCGCTGCCCACCAGGCCAGAGTTCAGAAACCCTTCTTAACACTCATCAAACCATTATTTCGATCCCTGCATCTTGATGTGAATGAATGTGATTTAATTACGATTTCATCCTGCTAATTAAATGCAACTTCCAGCCAAAAGAGGTGAACATAGACCACAACAACCTATGTCCAATGTGCCAGTGGGGACATGAGCTTGGTCAGTGATGCTCCGAAGGCTATCTATTGCATGACGTACAGAGGGGGAGGAGTTTGGTATAAAGGAATAACCACTGGATTCGATAACATGGCAAACCCCCTCCTTTTTAACCAGGATCATGTCTGGTACAATTCTGTTTTGGAGAGCCACTAAGCGTACAGTTTGGAGTTCTATAGTAAAATTATCAAGGACACTTGTGGTTTCTTCTATCGTGACTTCCAGCTGTCTCGCTAGCCGGCATGTCTTGTGAATTAACTGCCGGACCATACCAAGGGCCAAAGGCTTTGAGGAGTTCCCCCATCAGCTGGGAAACAGTGTCTCCTTGTGGCACCTCTCTTTTCCAGCAGGAGGGTACGGTGAAGGCTCCTGGCAAGGCAGAAATGGTCGGTAGAACAAAACCCGAATGCACCGGCCGTGCCATTTGGGAGGCAACCTCGGGTATACGCTCAATCCGCAAATGAAATGGACAGTCTCCTATGTGTTTTATGTTTATTTATTGTGCATTTGTTAGCCACTTAAAAGTAAGTCAATTCTGTTTCAAAGCAGAAATGATTGCAGGCTAGAGGATATATAAAAGTTGCTATTGATACTGTACCCAAGATATGTAGTACTGCCACAGCTGGAAATGCAAACGCTACCGATTATGGTGTTGCGGATGTGAAGAGATGGGGAAACCGGAAGGTCTATTTTCTCATCAGATCTAGCTGCATCAGATATGATACATGACCACTTTTCCATTTGGTAGAGAGTACATTTGAGAAGGGAAAACTTCCACTTTTAAGGAGGTCAGTATAGAATGACTCATAAAAAGAGGGCAGACTCTCATTAGTTCGCCGGGCACTGCTGAATGCAGTGACGATCCTAACAAAAATACTTCCTGATCCTAACAAAAAAATCCCTGCGAACAATCGCAATGTGCAAGGCATAATGTGAAGTCAAAAAGGGTAGGGGAAGCTGCTTTAACGGGAGTCCTTAATCAAAGTACGCAGGGTAATTGAGGCATATATTAGTGATCTGATGAGTCTGGTGTAGTAACGAAACAAAGGTATTTTTCTCTATAATCTTTTCTCTATGATACTGTTCGATCAGAGACTGGGTGGTGTTGGGGACACTGATTACTGTACCAAATTAGGATGGTGCTACCTAGTATTTCGGTAGTAACCACCCACCGACACACAATCCTAACAATACCACAAATACAAACCTCTTGGAAAAATAACATTTCTCATTTGTTTCTTTGACAGACATTCGGGTGCACACACCCTCTCAGGCGAAGAAGCGGTGTCCTCATGGCTTGTGCATGTTAAAAGATAAACGCACACACCAAAAAGAAAATACAACAAGGTGGATTTCATGGCAAGAATGGAGCTTAATTGCTCTGTGGAGTGTCTTTGTGCTACTGCACCCCCGAGTAGTCCATTAAAGTTGGCAGTGTTAAATCGCCTGGCAGCTGTCCCTCACGGAAAGGGATTCCTTATAGTTTCCTCGCTTGTAGGTTGTGCCGCCGCACCTCTAGTGCTCCAGCAATGTCTTTGGGTCTAGCAGCAACAATGTGAGTGTCAGATGTCTCAGCAGAATGGATACCTTCGCCACCAGACACAACAGTCAATGGTTTGGGTAACTGGGAAAATGGTGCTTGTTCTATGTGAGTGTAGTGATTCCAGTACTTGTGGGTGTCACACTTCACTGCAGTTTGAGTGACGAGCAATACCTGCACCGGCCCTTTCCACCTGGGTTGTAGTCCTGATGTACGCTGGATTCTCTTGGTAAAAACCCAGTCACCTGGCTGGATGCCGTGTACTGGCCCCGCAAATGGTGTTGGTAGGCAATCAGAAACCTGTTTGTGGAGAATTGACAGGGTTTTAGTTAGGTCCTTGCAGTAGTCGATAAATAAAGGAAAAAGTACATCTAAATCTCTTCGGATTTGGCACGCCCCATACATTTGCTGGGCGCCCTATGACTACTTCGTAAGGAGACAGTGCAACACCTTAGTGCGTAATGGTACTCGTGGAGAATAATGTTAGTGCGTCTACCCATCCTAGGGCGCTGTTGGCACATGTTTTAGACCATTTGTTTTTCAAAGTAGAGTTGGTTCTCTTCACCAATCCTGCTGCTTGTGGATGGTAAATAGCATGGGACATTTGCTGTATACCTTATGCTTTACACACCAGTTCCTTTGTGGTTTTAACAAAATGTAGATCATTGTCGCTCCAGACATTGTGAGGTAGTCCAAATCGAGGTAAATACTCCTTCACAGGTATTTTAGCAGTACTTAATGTGGTATTGTCCTTTTAAGGGGCATGCTTCTACCCATTTGCTAAACATGCATAGTATCATTAACACATTTTCTTTCTTGACAGGGAGGCAATTCAAGGAAGTCCATCTACAATGCTTCAAAGGGGAATTCAGGTGGCCGGAAATGCCCTTTTGGGGCTCCATCACCCTTCCCAGTGTTATAGGAAGCCCATACTAGGCAGTTTTTACAGAAGGCAACAGTGAACGGTCTTGGCTTGGTGCTACTCCACACTGCAGTGAGCAACTTGTACATTCCCTCTACGCTCATGCGAGACAGGCCATGAATGTTAAGATGGATTTCTGAACTCTGTCCTGGAGGGGCAGAGGTTCAGAAGGCCAGCCTAGTTTCTTGGAACAGGGTGACCTCTGGCAAGCCAGACGAATCAAGGTAGCGATTGCGGCGGTCAAGACTAGGGGCCTCATTACACGGTAGGCGGTAAGGGTTTACCGGTACTGGTATTTTACCGGTACCGGTAAACCCTTACCGCCTTACTACGAGGTCCCTTTGCGGGTTGGGGAATTTAACGCCTGCTTTTTGCAGGCGTTAAAAACCAACCCGCAAAGGGACCAGTGGAGCTAATTACGGTACTGCAATTTGCGGTACCGTAATTAGCGCCTTCCCCATTCCCATAGAGCCCTATGGGGCAAAAATGGGAATGGGGAAGGGCAATAGTGGAAGGGGGAATTACCGCCCCGCCAACCTTGGAATAGGGCGGTAATTCCCCTTTCCACCAAGGAGGTACCAGTAAATTACCGGCATGAACCATGGCGCTAGCAGCGCCATGGTTTACTGCCTACCGTGTAATGAGGCCCTAGGTCTCAAGAGGGGTGAGGATGACTGAAAGCCCGCAATGAGCACACAAAGCAAGGACACTTACAAATTACTCCAAGCAGGTGTTATATTAAAAATATAGACACATTTATTACAAGGCCTTTGTAACATTGACCGTAGCGAGAAATCACAATAAAACTCAAGTAAACCAACACATCACAATCAAATACAATATATATACAATTACCAACGAGTCTAACGCGTTAGACGCACGAAATGTGCAGACCACCTAGATGGGGAGGAAAACGGGCAGTGCGAATAATAGTTACACCCAGTCCGCCTTCAGAGGCACCTAACTAGAAGGAAGTCCGAGCCCTACGAAGAGTGGAGCCTTGTGCTCAAAAGTACCAGCACACGCGGGTGCCAACGGGCAAAGGGGAGTCTCCTCGAGGGAATCAGGCAGTGCTGTTCGGTGAACAAATGAAGATGAACAGAGCTCTGCAACTCAAGCTCAGCCTCCACTGTGGGCAGAAGCAGAGCGCGAGTACGGAAAGGCGTGCTGTTTGACACAGCGGGGAAAAGCTATGGGCTACTGCAGGAGGGCGACCAGTTCCTAGCGATGCTACTCACCGGTCCCCGATGCTGGCAGACCCAGGCTTCTCCGCGTCAGTTTCAGTGCTGGCAGGTTCCGATACGAGCAGGGGACGTCTCGGCGTCATGTAGATTCCGCAGCAGCAGAAGTTAGAGTTGTGGATGTCCCAAACGCAGTGAACCCGAACCGTTTGTTACCACAGCAGGGCAACGGAGCGGCCGTGTGTATTTCAGCCCAATGTACACTTCTCACTTCAGACCTGGGAATGCCAAGTGTACGAATCGTGTGAGAGTGGCAAGGACTCGTAATACACCAGCAACCTGGCGGCGGTTACTGAGCAAGACTCCTGGGTAGGCTGGTCAGTCCACCGGATGGCCCAGAGACACTTCCGAAGGCTTACGTGCAGGAGATGGTGAAGATGCCGAGAATAGTTGTTCCCATTATTCCAAAGGGTCGAAGTACCAGTACAGGCCTTATTGTTCGATCAGAGGTAGAAAGGGTTTCACAAAGCGACAGCAGTGCAGAGGAACAGTCCTTCAGCGGGTCACCAGCGATTCCTCGGTTCAGCCTCGTAGTTGCAGGATACTTGGCTCCTGTATTCCTTTGTTCGTGAGAACTCAGGAGATCGACATGGTAGTGGTGTTTCCAGCCTTCTCTTATCCACGGTTCCCTTCGCGCCAAAACAGAGGGGACCCAATGGGAGATCTGCTCACAAAACACTCGCACCATACGTGGACCGATCACGGACCACGGTGGTCCCAGGCATTCACGACACACTAGACACTCAGGCACCCAGCATGTGTATTGGGACCAGACATCCCAGCCCACATCCTGGAGGCACACACAAGGCCTGTAGAAGCCCACGAAAGCATCTGTGTTTCGCGGGAAAGTACATGCCCAAATAAGGAAGGCCCCGGGTCGGCTCGACCTGTGGAAGGTGAAGGGGGCAAGACGGTCAGCGGGCAGGACAAAGGGCCTCGTGGTCTGCCCATTTTGGAAGCCAGGCCACCATTTTGGGCTAAGCGCGAGAAACGCGCTTAAACGCCAAAAGGAGCTCAAAAACACAAAGAAATGATAGCTGCCACCAGTCCCGTCCGTGATTCACTTGCACCGTTCGTTAACAATCCAAAGAGAGTGTCTAGGGCCTGTAGAAGACTAGAGACCCAAGAGAGCAGTAACTTAGCTTACAGTGCCCTCTTGTGCATTTGCGCGAAAGCTGCAACATGATAAAAGAACTACGGAAAACAACGTTTCCTGGTACTGACTGTTTTAAGGGCATGTCAGTTTCCCCGTAAGAATGGAGCGAAAGCCCAGAGGAGTGCGGCAGAAGGCTGTACTTGAATGCCCACAATTGAAAAGGCTGTACTTGAATGCCCACAATTGAAAAATCTTTCCTAACAATGAACACAGGACAACATCAAGGGTATATATTTGTTTGGCAATTTTCTCTTTCCCTCATCCTGCGTGTCTAACCAACAACTGTTTCCCGGTCTGCCTCCGTTCTTCTAATTCTTGGGCAGTGGCCTCAGACTGAGTCTGACCATATCTGTGGTGTTGTCAAACATCACAGTGCCTTTTTGTTTGTGCGTGGCTGACATACATGAGTAATACGGATTACTGAGCAGTTGCTTTGGCGGTCTGATCAGCAAAAGAATTGCTTTTCCCTGTATCGCCCGCAACTGCTTTGTGTGCGCTGCATTTAATGATGGCCAGTTCTTTGGCAGTCAGGGCATTCAGTAATTTCAGGATCAAAATCCCATGTTGTTTTTCCATGCCATGTGAAGTCAGGAACCCTCTTTCAGTCCATAGGCGGCCGAAATGTGCTGCGCCAAAAGCATACGGACTCCGTGTATATGTTTACTTTGAGTCCTGCACTGAGTTCACATGCTCGGATAAGGGCACTAATTTTGGTTTCCTGGACTGAGTGCTGGGCAATGCTACAGCTTTCAACTATTATTTTTAAGGTTGTAATGACCTATGCTGCTGTAGAGGTGCCATCCGATAGTTTAAAACAAGACCCATCTACATACAGAGTACCGTCTGGTTGTTCGACGGGGATGTCCACCAGATCCAGCCATCCCTTTGTTTCTTCCTCAGTGGTTAGTACCCAGTCATGCATTTCAATAGAAGAGGGGTGTAGCAGGGTGGCCGGATTCAAGGTATTACAACGCTGAATCATGATGTGAGGTGCCAATAATGTCAATTCATACCTAGCGAGCCTACCATTCGTTAAATGTTGTGTCTTGGTTTTATTAATCTGTATGTCTATTGCATGAGGGTCTGAAAGGGTGACTGGGTGTCCTAACAATATGGGCATCTGCTTGTTTCATGGATAATGCTCCGGCAGCAACACCCTGTGAACAGTTGGGTAGTGCTTTTGGCACCGGATCCAGAGTGGAGGAAAAGTACACACATGGCCTGTTTTTACCCCCTTGCGGTTGTGTTAGTAAGGACAATGCACAGCCTTGGCTTTCGGGCACAAACTGGGTGAAGGGTTTCCTATAGTCTCGAGTCCCCAAAGCAGATGAGTTGCAAAGTGCTGATTTCAGTGCGTCAAAGCTCTGCTGGCAAGCAACAGTCCACGGCAAGGCAACAGGAGTGTTGCTTGAGTTTAGTTCTAGCAATGGTTTAGCCAAGAGGCAAAAATGAGGGATTCACTGCCTATAGAACGAGATCATCCCTAGGAACCCTCTGACATCTTGCTGTGCTATCGGAACAGATATTCTCATGATGGCTTCCAAGCTCTGTGGGTGCAGGCGTCTCTTCCCTTTTGATAATGGATGTCTCAAGTAAGTGATCTGTGTCTTACAAAACTGCAATTTGCTAGGGAATACTTTATGCCCGAGCGGTGCTAGGAACTGCAACAGTCGCCCTGTGCAACCCGTACATTGCTCTTGTGTGTTAGCTGCTAAGCTGCTATCATAAGATCATCAACATATTGTAGAAGCCCTGTATGCGTCTTTGTGCTGAACATGTCCAATTGTGCCTTTAAAGCTTGGCTATATATACTTAGACTTTCAGTGTATCCCTGTGGTGCTCTGCAGAAAGTATATGATCGCCCTTCAACATTAAAAGCGAATAGGTACCGACAGTCTTTGTGCACTGGAATGCTAGAGAAGGCGTGCTTGAGGTCAAGAACTGTGAAATATTCTGCCTAAGGAGGAATTGTAGTAAAAAAGGGAAGTCATGTCGAGTATCACAGGGAGCTGAGGTACCACAATCTTGTTAATGGCGCAGAGATCAATTCTAAGTTTCCACTGAGTGCGGGAGTCTAGTTTTCCTTCACTGCATTTCTGTATCGGTAAAATGTGACTGTTGCAGGGGCTACCGACTATTTCCTTTTTAATATCCCCTTTACCAATCCGCCCTGTATTCCTGGTTTGATCCCCTTCAACCCTTCCTTTATCTTATATTGGGGCACTATGGTTAAAATCAGCCCTGGTTTCACGTTGATTTTGATGGGCTCCACTACCATGCAACCTACATCATTAGAACCGCTGGGCCAGATAACGGTGTCAACTTCTTTTAAGGCTTGAGGCACTTTGTTAGTGGGAACAACAAAACACTTGGAGAAGGACTCTGCAGAACACATCAAATATACTCCATCAGGCGAGCAATAAATGTTAGCATGCAAACGCCTAAGTAGATCCAATGCCCAACAATTTCAAAGCACATTTGTCCATAACCACCTATGGAGCCATACAGGAGATAAGACCAATGGTGACTAACGTTGGTTCTGATGTTGGACTTTGAATAGGTTCATTTGCAAGTACCACTGATGGATGGAAGACACTATTCTGTGGGATATTGAAGTGGTGGAGGCACTGGTGTCTAACAGGAATTTAGCCTGTTGGCCGTGTACTGCCACTTCAACAAACTGTCCCTTTGGATCTACAGGGATAAGCACGCCTCCCTTTGCCTCTCCTGGGCAGCCCTATTCCACATAGTCACCCATTGTATAGTCATCCTCGTAATATTCCCTGCCTGAGTTCTGCCGACCCTGTGGTGGGTCAAAGTAATTGTGCTGCTCTTGATTTCCTTCAGGTGTCCCCCAATCCGTTTGAATGCTGCTCCTGGCCTTTATTAATGCTCCCCTACACATGCCGCAACCCCATAATTGGCTGCAGCCTCTTCTTAGTGGACATTCCCGGATCCAATGGTTTTCAGCCTTACAATAGTGACAACTCGTGCCCACAAGCATTCCACCACCTGGTAGTGCACTGCCTCCTCCTCGTCTTCTGTACATGGCTCTCCCCCCTCTGCATGCGTATGTTTCCACTGCCTCTTTCGGTAAAAGCCTGCTGCATTAATGCTGTGGTTTTTAACTCCTTTTTGTCTTCCACTCCCCTTCCCCTTTGACTTTAGCATGGCAGCTTGCATAGTACCTAGCCATTGTCCATATTTGAGAAGCACTGCGGGTAGGCCAGGTGGACCCATATGTCTGAATGTCATTTTTTTAAGTGAGGTAGCAACCCTTCAACAAAATGGAACAGAACGCCTTTTGCTCCTCTGGGGTAGACCTATCCATCCAACTAAATGAGTTTAAAGCTTCTTTTCGTGCAAAATATTTTTCAACTGACTCCCCTTCCTGCCTGCAAGCGGTCCGCTTATCCCAATTTATTTGCTTGAGGGGAACCACTTGCTGGATATGCGTTATCAGCAGTGCTGGAAGAGCTATTATTTCTTTGGACAATTTTCCAGTTTTCACCTTTTCGTTCGCTGCCAAGCTCAGCTCATTCCACTTTATGACAGGATTTAAACTGTCTTGTATTCTGCATTGGTGCCATATGTCTGCCGGGAGTATACATGAGAACAGTTGATCTATATCATCATTGCCGCCTAGATGTATAATCAAGACATCTGGTATGTGCTGCTTACCCAGCAATTTGTTGATGAGCCCTTGCAGCTGTGCCCATCTCATTCCGGGCACCCCGTGCCACCAAATCAGGTACTCGCCGGCGGTCAATTCTTCTCTTTCTGCCGTCCAGCTTGCCCCAGCTCTAGACACAAATGAATGCCCCGCTACCCAGATGCTGCTGTTAGTTGGAAGGAGATGAGAAGGAAGTGTTAAAACTACATTTTTTCCGGCCTGATGTACCTCCTAAAACACCCAGACTTCCATCATGATTGCTTCAGGGCCCATGCCTACCTCAGCTGCTGATGTGGCCGCCCCTATCCTAAAGGACTACTACTGGGCACACTAAGCTCCCCTGGATGTTATAGGGTGTGACTGTCCTCCCTTTCCCCTTCTGATCAGTTTTGGACCTTCTTAGGTAAATGCATACCCGTTCTTTTGTTAACTATACATCCTCCAACCTTAAAAACCCAAAGCCCCTTCTTTATTTTCAGGCACCAGCTAGCTTACTCTAAAGGCTACAAAGAAAGCCAATGCAAAGGCTGCTGTGAACAAAACCCTCTTTTTTTGCTATGGCAAACCGACCATAAGCTTTCAAACTGTGCAGCTTTACAATATCTATTGGCTGCCTTACATCAGGTTTCCTCTTTTAGTCCAACCCTTCATTACCATCAAAATGTAGTGCTCCTTGGTGGGGTCGGCCTTACCCCCCCCCCCCGAGTTTGAAATAATGCGCTGTTGCCGCCAAATAAGTCATCCATGATCTGGTTTTCCCAGACCGCCAACCCCATCCGACAAAGGTGCGCACTGGCCCTCCCCTCTGCCCTTCCGACTACACTTTGCCTTGAAAGGCCATGAACCGCTCCCAGCACCCATTGTATCTTCTTGCTGTGCCGGGGGCCAGAGCAGTGTGGATTAAATAACTCAGAAGCCCCACAATCATGCCCACCAATGCGCCTTGAATGGGGTCATCGTCTTGCTCGCCTCTGGACAGTTCCCCTGAAACGTCTCCCACTGTAAACGAGAGTCAGCGGCCATGTTTTCTACTCCCGGAATGTGCAGAGCTCTAACTTACGTGTTCAATCTAAGCAATGTTTTTGATTCTCTAAGTAAGTTCAATACCCTTGCATTGCTGGACGTCCCCTGATTGATGATCTGGATCACTGCCAAGTTATCCGACCAGAGCACCACCTTCCTGTTATTCAATTCGTTCCCCCACAACTTGAAAGCGACTCCAATAGGGAACAGCTCCAGCAACGTCATACCACTGGTAATCCCCTCCTGATGCCAAGCAGACGGCCAGGGCTGGCCGCACCAGTTACTCCCCAAAATGGCCCCGAAACCGAGAAAGCCTGATGAATCTGTGAAGAGCTTGAGTTTCTTGCTAGTGGCCTACTGCTCCTTCCATAGCAGCACCCCGTTGACCTCTTCCAGAAACCCATCCCGCATTCTGAGGTTGTCATTCACCTCCGCCCCCCCAGGCACACATGCTGAGAGCCATGTTGCAAACCCACTGTTTTGAGCTCGATACTCCTGGCGAACACCTTTCCCGCCGGATGACCTTTCCCGCAAAGTTAAGGTTACCCGCCAATGATTGGAGTTCCCTCAGGGTAGCTTTGCTCCTGCACCTTAACTCCTTGATGATTTCCTTCAGATTCATCACCTTGTCCCTTGGCAGCCTGCACCTTCTGGCCACTGAGTCGATCTCCATTCCCAGTAATGTAAGCTTTGTGAGTGGCCCAACTGTCTTACCCTTGGCCAACGGGACCCCCATTTCCTCCAACTCCTGGAACATTTTCATGAGCAATCCGCAATCCCCCTTGCCCTCTTTCCCAATGAACAAGAAATCGTCAAGGTAGTGCATTACCCCTCCACCATGTGTCCTCTGCTTCAGAGCGAACTCTAAAAAGGTACTAAACTTCTCAAAGTAGGCGCATGAATTAGCGCAGTCCATTGGTAAGCACCTGTCATAAAAGTACTCCTCTTTTACCTTGAATCCCAGCAAGTGATAGCTCTCCTTGTGAATTGGTAATCACCTAAAAGCAGATTCGATGTCCGCCTTCCCCATGAGTGTGCCTCTCCCTGATGACCTAACCAGCTCCACTGCATCGTCAAATGATGAATAGTGGACCCTGCACATCTCTTGGGCTTTGCCGTTGTTAACGGACGCGTCATTTGGGAAGGAAAGGTGCTGTATTAGGCGAAACTGACCCTCCTCCTTCTTTGGTACCAATCCCAAAGGTGACACTACCAAATTATCCAATGGCGGGGAGGTGAATGGGACCGCCACCTTCCCCAACTTGATCTCCCTAAAAACCTTTTGTGCAACGACCTAGGGCATTCTCAATGCTGACTTTAAATTGTCAGCTTCACTGTTCCCCAGTACGCCTTTGTAAGGGATCCTGAACCCCCAACTGAAACCTTCCCAGAGCAACTTCGCATCAGCACTGTTGTGATATGAATTTAGAAAAGGAACCAATTCATGCAGGAGTACAGGTGTGGGCAAGTGGGTCTTAATTACGCTTAGCCTTCTCTTTGGTATTAGCGCTACTACTCTGCTTCCCCTCGCCAGAAGGAGAGCTGTGGTCCCCTGAACCTCTGCCACCTGTGCGCTTAAATCTACATGTTTTGCCAAAGGGGCAATACCCGTCTGCAAATTTCCAGCACACCGCCTACTCCTCCTGATAACTGGTACTACTATTCCAGGAGGAGTGCCCGAGTATAGGAGGTCCCAAATAAAGCCTGCACTCGCCCATTTTGAAGTACCAGGAACGTTCACACCAAAATATGTGCCATATGATGAGCAAATAAACAAGCAGAGAGCCGCAGTAGGGCTCTGCCCAGTACCCATCAGAAGAGCAACACCTATTGAAGTACCAGTACCCAGAAAACCATGGACAGTAAGGTATCCATTGAAAAAACCCTGCCAGCAAATGAGACGACATGAAGATTCCCGGAAGAAACCAAAAAGGCCCTAATGTAAGACGAATGGTGACGTCACGAGGGCCCGGACGGACTCGCAGATAGAAGGAATGACGACCCAAGGATGACACACAGCGACAAAACGCCATGAATGAAGAGATTGTTGAAATACAAAGGCGCTTAACCTTTAAGCAGGATGAAGATATTCAACCAGCTAACACCTCTACATATGCTTGAAACTGCAAGAAAGCTAAGAAAACAGTACGGATTGCTATGCTTAAAGTAGAAGAACAGAGCGGCAAGCGCCGTTATACATAATCTACCTCAAAACGAACCACAGTATTAGAAGTGTGAGTCCACTTTGCACGAAAAGCAGAACCAACTCAGGTTACTACAGGCCAAACAAGACAAGATTCATATTCCAGCTAAACAAGAAGAGACGGCTGAATCGAAACTCAGCAGATGCAACTTGTGCCAGAAGAGCCAAGGCCAGACCAATATAAGGAACGAACAGTAGCTACGCATAATTAAAATTTAAGAACCGAATATCCTGTCTTTGAAAGGTCGAGATAAGGAGGCATAGGCAGGTGGCAAGCTGAATAAGAATTAAATGCACAAATAGAGAGAAACTCTGCAAATTCACGGTGGGTACAACGTGAACAGCCGAGCGAGAAGGAGCACAGGTTCACACCTACGCTTGGCATCCGCCCAGACAAGTGATAACAGAACTTTTCCAGACAGGAGATGCAGTTTTGAGGCCAACCACAATAATTGACGCATAGTTTCTGAAGCAATGATTGCTTGTAACTTTAATTGGAGGAAAGTATGATGAAAAAACCCAGAAATGACACTGCGCCCAATGTTACAAGGTGATTTTAATATATTTAGAAAACTGCCCTTCCTGATGACACGTGTTTAGGTCTCCCTTGAGACCTTTCTCAAATCGGGGCTTGTTTCCTTAAGTGCCCTTAATAGGTTAACAAACTTGTCTGCTCATCAGTACCCGGGTTAGATCCCTTGTGAATGCATTCAGGTGTGCAATCGCGTGGTTCCTTTGACTTTGTCACCATGTTAGACCAGACCTCGATAGCCAAGAACCTCTGAAACTTAATTGGAGAAAGGCCGGGTAACTAGGGGGCACCTCGCACCTGGCTGACCGTGCTGCTAAGCAAAGTGGACATTTATGCATGGGGTTGATGCCAACCCAATTACAATGGACCAAATAATCTAGGGTCTTATAGTTAGTAGAACCAATGGGACGTCATACTTTTAGTGACGTCTACAGTGGTCCTGTTTGAAGGGAGGGTTTAGGCGCCCACCTGACAGTGTTTATTCAATCCCCTCACTCCGTTACCATATACAGGTAATAGCACCTATATTAAAGTTACCTTTTCCTAACCAATAGAATTGCATTTTAACTTTTGAGTGTTACACGTCAATTATGACGAGTTTTGAGTATAAATGTTATTGCTTGTATGAAGTTCGTTGGAGTTGAAGCGAGACTGACTATCGCATCACTGCTGATTGCCATGACTCCTCAGTTTTTTGTACTTGTCATTAAACGGATTCCCTTTGCCAAACCATTGAGGTGTCCTTATTGATTGGTGTTGGAGTAATAAATCTGCACCCCCATCCATCTCTAAGGTGCAGCTATCTCGTCTTAAAGTACTTCGGAGCAAACCTCAGCTCTATGGGCCGGCCGGTGGTCTCCCCAGTACATCCATGAAAGGACCCCCTTACCCGGTACCCGTAAGCCCCTCTGAATTTCGCAAAATGAGGCTTCTCGTCCTGGGCCTTGTCCCCAGTCTCTCTTGAAAGGTACAATTTTCGTTTGTTTGTTTGTTTGTTTTTTTTCTTCTTCAATGTACCCCCTCACATCAACCTCATCCTGTGACATAGCGGGCCAAAACTGCATTTTGAGCCTGAAACCCCTGTCCTATTTTAACCAGGCGTCACCGCCATAAGTCAAGTACAATGTATGTATGTACTGTTCGTAAACAGAGCCCCTGCATCTTGCGGGAATTTTTCGAGATGATGGAAGCCAGCATCCTGAATGCCGCCAACCAATTATGGATGCTCTCCTCTACTTTGGACCTCTCCCTGTCCTTCTTTTCCACTCTCCTTCTCAGACAATTTGCGCAAGCCCAACCCCACAGGTTCCATGTCTAACAAGCGAAGGATCTAAAAAAACTCCTTCTGCCAAATCCTCTCCTTATAGGCCACAGGAATGTGCCAAACCAATGAGTTCCCTGCTGCCCATACAGGGGCAAAACCCGGCATTGCCCTCCCATACTGCGTGGCATCTCCCCACACTATTCCCTGTACTTGGCCAGCAGCTGGCAATGGTATCGGTTGTATTGACTGACTGCCCTCCCACCCCCAACCGGGGTTTCCCATGGCATTGCTGCCCCTTGAGCCCCCCACGCCATGCCCTGCCCTTGTGAGGCTGCTGGTGTTGGCAACACCTGTTGCAAGTGATCAACCCCCAATGGGATTTCCCTGTGCATTGAGGAGGCTTGACTCGTGGCCCTGAGGCTTGGCACCTTCCCCCAAACCCCCCCAACCTCCGATTCTCCCCCTGTTGTTGAACAGCCTCTGCATTTCTACCTACATGATTAAACGCATTTACATTACCGCACAACATTTGAACATGCATGAACATACCCGTCACCTGCTCCAAGGATGTGGGTCCCTCTGTTGCTACCACCGCCGAGTTGGCCACAGGAGCGCTGGGTGCACCGCCACCGTTTCCTGGAACTTCAGCAGGTAAGGGCGCCGTATTGGCCACAGGCTCCTGCTCTCTTCCCCCTTTGACTAGCCCCTGCTGCTAATGCTGCACATTTTTGTTTTTTGGCTGCCTCGGCCTGCTGTGGGCTGGATTTAGCCATAGCGGTCAGTTCTCTTTCTTTTGGTTTCTGGTTCCTGCTCCCCGCTATGTCCGCTTTCTCCTTCCTCTTCTATGGCCTGGATCTCCTGCATAGCCTCCTCAGCTGAAAAGTTGGGGAACAATAGTGGTGAATCAGCCCTCTGGCTTGGCCCAGCTGCTTCGTCGTCCACATGTATGGCCACCAGGTGTAACCAATTTGGCCCATGCTTGGCCGTTGCCAACTGTGCCATCAATATTTTCCAAATCCTTCTCAAGGCAGCAAAACCCTGGCGTACCCTGAGCCTGTCTGGCCATCTTCTATGTGAATTTGTCTGCTGGAACTTCGGGTGTGGTACAGGCCGGGATGCTAGGGGTGAGTCGTCTAAGTGCTTCCGTCTTGGTCTGTATATTTGTTCAGTCTTAAGTGTCCTCCTCTTGTGGCTATCTCTCATTATGTCTTCTTGTATGTCGTGGAGTCTGTTCCTTTATTGTATGTATTGTATGTTGTGCAGATCCTCAACCATTCCACGAAGGACTAACAGTCTTGCCAAGCAGACGCTCACCTTATTGCCTCTACTGCACGCTATGCCGTTCTGATTACATGCATTTCAATCATCTGCAGCGACTGGAGCGCCGGCTTCGTGACCTCCCAGCTGGTCCTAACATGGCCGCTGCCATGAAGATCGTATTTAGTTTACTTGGTTGCTAGGCAACCGATGTGATGCGGTCTATATCAACCACTAGACCGCCGCTGGCAGGCGGATGCCAGCCCCAACAATAAGGCACTGTCCCGAGCCTGTCTGAGCCGGGAGGACGAGGGACCGTCCCACCTTCGCTGAGCACATTGAATGTCTTCGAGCATCTCGCTCACTATCACCTCCCGGTAAGCATCTGCCCTCCACGCTTACACCAGCAGCATCTAAACACCTGTGGCTCGACACTTCCAGCTCCCTGCGTGCACGAGGTCGAGACACCCCTCGGAAGCCACACTGTTGTAAAAGCGCTCCCATATCCAGGAAACATTACGTTCCTTGCTATCGGATACTCTCCTACGTGCACTCATCCACTGCCGTATTTCATTGTATCGACCAAACTGACCTGCTCTTTTAGCTACTTTAATCTATGACCTTAGATTGCCTCCCTGTCCTCCTCAGTCGTATACATAGTACCCGGCTTTTCTTCTTCTTTATTGCCATATCCTTTAACTTGTCCCACCTTCCTTAGGCATCCGTCACTACACTCTGCATCACCTCATGATCGCATGCTCCCTGTGCTTCCGATACTGCAGCGCCACCGACTCCTGCCCCACCTTCTGGATTGGAACTTTCAATCACATGTTCCTGCATCACACCAAAATTGTTCCAATACTATTATACTACCTAATGGCACTGCCTCCCCTACAGTGCGATTTTTAGTGGACCCTCCCTTCAGCCCGTAGCTCCAGGTCCCCTTCAGCCGAGCCTCTATATACACATCTGCCACGACTATTGTGCGTTGTTAGCACAAGGCCCACCCCGCTCTGCAAATGTTACTACTGATAATAATCAGTTACCATTGTGCCTCCAACTGCTTTGCTGCCCTTTTATCATAATTTGCTAGTCAGTCTGTGCCTGCATTCTCAATACTGTGTGCTGCACCTTGTTTTGTGAATATTGCTATTGCCAAATTCTGTCACTATCGTATTATCTAGCTAATCTGCTGCCCATTGTTGGGGAGAATTTTCAGTTTAGTGCTGAATTCCTCCCACCTTAGAGACCCCCATCTCTTTTGCTGGACTTTGTACTTTTTAATTCTGGGTTTCCTGTGTTTCTTTTGGTTGTGGGGTCTGACAAACTCTATAGGCATCATCTTTTTGCATGGAGTGGCACATCTAGTTTCTCATGTAACATTTATATGTTACCCTTTCTTTGATTAATGGCTGGTAGGCAGTGGTTTACTTTTTGGGAGTTTTTACCGCGGGCTGCGTTCGCAGCTGCAGTCAAGCACCCGTGGTTGCCCATTTTGTCAAAATGGCACTAGTATTTTGCCATTTCTTGTTGCAAAGGTCATTCTTGAGATTTACTTTGCGCGCCAAACCAGGTTTGGTCCCTTTGTTAGTTTGATGTTTGGCGGGATTCACGAGTGAAGCCCGCCTCTGGCTCCAGCATGTCTGGCAGTGGCAGGAGGTGAGGGAGGTGCCCGACACTCCCTGTGCTTAGTCCCCTTGGTTACACAAATGCACCCAAAGGCGTTTGGCTGGCTGGCTGTCCGGCAAGGACAGCCACCCCGCTGTGGGTTTGACTGCTAGGCTGGAATGAGTGGGAGAAACCTGCATAAAAGGCTAGGCTTTTTGGCTTGGAAGGCAGAGTCGACCACTGGACGAAGGAATCCGAAGATGAACTTGGAAGAGACGCCTGTTGCAACTCCTGGATCGCTGGTTTGCCTAGTGAGCTCTGCTGCTGTGCTGAAGCTCTGAATTCGCCTCGACTAGGGAAGCCCTGCAAGGACGACTTCTCCCCTTGATTTGATGGGACCAATCAACTCTAGGACTAGTAAGCAGGACTGGCCAAGCCTGAGCCACCTCAACAGTGCTGCACCCCAGTTGTGAGGAAATTCCAAAGTGGTATCTGAGAGTCTGTGGTGGTGCTATTTGCTGAGACGCGAGGAGCTGCTGAAACTGTGAAGTGCAGCTAAATACAAGTTTGTCCTTTTCTGTCGCCGACCGATCCATTGCAGGAGTCCCCAAAAGTCCTCCCTCTTGTCCTCAAGACTGAGGCACAGGAACAACAGGATCTGCAGAGCCACACAGGAACAGAATCCAACTGGAACCATTTCTTCTAACAAAGGTACTGTACAGTCTAAGGGAACTTGCCTCTTGTTGCGGTAGCCTTACTTGATCTCAGTTGAGACTTGTCTTGGTTGCTTCTGCAGAGTTGCACACAGTTTCTTTACCTCATAGGCCTAACCAGTTTGTGGCCCTACATTGATTCTACTTTTTCTACAAAGACTTCTCAAACATTGTGCAAGACTTTTATTCACCTACAAGAAGTTTCAGCTCACCTAGACTTTTTGCCCAATTGACACTGGCTAGCCTGGCTCCCTGAATAACTCTTCTGTCGTCTGACGTTGTGTTTTACCTTTCCTTCCAGGAAGGGATTAACTAACTTTGCATTGGGGGGTTCAAAAGTACTTGCCTGCTTCAGAATATGTGTGATCTCTTGTTTTATTCTATAGCCCTTTTCCTTGACATGCTTCTAAGTATTGCTCTAAATGCAACAGTGATATATTATTGTCCAATGTCCTAGCTATTTAAGTCCCCTGAGGGTGTGTGTAGGAAGTGTGCCATCCCAAAAGGGTATTTGCTTATTTAGAGTAACTAAGAGTGTATTTGTGTTACTATTATATTGGCACTTCTGAAGAAGGCTTATTCAAACTGACTGTTAAGGTTTCTTGATAAACAATTATTAATTTTAAGTGTAAGTGTTTATTTGGATACTTGTCACTGCATCTCTGTGCAACTCCCCTACTGCTCACATTGACCCCTCTTGAGATAAGCCTGGCTGCTCAACCACACTACCAACCTGTGTAGTACAGACTTGTACCAAAGGTTGGGGTCCTATTATGAGGAGGACAAGGTTGTTGTATTGCACCCAAAGGGTACTACTCCAAATCTTGCCTAACGCCCATATCACTAATTGCTTGACAGCAGCCACCATTAGGTTGAGACAGCACTACTTTCTTGTTGTCCTACTGAGCACTAGCTGGTCTATCTAGTTGGCACTTTTCCTACACTTCTACCACCCCTATCTGACAGCCAGAGAATAGCACAACGGCTTGCGCTACCGATCCTACTATTCATGGCAAACTTACGTAAAGTTACCTTAAGTTACCTTACCTGTGGCCACCCGCCTACCATTACTGAACACTATAGCACCCACTAGGTTCCTTCCACCTCTTAATTTACCACTGCCTTTCGCCCACAGCGACACAGCGGTTAGTGGTCAATGCACCATCACTCCACTACAATGGATTCAGTTCTATGCACCCTGTGCCACGCCCAACCAACCCTGCCCATTAAGCATCAGAAATGCTTGACTAGGGTCTTGCACTACAATCACCACAAAGCGCAAACCTACACCCACCACCTCCACCATAGTCAACATTGAACTCAACAATTCCACCAATTCCCCAATACCAAAAGTAACCACATATGCAGGCACTAATTCACCCATCCCAGAGGCACCTCACATCAAAGGAGCACTTATCAATGCGAGATCTCACTGCCCACACCCTTGACATAGTAGACCTCATCACCTCCAACCATCTTGGCTTTCTGGCGATTGCCGAAACCTGGCTACACTCAGCCGCAGGACCAGCTCTATCTCTAGCTCTCCCTGAGAACTACACCAGCATCAGAGCACACAGACACCGGCAGAGGTGGTGGTGTTGCATTCATTGCTAAAAACCAAATAGTGCTCAGAGAGATAATTAATGAACCCTTCTCGTCAGGTGAACTCCTCTCAGACAAATTCCCATTGTCAACTTCACGCACTCTTTTGCTACATCTCCTATATCGTCCCCACCTGGCCCAATTTCCTCCTTTGCGGAAGACGTCACTCTACTCCTCTCGCGCAACACCAAACCCTGCTCTCAAATTATGATGCTGGGAGATTTCAATCTAGGCCTTCATGACATGAATGATACCAATGCTATAGCCATAGAGAATACTCTCTCAGCTTGGCTTTGAACACCGTGTTAGCAGCCCAACTCATAATAAAGGAAGAACCTTAGATTGATTGGCAGACATAAATTGCACTACCAAGAACACTGGCAATTCGCCTTGTGCCTGGTCAGACCACCATTGCATTTCCTTTACAATCCAGAATAGTGTACATCCAAACTTGAATCCCAACTCAGCCCCACAGGCCCTAGCCAGAAATATCTGCAACATCACAGCAGATAGCCTCCTGCCCTTGCTCCAACCCAGCTAATGGATAAGACAATGACTCTTCTCTGCTCGTGGACTTGTGCAACAATAACTTGCTTCAGGCTCTAAACAAAATCACTCTGCTAAAAATAAGAAAACCAAACCACCTTTTAAAAATCTTACGCTGCGCCAAAAGATCCGCTGAAGCCATATGGTAAAAAACACCCTATGAATTAAACCAGGAAAAGTTCACAACCACGGCATCCAAATAACAAAACTGCCATACTAGACACCAAAAGAGACCTACAACGTCGGAACACAAAATGCTAAATCTGGCACAAAACAATTGTTCACCATCCTCAGGGAGCTGGAGACCCTGTTCAACCCTCTGAATCCTGCACCAAAGACACCTCGTGGTGTGCCAATATTAAAAAAGCCTTACTTGACCAAATATTTCTGTTACAATCCAAAACGGAAGCCAAAAAGCAAAGTCGGACACGGAGCACCAATTTCAGTAAGACACACAAATCACTGCCCAGCTTGTTGCCTCCACTCCCCCTTTTCAATTCTCTCCGGTTTCCACCAAGGAGGTAGAACACCTCATACTCAGCCTAAAGCCCTCTAAATGTCAAGGGATATTTGCCCAGCCGCTATCATAAAGGAAGGAGCAAAGGACTTTGCACCTTTCATCACCTCCCTGATTAACGCCTCCTTTGAAACCTGCAGTATCCCAAATAACCTCAAGGATGGGGTGGCATGCCCCTTCTAAAAAAAAATAAACCTGTTTCCTAATACTCATACTAATTGCAGATCAGTAACAACCATACCATTTCTCCTGAAAATCCTTGATAGAGCTGCTTACCTCCAAATCCAAAAGCACCTTGAAGACCACAATCTCCTAGGCCTCCGTCAATCAGATTTCAGACTGAGGCATGGCACTGAAACCACCCTCACTCTGAAAATCCAATTGGATGAATCAAAAGATAAAGGAAAGTTGGCCTGCTGTTGGACCTCTCAGACACTTTTTGATTTAGTCAACCATAACATTCTCAACAAACACCTGACGTCAGCTTCCTTCTCCCTGAATTCTGGTTCCTTTATCCAATCTTTCTTAGCAAACAGGACTATGAGTCGCTTCTCAGCCTCGGCCAAACCTGTACCAATATCCTGCAGATTACCACAAGACACCTGTGTCTCTCCCACCTTCTACAATATCTTTATGAAGCTCCTGTTCGACCACCTTGATGACTTGGTTGTCACCTACACCAATTATGCAGATGACACCCAAGTCTTCATCACTCTTACGGGCTGCTATGACACAGACTCCAAAATGTTAAACAAAATCTATCTGCACATCGAGCCTTGGATGGCATCCCATGGCCTATGCTTTAATGAGGAGACTGAGCTTCTTCTCATAGGATCTCGGTCCCTCCTAAATAAGCTAGATAGCCTCTACAAATCCTTCCACATTGATGGGAATATCAAAGTATCCAGCAAGGTCAAAACTCTAGGCATATACCTGGATTCTCCCATTTCCCCTCACCAAGCAAGTCAACGCAACCGCCTGCGCTACCGCATACACCACTAAGTTGATCAACGCCTGAATACAATTTCTCTCTTCCAACAGCTGCATTACCCTAGGCATAGCACTGATTCTCTCCAAGCTAGACTATTGTAATACCTTATACCTAGGTACCAACAAACAGAACTTGAACAAATTACAAGTGCTCCAAAATAATGCACTTAGATCTACCCTCAATATCTTTCGTACCAACCATGTCTCAGCAATTAGATGTGACATACAGTGGCTCCCAGTGCGAGACAGAATTACTGTTCCACTGCTAGTTACCACAAATGCCTTTCTGACACTGCTCCAAAAGACCTGGTTGACGAATTCAACAGGAACCAATCTTCGAGTCCCACCAGGACAAACTACCTACACTGTCTCAACATTCCTGAATATAAATTACAAAAAGCATCCTGGTTCTAGCAGCTAAACTCTGGAATTCCTTGCCTACAGCACTTGCAGCGGAATAAGCCTTCTGGACCTTCAGAAAAGAAGCTAGAGCCTGGCTCTTCGCCAAGGCCCTATGATCCAAGGCCCCGTTGCACAATTCTCTGCCATTGATAAATGTATCATACTTCTTGCATCATACTTCTTGCATCTCTCCTGCTATGTATCATATCAATTGTCTCTTTTTAACTGAAATCTTTCTCTACTTGTACCATATTAACCGCATCCTATTGGCTTGATATGTAACACAAGTCGACCGCTGTATGTATTGCTCCTGTGTAACGTTGCCTACTGCTTAAGCACAAGCGCTCAGATACCGCAGGTTTAGGTGCGCTCTATAAATAAACTAAACTTCAACATTTGGTTTGAAAAAGAAACCACAGCCAACTCAGTCTGCGCACTCCTGGAAACATTGCAATTTAAATGGCAAATGTATCCACCCACAATGCAAGACACCTTGGATGCAATCTTCTGCAGAGAAGTATTATGCGCATCAGCGCCACCTCTACCGATGGTAAGTGACTGTTACCTGATATTCTACATCACTCTCCAAATCCGCCCACTGGCTGGAAAGGGAATAATCCATGCTGGCAAGAAAAGAAACTGGAAGAACCAAGACCTGGAAATTTACCAGACTCGACCCAACCAAGCAACGCTGAACCCTAGACCACCTGGCACTGTTGGAGAATTCTCAGAAATGTGCCAATTATCTCCACCATGGAGACCCCCAGCAACTTTGCTGGATTTTGAGGACTTGATGTTTTTTTACCTAGAGAGAGAGAGAGAGAGAGAGAGAGACCCTTTTTCCCACTCATGTATTTTAATGTGATTTTGAACTCTGCGTTTCTTTTGGTTGTGGAGTCTGACAAACTCCATAGGCATCATCTTTTACATTGTGTCACACAGCACCTTCAGTGCAGTGACACAGGGAAGTCTTACAGATTTCCCAAAGGTTTATATACCTTCTCTGGGGTCAACTAATGTTTCCCAGAGCAGTAAAATGAAATTGACTTTACTTACATTTGTAACTTTCTAGACCCAGCACACACTAGGGTGCTGGAGGGGTTACCTAGTATCCCCTTTGTCTAGCTTCTGATTGAACATTTTTTGTAACCCTTTCCTCACTGAATAGCTGGTGGCAGTGGTTTCGTTTTAACTACTGTGGTGTGCATTTACCGCGGGCTGCGTTCGGAGCTGCAGTAAAGCACCCAAGGGTGCCATTTTTATCAAAATGGCCCTGGTCTTCTTTTTTCGCCATTTCATTGTGGAAATGTCCTTGAGATTTACTCTGCACGCCAAACCAGGTTTGGTCCCATTGTTCGCTTTGCCTTTGGCAGGATGGGAAGCCCGCCTCTGGCTCCAGGGTGTCAGGAGTTGGCAGGAAGTGAGGGAGGTGCCCGAAACTCCTTGTGCTTAGTCTCCTAGGAGACCCAAATGCACTCTGTAGTGATTGGCCGGCTGACTGTCCGGCAAGGACAGCCACCCTGCTGGGTGACTGACAGCTAGGTTGGAATGAATGGGAGAGAACTAAATAAAAGCCAAGGCTGTTGGCTTGGAAGGCAGTTGACCACTGGACGAAGGAACCAAAGAACAACTTGAAGAGGACGCCTGCTGCAACTCCTGGACTGTCGGTTTGCCTGGTGAAGCTCTGCTGCTGTGCTGAAACTCAAAATTCATGTCGACAGTGAAGCCCCTGCAAGGACGACTTCTCCCCTTGGACCAATCTACTCCAAAGTAAGCCACCTTCACATCCTTCTTGGAGCTGGTTGAATTTCCACAGAGTTGCTGCTGTAAGAGAGGAACACCAGATTGTGTGTGTTGCTTTTAATTTGGCCAAGAGCTCCTCCTGACTCCCAGGAAGCAAGACTGACCGAGCCTGAGCCCCAACAGAGTGCGGGACCCCAGAAGCAAGGAAAGTCCAGCTCGACAGCCAGAAACCACTGTGCTGCTATTTGCGGTAGTCCCGGGAATGAAACACTGAAGTGCCACTTGTTGGAAAGATTGCCGTTTGTCAGCTGTGACCGTCCCATTGCAGTGCAGGAGTCCCCAGAAGTCCTCCCTCTTGTCCCCACAACTGAGGCTCGGGGACAGTGAGATCTGCAGCGCTGCACAGAAACCGAAGTCATCTGCTGCACTTTTTCTTCAATACAAAGGTACTGTAAAGTCTGAGAGAACTTACCTCTCATTGTAGAGTTGCTTGCATCTTCTAATACTCGCAAGTCTAATCAGTTTGTGGCCCTTCTTTTGATTCTGCTTTTCTTCAAATACTTCTAAAACCTTGTGCAAATACTTTTTCTACTTACCTACCAGAAATGCTTCATCCTATATGACTTCTGCTATTTGACTTTGGCTTTGCCTATTCTACTGAATGACTCTTCTTAGGGGATACAAAAGTATTTGCCTGCTTAAGAATATTTGTGGTTTCTTGTTCTAATAACCTTTACATTTTACCAACTTCTAACATTATTCTAAATGCAAACAGTAAGATATTAATGTCCCCAGGACCCTGGCTATTGAATTCACCTGAGGGTCTAGGTTGTGTCTGTGGGTGATCCCAAGAGGGTCTTCACTGATTTAGAAACAAAGTGTACATTATTTAAGTGTATTTGTGCGTTATCTTTATATTGCTCCCTTCTGAAGAAGGCTAACTCTGACTGATAAATTAATAATTGTTTATTCAAGAAACCTTGTGTGTAAGAGTTTATTTGAATACTTGTCTCTGTGAATCTGTGTAACTCCCCTACAGCTCACATTGGCCCCTCTTGAGATAAGCCTGGCTGCTCAACACGCTACCAAAACTGTATAGTACAAGCTTATACCAAAGGTTGGGTTTCCTATACCTGTGGTGAGAGTTGTGTGTAGTGCACCCAAAGGGCACTGCATACAAACTTTGCCCAACAGGCACCAAGAAACAAAAATGATTCAAAGAAGAACTGAAAACGCAAAAATAAAAAAATAAAATAAAAATAAAAAAACAGAACAAGGAGAATACAACTGATAAGCCAAAATAAAATACCAGACGCCTCATAAATTACTACACCACAAGAATTGAATCGGCAAACTATCCATGGAAAGTAATCTTCGAAATCCAAGAAAAAAAAAAGCATCTGCAAGAAATCCGTTATCCCGACACAAGCACTCTACGACATCACCAACCACCTGAGATTGAAAATATAAACAATCCAGCAGGTCCTCAACACAACCCAGGTCAACAAAACCGCTGTACAACAGACAAGGGATGAAACCATGACTACAGCAAAATTCACCTGCCTAGAACCAATCCCAAGTAACCTTCCTCACACTGATCAAGGACACCAACCTTGCAGGATCCCCAAGGGACCCCCTGACCTCTTCAAACAAATCCACAACCACAGTACCCCAGCAACACTTCCTGGAACTGAATGAACCTCTCACTCAAAAAACAAAGCATACTATCCACCTTCAAATCAGCATAAATCATACCGCTGATAAAAAGGAATCAGAAAGCGCTGAAGACCCGAGCAGCTACAGACCGATATCCAACCTGCCTGTTAGGACAGTTTTTCTGACGTTCTACCCAACTTCATCAAAAGCATTCAACTGAGACAGTACAAAACTCCAGTTGTGTTGATGAGAGATGTGATTTTACTCAAATGCGCCAACCTTCAAATTTCATTCTGTTAAGGTGAGTATACAAATTCAGATTCCAGTAACAATTTGAAAGAAAATGTCTTCAATACTTTGTTGCAATTCTGTGATGCTCTTTGAGGTTTCACATGTTATTTTCACATGTATAGTTGCAATTTCCCAGTTGCTCATTCCACACTTAAACAATTCAAATGGGCAAAATAGGTTCTTAGAAGTTTCTACTACTCTGTAGCGGTTAGCTTTAATATCAACCCACTCTCACCACATGTTTCCCCATTGCTGCTTTGCAATGGTTCTTCAGGAGAGCAAATCCTTGTATATTTCCTTCATGGACTTATTTTGCAAATGCATTAAATTTATTCAATTATGTTTTTGCATCCAATTTTTCAAATTGGTTTTGTTTTTTTTACCAATTAGTTCCATATACTGTGTTTTTTCCATGTTAAATATTAATAAAAAAGAAAAAATGTGAAAAGGATAAAAGGGTCATTATCATATTTATCTTTTACAAGTTAGTTTCTTAGTTTTCAAAAAATGTGTATAATATTTTCTTAACTCACCCAATGTATTTCTTTCTTAAACCTTTATAAAGGTATTTTTTTTGCCTTTTCTAGAATGGTTTAACTTTCAATCTTTAACTGTGCTTATTTTTGGCAGTGTTCTTAAGATTCAGCTCTCTGCTGATATTACTTTGTTAATTCTCTGGAGACAGAGAAGGAAAAGTAAATACTTACTGGCTATTGTGCTAATAGGAAAAGGCTTGGAGATTTGTTTTAAGTTTACACCATTGTATATTCTCATACATTGCCAGAAAACGGTTTGG
Organism: Ambystoma mexicanum; assembly: GCF_040938575.1. Taxonomy (NCBI): domain Eukaryota; kingdom Metazoa; phylum Chordata; class Amphibia; order Caudata; family Ambystomatidae; genus Ambystoma; species Ambystoma mexicanum. The sequence goes on along the minus strand of NC_090939.1, from coordinate 222,827,482 downwards.
AAATAAATTAAATTGTCTTCCACCTGGTTTATCCTAATAATGTAAAGCTAGGTTTCCTCACCTTCATTTTCCATTATTTTCTCCTTTTTATGGATATCCTGTTCAGTCCTGGTCCGGGGCAGAGTGCTGCAGGATGCTTTCGCAGCAAATCCGTCTCTGAATGGTGCTTTTATACCATATACGCGAGTCGCGATGACGTCATCACGCCGCACGTCACGTTATTGCGCGCTACGCGATGATGTCATCACTTGCCTCACGTTACGGCGGCCATTTTGATTTCCACTACCCAAAATGGTTAGATTGCAATTTAGATACTGATTTATTTAACAATATTTGGGCATATTAGATACTCCTAATTCCTTTAACGATATTTGGGCATTCATTTGTTTTGGGGTCCTTGGAATTAGACAGTTATATTACTTTTTAGGTGATGTTGAAATAGTACAAAACTCCACTCTTAGTATATGGCTGTACCACCTGTGTTCATGGTAGTGTAGACTGAGCAGCCAGGCTGATCTTAGGAGGGAGATAAGGCTGTAGACGGGCACAAAGAATCTATAACAGACAAATGAATCAATAGAAACACTGACAACCACAAGTATTATAAAAAATAAAAGGTTTATTTTAAATACAATTGGGTCAAGTTAAGTCTTGGGGTGTACTGGTCAAAGTCAAACACATTATAAAAACAAACGCCATGCTTGAAGGTACACAGACCAAAGCATATAACCTTATTTGGAACACCGAACAGTAGTTCTAGGGAAGTCAAACCTTTTAAAACACATTCAGTATACAACACATCTATTCTTGGGGAGTAAAACCAATAGTTACTTCCAAATTACGTACCCTAATACCAGGGTAGTAGACCTTAACAGTTGTAAAGTGATGCTCAGCCACAAATCAGTTAACTGGACAATATACATTTTGTGAATAGTGGAACATTTTTTCTAGGTACAGTTAAAACCTAGAACTACTTTGTGATCACACACAGTTATACTAGGTGAGTAAGACCTAAGGATGTAATATTCAATTACAGGTGCTTTTGAGATCAGTGAAACACAAATTGAGATAAACAGTAACTCTTGTAACTCATTTAGGATGGCACACAGCGAAGTCAAGGTAAGTAAAACCTATATACTTTTTCAAGGAACGATCAGCAACTTGGGGTACTTATAAACTCAAGACTGTCTGTCTGTGTTGGGGGGGGGGGGGAATTCTCATTTATGTGCGAATTCCCTTCAACCTTAGAGACCCCCAGCTCTTTTGCTGGACTTTAGGACTTTTATCTTGGAGTGAGTGCAGGGAAGTCATTTAGGGGTCGCCAGAGGTTGCAAGAGCGACTGCTGCCGATTGGCCAGTGACCTCTGTCCATCTCTTGTGACCTGGCATTTTTTCCAATCTGAGGAGGGGCTGTGGCCACAGCTATCTTCATCCCATGCTTGGTCCTCCATTTTGCACGTGGCTTCTTGTGCACGGTGCTCCTGAACTCCTCCTGTGTCCAATGCCAACTTCACAGTAAGTAGACAGTCGCAGGTCGGGGTGGCAGCGGATTTGTGTGAGCCCGACTGAGGTCGGGGGCAGGTGTGTGCGTGGGGGTTGTTGCAGCGTGCGTGTGTGGTTGGTGTGGTACCCTCGCCTGCGGCCGTGGTGCAGCTGCGAGCACAGGCTGAGGTCGGGTTGGGTGTGTGTGCTTCGCCAGCCTTCACACCACACCAACAAACAATGGTCCGGAATTCACCTGCGATGGCTGCGGCGCTGCCGCAGGCCCTGCCATGGACCAACCATGCGCACAAGAATAGTGTCTCCCATTAAGCATGTTCAATCAAGATCGAAATGTGCCATATTTTGAGCCTGCTCAGTGCTCACTGCATCAGAGTTATCTGCTGTCTAACTTTTAAGATGTTAACGTTAGTGGTCAAACGGTGCGCTTTCTTCTCTCAAGACTGTTCGAGCTCATCTTCTGCCCTGCCACACCCCGTGCACGTAACGTTCACTTGGAAGTTAACAATGGAAATCTGAGCACGAATCCCCCACCAAAGCTATTCCGGTTTGTTTCTTTACGGGATATAGCATTTGGGACCAGAAAGAAGTCGGCCAGCCTCCTCCATTCTGCCTGTTTACTGGCTAACCATCACAGTCCCAACATAGCCTGAAGCTTTTTAACCGTGATAATTGTATTATTCCTTAAGTCTTTACAGGCCCTCCTGGGCCACTGGCAGACAGCGGTTCGTTCCAATACACTCAGTCAACCGGCAGCCACAGGGAATAAATTGCCATTTGCAAGTGGGTCACTTTCATTGGCGCCCGAGATTTGATGACCCAGTCCAACCTTGATTAAAAGTCTCATACACTACGAATCAAAATATGCACTAGACGAGCATTCCCAGAACAACATTGAAGCTGCCATCTATGTAACACTTTCAAACTCCTTACACTAAACAAATAACTTTTCATACACTCATTACATACATTTTCTCCACCTTGCCAATACCGGCTGCTCACACGTGTTCTATTAAAAACACACTGCCCCGATTCTAAACCCAGTTCTTTTTTTCTTCTTTGTCTCTACAGATAAATTCATTTACGTATGTTCCTTGATTGAGTTTGGCACTAGAAGAAATCGCTTCCAAGTTATTCTCCTTTTTGCGTTGAGACTACAGTATATATTGTTCTCCCCATTGTCCTGTATCCTATTGAATTTCAGACTGGTTGAGTTGGGAGGTTGGCTCGGTTACTGGCTCTAGATTCTTAATGTTTTGTTTCATTTTCTGTTGTAGAATGCATGTCTTCGCTTCACTTCATCACAAAATTGCTGTCAGAAGTGTATTGCCATATAAGAACAAGTGGTAAAACCCTAGCAGCACCTATTATCAACTTTAATGTGATACGTTCTTTTTTTAATGGCCTCGAGTGCTTCGTCCTGAGGAAGACGATCATCAGTCTTTCTAGACTAGATCCATCCAATCGTCGAAACTACTAGCCTAAGGATATTTGGGTGACCCGTTTACCGATTCTCTTCTGTTCCCATAACTTGTAGTGGACTCAATGCACTTTAATCCTGAATTTTTTTCTGTATTTGCGCAGTACTTCATTATATGCTTCGGAGTCGCAGCCTTATTCCTAGTGAACCCGTGGATCACGTGGAGGGAGTTTGGTTCCTCTTTCCAAACATTGGCACAGACTGCACAGCGTACTTGCACTGTTAAACTTTAGTAATAGTTTTCCATGATGCCTTGTGCTTTTTAATTAATACCGGTTTCGTATGAATTATTGTAAGAACACTCAGATTTATTGTTTTTATGTCCGTTACGTGAATACAAAATTTGAATATATGTCTGTTCCCTTGTCTTTCTGACCTTTCCTACCTTTCAACCAACCATTAAAAGTCAATTATATACTATGAACTAAAAATATTTGTAGAGCTCTGCAAGACATAACCTCCTTTGCATTTATGTCCTAGTAGCTTCCCCTATGTCCGCGATGAAGGGGCTACCCATCTCTTTTGCACAACATATAAGCACAACAACTTCACAAGGTTTCTTTGGCATCAAACTTTAAACGAGTTTTGGGGAAAAAAGGAATTGCATTAGTGCTCTTTTGGACTCCTTTGTAACTATGCTTCTCTCCCTCTGGATAAGCTTCTGCAGAAGGGCAGCCTGTTTGGCAATCCCCCTCCCCCCCTGCTTGGGTATTGCTTGTAAGCTTTTAGGTTTCCCAAAGCTTCCCCACTCTCGCACGTTTGCTTGCACTGTCACTTTGACTCAACAGGTATGACTTTCGTTGGTTTCATATAGTTTGGTATTAAGAATTGCAGTCACTGCTTCTTTCACTCACACACGAGTGAAACTCCCTGGCATGAACACGCGGACAGCGTCTGAGTGCTCTGGTGTCACTTGCAAGCTGTGAACTCACCGGGTAAGTCGCTCGCTCACGCTCTGCTCAGTGTTCGCAGCTCTTCTGTGAATGTGGCTCCTCGCGATCGGGCGGACAGCCTCCACTGGTACACCTCCGCTCACACCACTGGGAATTGGGGCTTCCTCTGCAACCCATGCCACCATGAACCTCTAAAGAGGGCACACTTCACTCGCTACTGCTGCATCCTGCTGCAAGACCTCTGCAACAGGGAGAACTCAAGGCAAAGACCATCTCCGCACCCGCCACCGCTATAGGGTTTGCAGTGGTCCCAGCGTCTTCTCTCGCCTCAGCTTCCCTTTCAGCTGCATACACAGGAGGAGACTTTAGGCAGGAGTTTAATGAGGGATTCATCACACAGCATGGCAAGATGATTTATCATTGGCAAATTCGGCAATGCAAAGCGGCAGTTTTAAAAGCCAATAAATTGCACTACGCCAAAAGATTTCAATTCGCAACAAACCCACAAAAGGGAATGTGCAACATTGTCAAGGAAATATCTTGTACAGCAACTCTATCATCCCCTCGCAAAAGCTATATGACAAGATTGCGGATCATCTCAGAACAAAAATACACTTGATTAAACAGACAATAGACTCATCGCCTCTGACCTCCCCATGTATACTTAAGAGCTCCCTATCAAGAGACGCAAGGACCACCCACTCAATGAGGGTACGTTCCCAGCCATCCTAAAAACAGGGCTTATAGGACCATCACTGACAAAAACCCACCCATGACTTGGAAGACCTAGGAAACTACAGACTAATTGTGAGCCTCCCTATCATTGAGATGGTAGTTGCTAACCATCGTTTAAAAACCTTTTGTAACTGTTTTCCAGGTTTACAAATTAGATTTCTGACCCAAATGCGGCACTGAACCAGCCACCGTCCAGGTGTTGGAAGATGCTTTTCAGGTCATCTATAAAGGGAACTTGTGCCTCCTAGATCTTTCGACACAGTCGACCATCACACAAAACCTGCCCTCTTGCACACAGGATGGACGTCGTTGACACCAACCTGAATTGATTCATATCCTATCTACCTGGCACACACTAAGCTGTCCAGATGACCCCCTCCAGTGCGAACGCTATCTGTCACCTGTGGAGTCCCTGACGGTTCAATTCTCTTCCCAGTCGTCTTTAACATCTACCTGGAACCGGAACCATTGGACTGGTTCCTAGACAACCCCAGTACAGCGATGATACACAGCTGTACCAAAGGTCAAAGGCCCAAAAGATCTTGCTTGCATTTCCTCTTGACTTGGTTCCATTCAAATATGGATGACAAGTGCCTGCTTCGAGCTTAATCTCACCAAGACAATCTGTACTCTGGTCCACCACGCTAAGCAGGAACCCAGTCCAAGGTGGCCAGACAAAAGTGCTTGGATGAGTTCAACCCTCACCTCTCAGCAAAATCCCTAGGCTTCATTGTGAATAGTAGTCTATCCTTGCAACAACATAGGGTTCAAATGGCCTAGTATCGGATCTCTCTGATCTACTCTTCAAGATCAAGCCCTTGCTCCCGTCCCTGGACTTCAGAACAGTGATTGATGTAAGCCCTAGTGATCTCACAAATCCGGGGTGATGCTGCCCTTGCAGTGCTCACCTAGCCTCCTCAAAGCAGCCCACCACGCTGCCGCTCACCTCATTACTAGAAATTTGACCACATCAACCCTGTTGCAAGGCAACCACTGCGAGTATGCTAGCCTGATGGCCAAAAATAAGTTCTGGGGCACACAGTCATCTCCCAGTAAGACCAGACTGGAAACCAGACTGGCTTGACAGGAGAAAATTGGGAAACTCCTCATGCTACATTCTGGTCCCATGGAACTCCATACTGGTGGCAATCGATACTGCGCCAAGTCTCCTTCAGTTTAAGAAGGAACAGAAGACCTGGCTCTTTCAACAACCGCTTGGTGTAATGCAGATGCTGTCTATCCTGTGGGCACCCCCTGCCCCATCTGTGTATTCTACTGTAGTATTATTACTAATGTTTAATTGATGGCTTGTTCAATTCTGATTGCCAGTGTTTTGCTCTGACTGTATATCGTGCATTGCTCCCGAGCTAGGTTTACGCTATAAAAATATGCCATAACTTTCTTCTTGTACAAGGCACTGCATAAAGTGACAACGTATGCATAATTCATTGTGGATTACCTCATTGAGTGACAGCTCCATTTGACACTCTTATCTATACACACACATGAATCTTCCTCTGCCGTCAAAATGAATGGGTCAACCAGAAATTTGACAAATGGAACTTTTTCATCCGAAGTGCATTTCCCTTTTTTACACCAGATTCTTACTTTCAGTCAGTCATCAAACCCAGCGCTACACTTCAGCTATGTAATGAAACGGCTCTTCCCAATAAAGTGAAATTCTGCTTCGGGTGTTGAATAATTGTCTGAGCAAGAGACCTATGTGATCTTGAAAGCTAGCAGCCAGAAAATGAGTTTGCTTAATGTGTTTTTTTTTTTTTAACAAACAGTACTGTTAATCCGATAGTGTTTCACACCCTTTGTGTCAATCGTGTAGAAGTCGTGTATAAAGTCTTCAAATGCAAAATGGAACGCAATAAATCTACTTGTGCGTCCATTTATTCTTTTAAGCAAACTGTACTAATCTAGTATTAAAACAAATGCATGCCCTGCATTGTTAGTTCCTACCCAATTCTGATGGATTCTATAGATTGAACCTCCGATTGTTAGCAGCTTGCTTTAGCTGCTAATAAAGCTTATGGTGGTGGAAGGCCGAACGCTGACCCTACCCCCATGTTGTGGGAATGTCAAGTAGCAAGCTTTTAGCAAGGCATAAAGTCACTTGCCCCCGTAGTTCTTCACATGCACACATCCCGTCAGTTAGAGGCTAGTGAACATTTTGAGGACTGCTCTATCAAGTTTGATAGACCAGGATTTGACAGCATGCGTTGGTCTGGGATAGTAAAGAATCCTATTGTCACCTCATTGATTTATTGTAAAATGAGGATGCAAGTTAATACTAAAATGCCAATATTTATCCGTGATTCTAGTGGTTTGATAGCTAGGGAAAAGCAGGATTGTTTATGCTAGTTTCCCAAGCTAACTGTTTCATTTCATAGGGCAGAGCATTGGTGTGAATTTGTTCATATCTTCATAATAGTCGGTATCTGCTAGTCAAATATTTATTTTTCTAGTTGCCTTATATGGAATGCTCTTTTTATTCCAATGAAATGGTTTCTCCGCTTTGTGACTAAGGTCTCCCAGAACAAACTGGTGTTGATATAAAGTTTAAATGATCTTTAAATACTTGGTCTGGATGGAAGGTGATAATGTCTATAGATTCTAGGAATACACACCACAACAATTAAGAGATTGTTAGCATGGGTTAAACCATAGCTGTTCAGCTGTCTTAACTATGAGAGTGCTTCTTTTCTGAACTGTGTGTGTACACATACAATATTGCCTGCACAACTGGCTTTTTAGAAATCTACCAACAAGTACCTCTTCCCCCTTTGCTTTTGAGTATTTGTCCAATGTAGGTATTCTCACTGTCCCCAAACACAATCCGATCAAGTACTACTTCAAACTTTTTTAGGATGTCAGCTGTGACATTACACTTTAGCAGTCCTCTGTCTCTTGGGCTTGAATAATTTGGATTAGGCCTTCTGGGGCCACAAAGGTCGTTGGAAAGAGCAGTCCTCTTGCTAGGGCTTCCTCCCACTACTTTCACACTTCTACTTGTGCTCCTCTCTTCTCTGCCTTCAAGCTCAAAGCCAAGTCTGTTCCACCAACTGCAAGGCAAAGAGCACTTTCAATGTTGTCCTGATAAGTCTGATCATTGAGTAGTGTGTCTGGTTGGTGGTTGTTTTTTTTTTCTTTCACCCCCTTACCCCCCACCTGTCATTATTTGTTATGTCACCTGTCACCATCCTACTTGATATTTCACAACCACCCCCCCTCTTCACTCCCCTAATAGTGGTTATTAACGGTGAATCCTTATTCTCTCCCTGCCAGTGATTAACCCTAATTGGTGCGTGCATGGCAGCGGGTGAGAGGTCAGAATGCCCCATCATTTTTGATGTGATGAAAAGTAGGAAATCGGCCGTTTTGGTCCTCAGTGCTGTGTTGTCATGTGAGTTCTCTGCCGGACTGCAATGCTCAAGCCCACGGACCGCATCTCTTCTGCCCTAAAATCTCTCCAGAGGCTCCTGGTTGCTGCTAGGATCAAGTACAAGACCCTCTGCATCATCCACAAGACTTTCTGGGGCCTGGGACCCAGCTACATCCAACTCTCTCCCTAAGTACCTCCCTGCTAGAGCCCTTCGGTCTTCTAGGTCCAACTCTCTGTATATCGGATGCTTCTCTAAGCAGAGAGTGGGGGTAGATCACCACAAGAGCCTCCCTCTGGAATGGTCTCCCTTCCCCTCTCAGGCTTGCACCAGATCTTCTTATGTTCTGCAAGCCCCTCAAGACCCTCCTTTTCTCTCCTTCCTTCCTTCCTTCCCTCGCCCCCTCCCCTCTCCCCTGCTAACACCCCAGTCTGCCGCAGTGACTGGCTGCCTGGTTCTCTGAGTTCCACAGGGTACCAGGCCCCCCGCCCAGTTCACCCCTGTACTCGCAATTTGCATGTGGTCCCCCATACTCAGCACCCACGTGCAATCCTGGCATTTGACCTCCTGTACCACCCCCTCCTGGAACTCACTTAGCCCCTGTTGTCATGATCTCTGCTTCCAAAAGATCAGGACTTGCCCGACTCCCTTGGAAGCAGACCCATAACCCCGGTTCCGAGTGCCAGCCAGTCCCAATTGGGACCTTTTGGACCCTGTCCTGGCGCCAGTGGCACCAGGCTCATAAAGATGCCCAGTCCCAGCGCTGGAAGCGCCGGGCTCATAATGCTTGGGTGGACTTACCTGCAGCAGACCATGCTGCTTACTTACCTGCCAGTTGAACCCCTGATCCTCTTCTGTTTGGGACTACTTTTCCTGTTGGGTGGGGCACGAGCCACTCCCTAGGTTCAGAACACTGGAACTCTTCTGGAAAGCAGGAACTCTTTTCTTACCTAGGCGTGGCTGTGGAAGGAGACAGCTAAGCACTACAGGAGGCTATTTAAACCACACCCGATGGATGAATCTTGCTTTGCGTTATTCTGCATTCTCTGCAGCAGAACGCTCATCGTGTCTTCTGCTTCTGATCCTGGGCCTAAGGGAACAAAGGCTTACCATCCTGGAATCCAGTCTTCAGCAGCACCTGTAAAGACAAAGAAAGAACAGGTTAGCACTACGGTCTTCAGTGGCAGCGCATCTCTTACCTGGTCCATCGGCTGTCACCAACGCCTCGCGCTGCATTCCGGCATCTGAAAGACAAAAGCTTACCAGCTCTTCGCACGCTCCGGAGGCCTTCGGCGCTGCATCCCGCATCTGAAAGACAAAAGAAGGTGCGTTTAAAGACATTGGGCAACTTTATTACTCACGTGCCATTACTCCTTCCCACGCCGAATCCAGTGGGTATTCCAGCACCCTTCAGCTTCTCTAAAGCTCCGAACTTGTACCTGCAAGATAAAAGGGACAGTTAGTGCGCATCGTGAAGCAGGCTACAAGCGCTTACTTACGTGCTTCCAGGCGCTTCTATTCCTCACGCGGGTTCGATCCTCAACTCTCATCAGCCCGCCATCCGCCATCGCCGGAACCCTGCAAAACAAGAGATATCATTACAAAAGACTTTTAAGACATTTGAAGTGCCCAGAACTTACCGTTCGTGCAGTTAACGACGGACAGCAGTCCTCTGAGGTCAAGAGGCCTGCACCCTTATCCAGTGAAGAAACTGGTTACGGCACCCTGCTCCGTGGCAGATGGAGAGCTCAGCGCTCACTTACCTAAGGTGAGGGCGTTAACCTTGGGGTTCTACAGGAGAAGAGGAGAGAGGCACCCAATAACCCCAGTTCATTAATCCCATATTTTCTATCTGCAGACATCTTACTCTTCGAGTCAGACATACAGTGCACAGAGGTCCAGCCCAAAGAGCCAACCGTGTGTTACACATCACCTTTGAAGATACGGCATTCACCCAGTCAAGACCGGCGCCTCTGCGGGAATCAGGTGAGCGTTACACCTGTGGCCCTCTTCCTCCTCTCCCCACATGCATTCTCTCCTCTTAACCCTGTACTTCCCTTCCCACCCTAGCACTTTGCATTTCATGCTGAACTGATTTGCCTTTACTTTGGTTAACATTTTACAAGGGAACCTGGAGAAATTTGAAGGGCTCTCGAGGAAAACCCCCATCAACCCTTTCCAGTTCTTCACTCACTGGTGTTATTATCCCTCCCGAGGACCCCCCTCTATGCCCCAGGCCACTACATTTGCACCGACTCTCCACTTGTCATTGGCTAGTGATCAGTAATCATTCACTTATGGCAAATAAGAAACAGTGGTCTGAGCATGTAGAGAACTGGCATTCATGCAAGTGGCAAGTAACTTTTATGCTTAGTGTGATGAATAACTGGGATTAAGTCACTTCCAGAGGCAAGCAAGACCTCCCCGGTAGTGACTACCCCCTTGTCGACATGTACTCCTGTTTCGAAGAGGAACTCCCTAAGTTACGTGCTGGATTGGTGTGGTTTGGCCGTGCAGACTTGTTCGCGGCAGAATTTACCATAGTCCATTTCGGAGTGTATGCAATTTTACTGCGGACAAACGCTGGAAATCTGTCCCCCAACCCCCTATTCACCCCTCCACTTTTCCTCGGCCGCAGCCTCTCCTGACCCTGCAGTGTCAGTTCTGTCCCTCTAACGCGGGTCGGATCCAACACTGCAGGGACCGTTTTTTTTTTTTTTTTTTTTCTCTCTCCATCCCCCGCCTCCAATATTCAGGAAGCGGGGGGACACCTCCGTAATCCCCCAAGGCAAAAAATGACGATAATGGGGAGCAGGGGACACACCCGCAACCATCGCTCCCCATTTTTGGCATTTATTACCTAATTTTATCGAATTTTATCGATCGAATGGTACTGGCCAAACCCGTTCAGATGTACCATTTGATCAATACAATTCGTTCAAATTGGGTAGTACCACCACAACCCACCTCCAAACAACTTTTCTTCAAGGAAGACCTGAAGAACAAATTAATTTTTGTTACTGTGGAAACTTTAAATCCATGTGAGAAAGAAAATAAAGAAGAAGATGGTCTGAGTAATGGAGAGTACTCCGACAACAGAGAAAAAGGACTTTGACACTATCGGGGAAAGCCCAGCTATGTTAATAAAAGGTGGAGGAGAAATCATATTAGAGAGAAGGCCAGAAGATTCAAATCGGCTGTACAGGGAAAGCTGAACAAGACCGGGAGGTGCCGCTTTCAAGCGTGGAAGCCACCTGGTGAGTGAAGGCGCCGTGGGGGAAGCCTGCACTGAGAAGAGCTGAGGGACGGAATCCTCAGATGGGTTACAAAGTCCCAGGTTGCAGTGTGACCCAGAACAACGCTGAGACCACAGACCTGTTCACGGCACAGATTGGGCAAAGGGAAAGAGGAGAACGGAGAAGACAGAATTCAACCCGATGAACCGAAGCGAGGATCCTGCAGGCCTGGTGAAGCTGACCCACAGTGAGAGAGGTGGGAGAACCCAGAGGGAGAGCCCAGAGGGAATAATCCTGAGCAGAATAATCCTACTCTTCCCATTGAGGACCGTAACATAATATTCCCTAAGAAGAGTAGGAAGTCATATACTTTACTTTAAATATTTGTAATGCGTTGCCATGGACCTGTGGGCTTAAGGGTGCAACAAACATAAAGACACACAGGAACAAGAGCCAGGACCATTGCTTAGGTCAGGAACCAGTAGAGAGAACTTGAGGTGAACAGGAGGGTATTGAGTTTCCTTTTAAAGAGCTCTGTAGATTTCAAGCATCTAAGCTCCAATGGCAATTTGTTCCACGCCTTAGAGGATGCAAGATGAAAGTCTCCCTTAGTCCTTCACCGTCCTGCATCTGGCAATGGTCCATTGCTCCTGGTTGTTGGATCTCAGAACTCTCCTTTGGGTTTTTTCAGTTAAGAGATCCTGAAGGTAGGCCAGCATGACACCTAGCCTACATTTGTGTGTGATTGTTAACAGCCGAAACCGAATCCTTGACTCAACCGGGAGCCAATGCAGAGCCCGTCTCTCAGCTGATGCATGGTCTCTTCTCCCGAGTACCACAACCATAGTAACTGCCCAGTTCTGGACAACCTGTAACCTATTGCAATCAGTAGGAGGCTGCTACAATAGTCCAGTTTGGCTCCAACAATTGCCCTCACAATAGTTTCTGCACTAGATTTGGTGATGAAAGGGTCTGAGATGAGAGAGTAACTTGATATAGTAGGCCGGTGATGATACTACACTTCCAATATGATCCTTCATACTCAGGTGTTGATTGAAAATAACACCTAAAGTCCTGACCTTCTTTAATGGAATAATTTTAGTGTCACCAATATGAAAACTTTCATATGCAGGGCCAAGTTTTTTAATTGTATTAGGAGCATCAACTATTAGCAGCTCAGTCTTAGTCCTATTTAAAGCCAGGTGGTTTATTACCATCCGGTTGTCTATTATGGCATAAATCCTATTGAGTTGTGCTTCGTCAATATCATGAAGACCAGAGATTGGGATGACTCGCTGAGTATTGTCCGCATAGTTGGTAAACATGACCCCCTCCTGGACCAAAAGAGCAAAAAATGGGGCTGTAAAGATATTGTATAAACAAGAGGTGATGCTGGCTCCCTGTGGGACTCAGTATTTCAATGTTAAAGGTGGTTCTACAGCCTCCTCGAGAGAGACTCTGCTCTCACGATTGCTAAGAAAGGACAAAGTCCATTGAGCTGCTACATGCGAAAAGTTGGCGACCTCCCTCAACCTGCTGACCAAGATGGAATGGTCCACCAGGTCGAAGGCTGGCGACAAATTCAGCAGCATCAGCCTTGAGGCTTCATTCTTATCCATCCGGTACAGGAGCCTGGCCTTGAGTTCAAGCAGCGCGGTCTCTGTCCCGAACCCTGGTCTGAAGCCCAATAGAAATTTGTTGAGGATTGGGGAGTTATTGAGGTACTCTGCAATTTGGGTATAAGCCACCCGGTGTAGGATTTTTAATAAGAAAGGGGTATTAGTAATGGGCCTATAGTTGAGTGGTACGTCAGCAGCAAGCACTGTATTTTTTAGAATCTGGATTATCCAAGCCGCCTTGAAATCTTGGGGAACTGAACCCTCCGTATAGGATATGTTTGCAAATTTGCAGATTGCTTCTAAAAGCCTAGGAGTACAGGTTTTAATTATGACAGCCGAGCAAGGGTCATTCGTACACTTAGTGTCCTTTAACCGTCCCACTTTAGTACCCAATTCTGCCACCGTTCTAGCACAAAAGCTAAATTGGGGAATGGTAGTGCCAATAACGGATATACCTTTTGCGCTTAAATCTGCTACTGTAGTTTGCCCCCCTTTCTTTTTTTCAATATCGGCCCTGATGTTCAACTTGCCCTGCATGGCGCCCTGAATGGCAGAACACCACGCCCCATATTTCAACAGCTGAGAGGATTCAGGAGAGTGAGTTGTTTCTTGCTCCTTTAGGATCTTGAAAGGCTCTTAAACATCGGATTGAGCATTCTGCACTCTGGAGTTGAAAGAATGTTTTTTGGCTTCAATGATCGCTAGCCTATAGGATTTGGCTGCTCCTTTGTAGGCGGCCATTGCTGATGGGAGTTAGATTAAGTTTCCAAACATAGTAGAGTTTGAGTGTCGCAACTTTTTAATTCAGGAGAGATCCATCTTTTTTTCCAAGTCCTTGCTTTTTCTCTGATTTAGTGGAGCTAAAGTATTAGAGATATCATTGATATTAGTAGACACAAACTTGCCAACTCGTCTGAGATTCTCTGTTCAGATAAAACAGCCAGAGGACTCAGCAGGGGCTCGATCCGTTCCGCGGAGATATTCTTCAGGTTTCTTGAGGGCGTAGTCTTGACCTTACCATTTTTAATTTTCTTGGAAAATTGTGCCTTCACTACAAATTGTATAAAAGATTGGTCAGACCACGGGCAAGGCGAAACTTGAAAATCCCTAGAATCTATCTTCAGGGTGGAAACCCAGTCTAAGGTGTGGCCCAGACAGTGGGTCGATACCTTAATCTTTTGTTCAAAGCCTAAGTCAGACAGGGCTACCTGCAAGTCGGAAGGCATTTTATCTTCATAATTTCATCTTAATGATACCTTCCCCTCTTTCCATTCCCTCCCTCCCTTTATTACCTCTCCCTGTCCCCCTTGTCTTTATCTTTCCTGTCTCTCCTATGATCTCCTCTCTTTTATCCCTCACTTCACTCATTTCTTTTTCTCTCCTTCTCTTTTCTCCTTACCTCCCCTCTTTTCTCCTTTCTTCTTGCAAATTGTTCTAAATGCTGATTTTAGGACTTGGTTCAACTGTTCCATGTTTGATGTGTTTCTTGTTAACTGTAAAGCGCCTTGGATTAAGGCGCTATATAAAATAATACATAAATACATTTCCCAGCCAACAATTAAAATCACCTAATATAAAATTGGTATTTGGTTTCAAAAAGAAGAGAAGGAAGTTTGATAAGGCCATAACAAAGTCTTCTGTACTGGAAGGGGGCCTATATATCAACAGCACGTTAACAGTTGCTTCAGCATTCAAGCCTATCTTGATGCATGTGGACTTCATCCCGTCCAGGAAACGGCCATTAACTTCACTGATGGACAAGAATGATCTAAAAAATAAATGCTACCCCACCACCTCTCCCATCTCTCGTGTCTTGGCGTAACATGCTGTGACCGTGCAAGGTTTCAGTAATGGCGCAAACATCCTATTTCATTGTGAACAATGAAGGTAGCGACATCTGTAGCGTGTTTCACCAGAGGTCTGGTGTTTAGCAATAAGCATCCAAGGTCGAAAACTGTTGACATTTTATTGTTACGGTCGGGAGACCCAGGTGAGAGGGGGGGTCCCTTCACATCGAGATTAGGAGCCTCTGATACAATTAGTGACTCGGCCTGAGTGGGAGTATCTCCAGCCCCTGCTAACAGGACCTCCTAAATCTTTTAATCAAGAGTGAACACCGTGTTTTTTTAATGTACTTTTATGAGTTTAATTTATCGCTTTTCTCTTGTTCATCTAATCTATTGACTTTATTATGTCTTTATTCTATTTGCTGTATTACTGTATTTATGGATGTATTATATTGATTTTTGTAAAGGTTTTTTGTAAACCAAATATAAATAAAATATATACATGCAGTATAGTGCCCCTGAGTCCATCCTCTTCGTCCCAGTACTCGGAGCATTGTGGGACTTGAAGTCCCCAATGTTCTGATTACCTTTTTCTTCAGGAATATAAACTTCAACTTTATTGGATTTACATTGCTTATTGAATAGATCCCTAGGGTAGGGTTTTGGATGCTTTAATGGTCGATTCCTACTGAAGGGAGAATTATATTCATCAGAGGTAAGCATGTTAATGTTCTGGTTCCCACATTATTTCTCTGGTGATCACAAGTGGTTTCACTAACCTCAATGTGGTTAGCTTTGTGAAGGCAAGTCTTACCCTGACAAGCCATTAAATATTCTGGCACCATAGAAATCTCCCTCTGAAGAAGATAAATACATGGTCTCGCATAACAGAATCTTCCTGTTCCTTTGGTGGACCGCTTCCTTCCAGGTGATCCACCCAGCTAATATCACCCACACGGTTAGGATCAGGTAGGGGCTGCCTTCCCCTGGCCAACTGGGAGGGGATTTTTGGCAGGGATTCTGTGAGTATTCCGAAGAATACATCACAGTATGGGAAAACCCATAGATTAGGGACAAATGGGAGTTTACATATTTTAATTTGGTTGAATAAAGTCTTTCAATGGAAGTTATCAGCTTGTGACTTGACGTTATTTTTACACCTACCCCAAAAGATTCATATTTAATTTGACCTTGCCATTGGCCCCCCTCTATTCCCCCTCGCTGTCGGCATTCTGGGTTCCATCAAATTCATTTTTAGCTTACTGTTGACTTTCCAGTTGTCAGACATATATGATGTGAAGTCCTCTCTGTAAACTAACGTACCTGTGTCTTGTTTGTTATGATGGTTATTTTTCCGTTTGCTTATATAGTAGTGTAAATAACATAGGTTAGATGTTATGGGTCTTATAAGGTTTTAAGTCATTGCAAATTGTTATTTAAATGTTGACATGCTGTTGTATGTGTTATGGGGATCTGCTTGAAATAATTCTTTACTTATAAGATATTTGTCTATTTTTGTACCATTGCTTTTCTTTAAAATCATGGTTGTGTTTTTTAGGGTCACACTAAACTTTTGAAAATGATGACCTATGACTACTGCTTTCGTAAGTAATTCATCTTCTGAAAGAAGTGCAATGTTTTCTTTTGTTCATACACAACTTTCAAGTTGGCAAAGTTGTCATTTTTCGGGGGCTTCTAAAATTACAATGTGTTATGGCAAACTATTTTTCTTTCTGCGAAGTTGTACAATACGCTATTTCTTTTTTTAAATTATTTGTATTTATTAATAACGTAACCGACGAAAAAATGGTGGGCAATATAGGGGATTCTTAATTAATAATTCCTGAGATCATTAACCTATATCGATCACATTTCATCGTGCTTACAAAAAAAGAAAATCCAAGCCGGTCACAAAATATCTATTGAGACAAAGAAGCTACTCCTGAATCCCCTTCACCCCCTACCCACTTCCCGTCCACCCCGCCCCCATTGCATTGGAAGTACTGAACAGATAATTTATGTATGGTGATTTCTGTATGGGGCACATATGCTGTAGGTCTATACGTTGCTTGCATTGTTCAAATATAAGCAACGCTACAATAGCTGAACAAAATGAAGACGTCTTGATTCTATTGAAGACATGGCAGCAAGCATTGTGCTTCTTTCATTATTAGAAACAACTCGGCAGCAAGATTTTTAGCCAAGCAACACTGTTCAAGTGATCCTCAAAGCCTGCTTGACTGCTGAAAATCTTCCATTAACCACAACTTCATGACCAAACAACCAGACTTAATTTCCCAACAGTCTCTGCCAGTCCTTCACTGCAGCCACTGCAACATGGGACCCAAAATCCCCAATCCTAGCTGAACTAGCCCCTTTAAAGCCTGGAGCCCTCTTCCTGCTTCTCTTTTGACAGTGCGAGATTCAGGCTACTCCGCACTCAAAACTGGACGAAATGCCTGTGCTGATCTGGTACGTCGCAAATCCCATTTGCTTTCCTAAGATGGGCCTATCTGTTAATCCTGCCAAAAAAGTGTCGACATTAGCGAGAGAGTACTTCCCCTCGTGACATACTTCCCCTTGTGAAATTCTCATAACAGCGACCGTGGGAGGGGAATCATTTGCCACATAGTAAAGACAATAACATTGAAAGCGCTAGATACACAATTAAATCACAGTGGAAGCACTGTAGCCCTCATTCTTATCACTGAACTCAGAAGTATTCCATTGAGTGGGAATAATACTTGCCTTTGTGTCTTTAATAAGTTATTCTGGAAATTCTTCATATGTCAAGACCGGAGGCGACCATTATGCTTGTTTAAAGCTTACTCGCCACTAACGATGCTAGTTGCTCCACCAGCTTCAGGTAAAACTCCTTAAAGACTGACTCGCCTGACCAGTCACCATTCCCATGATATCTTCCAACCTTAATCCCGTTTGAAAAGCCATAGAGGCCATGGCACCTCTGACTGAGTGGGTCCTGAATTGTGATGCATCGATTCCCGCTTGCGCGAACTTCCGCAGCACCCATCGTGCGAGGGTTGGCGCTGCGACTGCCTTATGGGGTTTGCGCAAGGCAATTAACTGGCCCCTTCTGTTGGTCCGGAGATGACCTGTCATATTTCCGTATGCTTTCAAGCACTTCACGACACACAGCTTCGGCTGATCCCTGTACGCCGGGTACAAAATGACCTTAGTGTTACACTTTGTTCACCTAGAAACGTGAAACACCATTCCATCCGACAAATACACTTGCCCCACCAAGTCCAATGCTCTCGCGTCTGAAACTCGCCTGCAAGACACCAGGCATAGCAGTGTCGTGAGTTTGCCCGACATGGCAGTGCGGGAAATATCAGCGTTATGTGGCCTAGAAAGGAACCGATTCAAAACGCTGTTAATGTCCCATAGCCTGTCGTAACAAGCTGGTGGCGGTGCTGACAGATTTCTTTCAACATCAAACACACTAGAGGATGCTGCCCGACGGGGAGACCATCCACTAATTTGTGTCTGGCCGAAATCGGAGAGCGATAAACTCTCACCATTCTGTATGATAAACCATGCCCCGTGAGCCCGGCTAGGAAGGTCAGCACTTCCGCTAAAGAAGCTGAAACTGGATGGGGCACCCTGTTCCACGCACCAGCGTGTAGCTCATAGAAGTGGCAGGTGCCCAGCTGTCATCGATAAGGCTGACTGCCTTGCTCGAAATGCCCTGGACTCTCCATCTCGACCTAAAATCCTCCAGGCCGCCAGCGCCCCACGTGGACCCGAGATGAGATCCGGAATCGGGGGTGGTAGGGTTGGAGAATTCGACGAGTTCCAGAAGGACTGGATACCAGGCTTGAGAGGGCCTGACCAGGGTTACAAGGGCCAACTCCTCCCGTTCCTGATGGGCTTTTGTCGGGGTCCTCACAATCATAGCGAAGGGTGGGAGGGGGGAGCTTAAAACACTCTGGCGCTCCACTACTGTAGAAACGCATCCAACTATTTAGCCGCAGAGTCTGGCCTCCAGCTGAAGAACACTGGCGGCTGCGCATTCAGCCGCGACGCAAATGGATCCCTGACTAGCGGACCCCACCTGTGCTGCAGGAGGAGAAAGGCATGTCTGTCCAGCTTCCAATCGCTGAAATTCGACAGGCACCACGAATTCCAGTCTGCTATCTTGTTCGCTAGACCTGGCTAGTATTCCGCCATCACCAAAATCTGGTGCTGTAGGCAGAAGTGCCAAAAGTCTTTGGCTAGCTCCACCAGCGGCTTCTATCTGGTGCCACCCAAATGATTGATATATTGGATTGTCGATATATTGTCCATTTTGAGCAGTATACAGCAGCTCACCTTAAGTTTGGCGAACGAACGGACTGCGAAGGACCCCGCTAGGAGCTCCAGACAGTTGATATGAAGCTCTAGCTCTTTGGAAACCCCCATTGTGTAGATCAGGCTACACCTCGCTACGCAGTCTGCACGGCTGTTGTCCGGTTGTATAATGAGATCGGCACTGACCTGAAAATCGCCTGGCCGTTTAAGGCCTCATGCGTGGGCCACCAGTGCAGGCCTGGTCTTTCTTTGAGAGATAATGCTAGTCCTCGTGTATAGGAGAGATTGCATCTGAAGTGTTGGCCCTTTGTCTCTGCAATTCTCGATAGTGCAATGGTCTGGGAAATATGGCCTGAATGGAAGAGGAGAGCAGGCTAGCTCCATCAAAGAAATTGTATTCTCCCGCAACAGCATGCATATCTCCTGACGCGTTGCATGTATTTTGGCCATGGGTAGCCGCAGGAGGCAGTCCTCTGTGCCCACTTTGAACCCAAGGAACTCTAGCTGTTGAGAGGGTCTCGGCTCTGACTTTTCCCAATTTGAGGAATGCTAAGCTGTGAAGGCCAGTGGCTGGCTGTGCCTGCTGCCTGACCAGGGCTTCGCTCTGCGACATAATGATTTTGTCATCTAGGTAGATTATCAACCGGACTCACTTCTCCCGGAGGGATGGTACCACCGGCCTCAGCTTGGTGAATGCCCAGGGTGCTGACGAAAGACCGAAGGGCAGGTTCGTGCACTCAGTCGAGCCCTCCCCACCCCCAGTTGAATCGCAGAAACCTTGTGTGCTGTATACAAATGGGCACCGCCAGATATGCGTCCTTGAGATCTAGCCAAATCGGCAAGTCCCTGGGTAGGAGAATATCTCTGAGCATGAGAATGCCCTCTGTCTTGAAGTGACGATGGAGGATAAACTCGTTCAACTCTGTTAGATTTATCACTGGTCAAACTTTTTACTTCCTCCTTACCAGGAATAGGGAACTGAAGAAGCCTGCCTGCATTTCCCTTCACAGCCAAATCGTGGCTTTATGTTAGATTGCGCACCTCCACGTCCAACACTGTCATGTCTGCCACCGGCATAACTATGGGGCGCTACCACCGCGTCTGCTTGGGCTCTGCAAAGAACTCTATCCGATATCCTCTCTCCTTATCTCTGATCCCAGTATCGCCTGATAAGGCGCCCCAAGCTTGCGCAAATCGTGCTGCCCTGGCCCTTATAGGCACATGTGGTGCTGTGCTACGCAGCTAGGACCCACCTTCCTTTTTTCAGGATAACATTTCTCTCATTCGTCAGACGATCCGTGCTGCTCAGTGCTCAGCCCCTCTGCCCCCCTGTATTGTTCAGGCTACTCCCCCCTCCTACTCTCTGGTCGCAGTTCCCCGCGTGTATTTTGAAGCTGATGTTATTGCAGCTACACTGCAGCTTAAATCGGCGTCTCCAGCTGAACCAATTACTCTCGGGGTCATTGAGGAAATTATTACTCAGATTGCTGGTTTGGTATCTTCCTATCTTCTGGTGTTGTTCCTGTCTCTTTCAAACATGCGCTAGTCATTCCTCTTATTAAAAAAGCTCAGCATGGATGCTGCTCTTCCTGCTAATTTCTAGCCTATCTCGCTTCTATCCTATCCTAGGAAATTGCCTGAATTTCTTATGCCTCTTCTCTCCACATTCTTGGAAAACTCTGGTTCCCTTGACCCTTTCCAATCTGGTTTTCGGCCGGGGTAGGGTACTGAATCTGTTCTTGTGTTGGTGATGGATGATCTTGCAGAGATTGCTGGGTGCCCTACTCCCCCTGGACCTCTCGGTGGCCTTCAACACAATCAACCACGCCATCCTGGTTCAGAGGCTTCCCCTACTTGGTGTCTCCGATTCTGTTCTGCAGTGGTTCGTCTCTTTCCTTACTGGCCGCTCTCAGTCTCTGTTTGTCCTTTAATGTCTTCTGCGCTTCCTCTTCATTGTGGAGTTCCTCAAGGCACAGCACTTTCTACTCTTCTCTTTGACGTTTGTATTCGTCCACTTATTCTGCTTATCCAGTCTTTTGGCTTCCGCTGTTATTCCTACGCAGATGATACTCTGATCTTGATGCGGCTGGATCTTACCGCGGCTGATACTGCTTCCTGTTGCCGCTCTTGCTGGTCTGCCACCCATTCCTGGATGGTCTGTAACTGGCTCTGTCTTAGTGGGGACAAGACTGAGGTGCTTCGGGGTGGTCCCCAGCAGGATGCCTCCCTCTGGTCCTCTGCCTTCTGGCCTCCGGAGCTGGGCCCTTTACCTACCCCCTCCAATGTTATTAAAAACCTAGGGGTTAAACCTTCTTCCTCCCTTTCTCTCCTTTCCCAGGTGAGTGCCATATGCCAGGCTGTACATTTTTAAACTTTGTATCCTTCGCAAATGTCTTTCTTTTCTCTCCATTCTATGGGTGTTTTCTCTCTAATTTCTGGTTCCCTGGATTACTGTAATTCCCTGTATCTGGCTTAACTCAAATATTTGCTCCATTTGTCTCCAGGTTCTACAGAATTCTGCAACCTGTATGGCTCTGGGGGGCCCCTCGGCTCTCCTCGGCCTCTGCTGCCCTGAATACTCTGCACTGGTTACCCGTTGCCTGCAGGGTGTTTTTAAGTTTTTGTGTATTGTCCACTGTGCTTCTTATAAGAAGGGATCTCATTATCTTCATGCTAAATGTCCACATGCACCGCCTCCCGTTCTCTTCATTCCTCCTCTTCCTGTTGCATCTCTGTCCCCTGTATTCGACGTGCTCGTTTCGGTTGTCGCTCGTTTTCAGTCTGTACTGCTAAGGTGTGGAGTCTTCTTCCCCTTTCACTGCATCCAGTTTTGGACCACCTTGCCTTTCGACGCCAGTTGAACTCTTCTCTTTCCGTTGTACTAATTCATCCGCGTTTTTTTTCTGCCTCTTTGTATTCTGAGAACTTTCCTATTGCCTAGCGCCTTGATGCCCTAGTTAGTGATTGTCTGCGCTTTACAAATGCTTTAACATAACCTGTTGTCTGTAACGGCTGGCTGCCTCCAGCTGTGTCTTCTGCAGGGGAAGAGTGCATCTGATCTTTGCTCCTGCCAGTAACCAGTCGTCTCGTGACCTTGCTGCTAACATAGCGACCCCAGCGAAAACCTTAGACGAGAAGACCCTCCTCATTGAAGCCTCAGCCTTGTCCAGTGCTGTAAACACGCTTAACGAATTTTGCCATCTCTTTAACGGAAGAATCCGCAAACAAGAGGCCTTGAGCAGCATGTCTTGACTCGGAAGTGGCCAGTTCCCCTAATTTCGGGTTGATCTTGAGGAGAATCCCTTTGCGTCGCTCCACAGAGGTGGTGCAATTAGCATTGCCTAACCAGCATTTATTTAGTTATTTGCATTTATAGCCGTGCACCAAACCCTCCAGCATCGGGGCGCTAGTTACAGAATGGTTGCAAGCAAAACTTAGTTTCATTTGATGTGGCTTAGCCCATCAAAAGTGGGGCGTGACAAGGGATTGAAGAGTGGCATGGGGTTCAAAGTATCATCCGGCAAAGCCTCTCCTCAATATTAGCATGAGGGTCTACGTCAGAGGATACAAGGGGCCATGTAGTCAAAATCAGTGAATGTAAATCCAGGAGAGCCTCCCCATGGGGTAAGAGGGCTGCAATCGAATTTCCCAAGTACATGAGCAGACAACAGTTGCAAAAACAAAGATGATGTATGTACAACATGATGCTGCAGTTTGGAAACCAGTAGGAATTATAAAGTACGAGCCGATGCAAACAGCACAGGGCTGTCAAGTCAGTTGGGAATAGTCTTTGCAGTAAACGTACAGCATTTTGGGCCCATCCTGCTAAAGTAAGTAGGTCTATGGATTTCTTGGTCTCTATTGCCTCCTCAGACTGGTCCAGTATCTTTTGCCTGGGGACCGGCCACATCTAGAACCTTGGCTTGGCATGACCTCCTTGCATGATCTATACCCTTGTTGGGATTCTTGATGTTTTTTACCCAAGGAGATAATCATTCTGCTGACTTGTTCCGGTGTTAAAGCCACCTTTCCTTCGATCTCTGGCCTCGGGCACTCTTCCTTGTGCCGGGCTCTCACTTCTTTATCCATCGCTTTCTGAAGCCCGGCCTTAATATCTTTTGCCGCCTGGGATGGATCAGATCCTCTAGGATGAACATGTGATTGGATCCATCCTCCTACTCGGATGTACTAGCGCTGTTTCTCTTTCTGTGCGTGACCCTTTAGGGCTTCTGATGCCGCAGTTTGCGGACTAATTTCCACGTCATCGGTGGTTTTAGTCGAGGCGTCCTTGTTCGTGCCCTGTAGTACTTCCTCTGGGCTAGAGGGTCTGAAGACCTGTTTAATAACCTCTGGGCTAGAAGGTCCATATCTGGACAGATCTCCCTTCCTTTCCAGGAAAGCTTTCCTGAGCCTTGTCAGGGGCCGCGGGGTTGGGGGAGGGATTACATCCCCCTGATTGTTTGCCCTTTCTTTTATGGGTGCCGCTGTTGGAGGTTCTGTTGGACACTCCTGAGATGAACCTCCATTTCATCCAAGCATAGCACGATAGGTACCCACGTGTCTGCCACTGCCTTTTTAATGTCCTCCACTGAAGGACTGATGACGCATTTAAAACTGGCTGCCAAAGCCAGATCCTGCTCTGGGCAGGCCTACCCATCATCTGATCGCTCATGGTCTGACAGAGGTTCCCTCTGCGCCATTGCTCACACCACTGTAAACCTTGTATGCAACGTGGGCTTTCTCCCTCTTATTTGTTTTTTAAATTCACCCCACAGTCCCTTTTCTCTCTCCTTTTAGTCCTTCTTATAGTACTTTTCCTTTAAAAAAATAAAATGTTTATGCTCAGTAGTCATCCCTGTCTGCACCTCTCACACACGCTGCACAGATCGCGACTTCTCAAAAGGAAGAAGTGGAAGCGTGCCACTGTGTGCCACCGCGTGATGGGAGAAAAAGGCAGAGGAAAGGACCTCTGTGCCATGCAACAGTCGGGTAGGCAGCGGGATTACCGACCTGGCCTCATCGCACCCCCTATGGGGCACTGTCTTCGATGATGCTCCTACTCGGGGAGCAAAGAGCTGTCGGTCAGAGTGCTGCTGCGCCGAGGCCCTCCGGAGCACCTGAGTGCCGCAGCGCAAACCCTGCCTGACTCGCAGACTGTGCTTGCCCCACTTGTGGGTGAGAGTCGAGCAGCGTCTTCCCTCGCACCGAGTTCGTTCGCACGCAAACAAGTGCTAACTCAACACCGCTGTAACTGTAAAAAAATGAAAATAAACAAGTACTTATCGTGCTGTGAGTAGCAAAGAAAGAGAAGCAGGAACAGGGCTCCAGGCTTTTAAGGGGCTACAGCTGGGATTGGTGATTTGGGTTCACGTGTTGCAGGTGCTGCAGTGAAGGACTGGCAGAGACTGTTGGGAAATGGGGTCAGATTGTTTTTTCATCAGTTTAGTTTTTTGGTCATTAGGTTTTGGTTATTGGAAGATTTCGGCAGCCACGCAGGTTTCGAGGATCACTTGAACAGTTTTGCTTGGCTAAAACTTTGCTGCGGAGTTCTTTCTAATAAAGAAAGAGAAGCATAATGCTCACCTCCAGTCTTGACATAGAATCCACATGTAATTAGAATGAATGAGCTTTATCCTAGCTCTCTCTCTCTGTGTGTGTGTGTGTGTGTGTGTGTGTGTGTGTGTGTGTGTGTGTGTGTGTATTTTCAATGAATAAACTTTAGTTGCAGGGACGTTAAGGTGAGAACTTGACTGAACAAAACCCCTGCAATTCAGCTAAAGCCACCTTAACTTTGCGCAGCCTATGAGCACAGTGATGACAACGCAGATCACATCACTGATGACATCATTTATTACATTACAACAGTAACTGGCATAAAGCATGGCCTTCAGCCATGGTCAGTGCGTATGGCCAAATATATATTTTAACACATGAATGGGTACTAGTACGGCCTTCAGTTATGGACAGTGGCCACAACATTCACCCATGTCCATTGAATATTTGAAAACGCTAACCGGCTACCAACCATACATTTTGTCAGTTGCACTGATCAGGCACTAGCCGTGGACCTTAGCACAATACTGGCCAGTGGCCACACATTTTGGCTTTGCCCACTATATATTCTAACATATAAATTGGCCACTAGCCAAGGCCTTTGACCATGAGCAGTTTGTACATCTTTTTGGCCATGTCCACTGTATAATTTCAAGTAATAAAATGCAATAAGCGATGGCCTTTGGCCGTGCCCACTGTGTATTATACAACACTAACCGCCACTAGCTACAGTTTATATATACACTAACTAGCCACTAGCCATGGTCTTCAACACAATATTAGCCAGTGGCCATGCCGTCTGTATGTTCTAACATATTAATGGACACTAGCTATGGCCTTTGGCCATGGCCACTGTCTACATCTTTCAACGTTGCCCACTGTATATTTTAAAACGGTGATGGACCACCAGGCATGGCTTTTAACCATGCACATTGCTATTTCTGAACACCAGCTGTAGCCTTTGGTGCTGGCCAGGGACCACAGCCTGTGTCATGGTCAGGTCCATGGCCTAAATTGTTATTAAGGTAATCAAAGGTTTCATGAGCTAACTTATAAATGATGATCTGTCTAATTCCATTATTGATGTAATCACTTATATACAATGTAATTAGTGTTGTCACCAGTGATGTGATCGGTTAGGTCATCATTGTGGTCATAGGCTGCTCAACAGGGGGCGCACAGTTAAGGTGGGTTTAGGTGAATTTCATGGGTTTTGTTGTGTTAAATTCTCATATTAACATCCCTGCAACTAAAGTTTGTTCCTTGAATTTCAAGGGTTTTATTCCATAGATTTTTAGAACGCTTTCAGACCCTAGCATGGCCATTGGCCTTGGCTGGTGTGCACCTCCGAACACTGCCAAACCACTAGCCATGGCCTTTGACCATCGTCACTCCATATTTGAAAACACTTGGAACCCATCGATCAAAGACGTTCATCAATCGCAAACTGATTTTTTCCTGTTTTGACAGTGGTATTGTTATGTATAAAAGATTGCAGGCTCACAATGTGTTTAGGCAATGCGCAGTGAGATTAAATTATTTGCCATGGACCAAACACTTTGGTTAAGCAGCGTGCTCCAAGCCCCTTTTTTATGGCCCAATCTCTTTGTGACTGTTGTGATAAATCGCACAATCCCAACTAACCACATTTAAGCCGCACGGAAACGGGGACAAAAATGACCAGCTGCAAGAATAACATGTGCCGAGGTACTTTTGCCCAATAGCGAAATCAAACGCTGGCCCCCATGAATATACGCACAGTAATTGAACATATATCTTAAAGTTGGGTCATGTTTTTGCAGAGTAAGTTCATATCAATGCCTGACGAGGTGCCATGTACCAAGGGGTAGAAAGTGTAATTTTTAACTCCAGGATGTCTGAGCCTTCATATGTCGACAAGATCATATAATTCACATTTGCATTACTTTACGTGCAGCTTTGGATTTTGAACGCAAGGTTGCAGATGTTCTACTCAACCCAGTATTTAGGACAGTTTTAAAATCCTCTCCCTATATGATCATACTATTTCCCAAATGAATCGCCATTCAGCCAATTATAATATTCTGTGATGTCTACATTATGTGAGGTGCCAGGAATGAGACACGGAAACAGAGGAGACCTGTTTGTGGTACATTTATTTAAATGAAAAAGGGTTGGAAAATGCCTCACTATCCCTAATGTAGGAGGAATGTCCCTACCTCAACCTAATGTTAATGAGTCTGTCAATGCCGAGGTGTCCAAATAAAGGAAGTCCTGTGTCCGTAATCCTATTCTGGCCCTCATACTCTAAACCACTATAAGGTGCAAAGGGTAATATTCCTTGTCGTCTTAAAGTATTCAAAAGTGGTCAAAGTTCAACACAAGTTCAAAATCCAACAAAAGGTTTTCTTCATGGACAGTTCCAGAGGGAACATAATTTCCTGGGTTTTTTGCATTCGGCATCCAATTTGAAAAGGAACCACCAAGTTTCCAAGAGGCCTTTCCTCTCCCCACAGAGCGTTCACGTAGCTTGCAGGACTTGCTCCCTTCCCCAAGGTTTCTCTTTACTTCCAGCTTAGAAGACTCCTTCTCAGGGACTTACCTTTCAGCACTCTGTTCGCTGTTCACAATTCACACTTCACAACGTTCTTCCTTTCTTTAACTTCTTCT
Source organism: Ambystoma mexicanum (assembly GCF_040938575.1). NCBI lineage: Eukaryota > Metazoa > Chordata > Amphibia > Caudata > Ambystomatidae > Ambystoma > Ambystoma mexicanum. The sequence continues at coordinate 222,800,330 of NC_090939.1, read as the reverse complement.
TTCATCACTTCACAATTCATATATTGCTTTTCCTTTTAACAGTATATACACTATTTAATACGCCCTTGTCTTCACCTGGTATACTCCCATGCCAGAGCTTTTACACCATTATCTATTCCTTCATGTAGAACTTTAAAAAAAAAAAAAAAAAAAAAAATTATTTTGAAAGTAAACAATACAAACCAAACTTGCAGCATTATTTACAATAGACTCGTAAACATCAATTAACACTCATTACTGCAGCCCAATTCCCCCCCCCTCTCAAGAGCTTATCAACGTTTCCGGTTCTGTATCCGCTGCGTGTGGCTGGGTATCGCTTCCTTCCGAAGCTGCAGGATCCACTACGGTGCCAAACAGTCCTGTAATTAACATCCTCCAAGCCGTCAGGTTACCTACATCTTCCTCCCCGCAATTGCTACATGCCTCCTGCCATACCACCGTTTCAGCCTCCGCCCATTTTTGCAAGTCCCGCTACCATACCTCTATCCGTGGCTTGTGGCATTGCTTCCAGCTCATGGCTATCCTTCTTTTAGCAAGCACATATGCCAGGTCCCTCAGTTTCCCAAGGTGTTTAGTGTTCCGTGGTCTGGGAAACCCTCCCAGCAGGCAGGCCCAGGCCGTATCTATGTGTAGCGGGACCCCTTTGTCCGCTAGTTTCCGTGCCACTTCCCCCCAAAAAGCTTCAATCACTGGGCAAGACCAGAACATGTGTGCCATATCTGCGTCTTCCTCATCGCATTTCGGGCATGCTTGTCTTCCTGCGTTCGCAAACTTAGATATTCTTTTTGGGGTCATATAGGCTCTATGCGTTATGTATAGCTGTATCTGCTACAATCTAGCATTTCTGGACACTTTCTTGTGGTATCCCATGGCCCGTTCCCACATTCCATCGGTCAACTGCGCCCCCACCTCCGCTTCCCAGTCCAGCCTCAATTCAGTCAAATCCTTCCCCACCCGGGTCATCACCATCTCGTATAGTCTAGAGATCTCGTGCCCTCCCTCCGATATGTCATATATCGTTCCAATTAGAGCGTCTGGTTCTTCCGCCAGCACAGTCTCCGGCCAGGTTTTGCGAATAGTCTGCACTAGCCTAAGATACGTAACATATTGGCTCCCATGCAACCCTGTCTCTTCTCCCAGGTCTTCGAATTCTTTAATAGCCCCTTCTTGCCATATGTCTCCCAATGTGGCCAACCCAACCGATTCCCAATAGGTCCTGATTATCATCCTAAGCTGGTTGTCTCCCTTAGTTAAGTCAACTAGTGGCACCTGTGGGGAACACGGGCACGGGCTCTCCATCAATTGGCATACTCTGTGCCACATCTTCCACCCAAGCAACAGCATACCCGGGCGTTCATTCATTTCAAGTCTAGGAACCCAGATAATCTCTTTTAGGTAAAACGGGGCGCAGTCCTGCCCGAACAGCCTAGATTCAGGAGTTTCTTCATCAGAGAGCCATTTGGTTACATATTGCAATTGGCTGGCTACATAATAGGCCTCAAAGTTCGGCAGCTTGATGCCCCCTCTATCATGGAAGTTCTGTAGCTTCCATAGCGCCACTCTATTGCGGGTGCCGTGCCACAGGAAGTCCCTACACATGCTGTTCAGTTTGGCAAAAAACTTCTTGGGTATCAGGTATGGTATATTACTGAAGAAATGCAACAGCCTAGGCAGGACCACCATCTTGAGCATCGCCCCCGCCCCATCATCGCCAGCGGCAGCTTCTCCCAAAACTTCATATTCGTGCGGATTTTCTTCACAGCCACCTCGGTATTGTGCAAGTGTTCCCCCTCCACAGTATGATATACATCTATTCCGAGGTAGCGGAAAGAATCGGCTGCCCAAGGTACGGACAACACTGGCAATCGTTCCAGAGGGACTCCTGTGTAGCTCCCCAATGGGAACATGCTCGATTTTTGGGGGTTTACTGCTTTGCCGGACAGTTCCGCATACTTTTCCATGACCTCTAAAATATACTGAAGATTTTCCTCCGGATATTTCAAATACAGTAACAAATCGTCAGCATATAGGGATATTAGGTGTTTCTCTCGCCCTACTTCAATACCAACCAAGTCATATTGTTGTCTGGGGTACACTGCTAAGGGCTCCAGGGCTAGAATATATAACATCGGGGACCAGGGGCACCCTTGTCTGGTGCCTCTACTGAGTTGCCACCTCTTAGATATCACTGATCCCGTGCGTACTCTGGCCAGTGGTTCACTGTACAACAATTTCGCCCACCTAACATAACCCGGCCCCATCCCGTATTCTTCCAGGGCCGCCAGCAACCATGGCCACCTCACTGAATCAAAAGCCTTGACTGCATCTAGGGACACCACCACCATTTCCTCATCGCTTCTGTTCCCCTCTTCAATCACCCGGTGGAGTCGCCTGTGGTTGTGAGTTATATTTCTATTGGGGACATAGCCTGTCTGATCCGGGTGTATCAGTTTACTGATGACCCTTCGTAGCCTATTAGCCAGGACCGCCGTCAGGATCTTGCTGTCCTGGTTCAACATTGACAGCGGCCTATAGGAGCCGCAGCAATGCCCTGGCTTGTTGGGCTTGGGGAGCGGTACGATTAGTGCTTCTCTAAGCGTATCCGGTAGCCGACCCTTCTCAAAAGACTCATTAAACATCTCTAGCATAGGGGGGAGTACATATACTTTATAAAACTCGCCCGGGAATCCGTCCGTACCCGGGGTCTTGCAGGTGGGCAGCTGTTTCACCACCTCCTCTAATTCATCTAGGATAATAGGTGCGTCTAGTTCCTCCCTTTCTTCATCACTAATCCTAGGTAGTTCCATGTCTTTCAGTGTTTCTCTAATCTCCTCTTGATTTTCCCCTCCTCTGTCCTCATATAATGTTCTATAATAGTCAAAAAATGCCTTATTGACTCCTTCCTGGGTGTCAACCACCTCCCCGTCCTCTCTAGTTATTATCCTAATCGGGGGCCTGGGGGTTTCGCTCTTATATAACCACGCCTTTCCCAACGCTCCACGCACCTCTGCTGCAACTCGAGTACAAGTTCTGCGTCCCCTCCTGCCTTGTCGGTTTCACGCTCCAGTTTCTTCTCCGCCTTCTCTAGTTCTATTAGGACCCCACCCTGCAGGCCTTTTGACTTAGAAATGGCAGTACCCCGCAACACAACCTTAAAAGCCTCCCAGAGTGTACCCGCTGAATCCACACTGCCCGTGTTCACCTCAAAGTACTGCAAGATCGCATCCCTGATGTCTTCCCTGAAGACTGAGTCTCTGAGCGCCTCCGCACGGAGGCGCCACGTTGGTATCCGCGCCCTAGGGCGACAGTACTGCCAGGTCAGCACCAGGGGCGAGTGGTCCGACGGGACCCTTGCTCTATATTCTATTTGGGTGGTCTCTATCATCACATCTGGCGCGGCAAAAAAATAATCCAACCTCGTGTGTAAGTGCTGCGGAGCAGAGTAGTGAGAGTACTGTGTTTCATTAGGGTGTTTCAGTCTCCAAACATCTGCCAGCCCAAAGTCCTCTAGTAATGTCTGTAATACCCTGGCCGCCGGGGTGGGCCGATCAATCTTCTCATCAGATCTGTCTGCCTTTGGGTCGAGCACACAGTTAAAGTCCCCTCCCCAAATAACCGCTCCCCCCACACACGCGCCCAGGTGCGTACATCGGGTTCTGAAATACGTGGCAGTGTTTTGGTTGGGGGCATATGTATTTATAATGCACACCTCTCTATTCTCTACCAAGGCCCTCAGCATGACCAGCCTGGCCTCCGTGTCCACCACCTCCTGTGTGAGTCGGAGCGGAACATGCGGTGCCACCCAGATCAGCACTCCCCTAGCATAGGCAGAGTACGGAGAGCCCACTACTGTGCCTCTCCACTTTTTCCCCACCAGTTCCAATTTTTGCTGGGTCAGGTGTGTTTCCTGCAACAGCGCAATATCAATCCTCTGTCATTTAAGGTACATCATGACTTTGTTCCTTTTTAAATAGCTGTTAAGTCCCCTGACATTCCATGTTACGATCTTAAGGTCTCCCATGGCTCATAAGTGTCTTCTTGCCTCCCATGTAGCGACTCCCCTTTGCCCACGTGATACAGATAGCATCTCGTTCTAGTAGCTTCTCGTACCAGCTCAAACCCCCTACTCTACTCTCTACTGAAGGCTGCGCAAGCGACTATATTCAAGTCCCACGTGCCACGCCATCTTGCGGCACCATCTTCATGCCTCATTTATCTCTTCCGAGCTCTTTCTCGTCCAAACTTCTGACTCCTGGGGACATCCTTGTGCATCGAGCCATCCCATGGCATCCTCCGGGGTCTCAAAAAACAGAGTTTTATGTTTATGAATGACTTTCAATTTTGCAGGATAAAGTAACATATATTTGTGGCCCGCCTCCCTCAATCTCCGCTTTACTGACCCAAAATTCATGCGGCTTCGCTGCACAGTCAGGGTATAATCCGGGTAAGCCGTGATGTTTGCCGCTCCTCGTGTGATCGTTCCTCCCTTACGAAAGTGTTCCAGTATCCTCTCCCGGTCGCGGTAATTAAGAATTTTGGCGATCACAGGCCTAGGCGGATTCCCCGGCGGCGGCCTCCTCGTTAGGGCTCTGTGTGCCCTTTCTACTGCAAATCCTTGGGATAGGGCTCCTCCGGGTATCTCTTGCAATAACATGGATTCAATGAATTCCGTAGGATCGCGGCCCTCCATCCCCTCCGGCAGGCCCACGATGCGGATGTTATTGCGACGGGCTCGTCCTTCCGCCTCCTACGCTCTGCTCTCCAGGTTGCCCACTCTTTGTATCAGGGCGTGCAATTCGGCTTTATGGGAGGCGCAATCCGCAGTATTCGGGCTGACTTCCTTCTCAAGGGACTCCGTGCGCTCCGCCAAGGTCCTGACATCCTGTCGGAGTTGGTTAACGTCCTCCTGCACCTCTCCGACCTTGAGGTCCAGCGCCGTTTTTAGTTCGTGACGGCTAGTTTGAGCTTAGATTCCCAGGCCGCCCTTAGGTCCGCAATCGCCGCCAGGATTTCTTGGTTGGCGCCCGAAGTCATCATGCCGCTCGCAGCCAGCTTGTCCCTGCTCTTGGTGATGTCTTGACCCGGGGACGTCTTAGTGAAGTCGTCCAGGGTGGGCTGTTTAGCCTTCGGCCTCACCATTCTATTCGACATGACCCAGGGGACCTATAGTTTGCTCAAGTGACAAATGTGCACACAGTGCGCCGCCTTCGCTGGGTCACCGTGCGGCCCACTTCTTTCTTTGTTCCGGACCCTGGTCGGCCATTTTGTGTCGTCTTTCGTCTCTGTGTTCTTTATCTCATCCGCACCGAACTCCGCCGCCGTCACTCCTGCACCATCCAGAAGTTCACCACACATAGCCCAATCATTCACACACCGGCATGTGTATTATCAGTGGTCAGCGGCCCGTCTTCACGCACTTATTTGCCCGGATCGTTGCAGGATCTCGGGAGCTCCTCCAGAACGCGTCCTCCTACATGGCCCTCGTAGCCACGCCTTGTAGAACTTTGTTGCTTAATTTACAGTTTTCTTGACAAATACTTGATCTGTTTAATGGATTCCCAAATGCTTTCTTGCTTTGTTTTCATAAAGCGGTATAGATTTCTACACCATATGCCTTCATATTTATTTAAATTGCATTCCTGAATAGCTAAATGCGTCCCTTGATTCTCGTTACTTTCCTTTTGGTTTGCCTCGAAGTAATGGTATTGGTACACTGGTAACCTTTTAACTATCCCTGGCCTTACCGGTTGTCTGCGGCATGTTTCTTATTCGTTGGCTCTGCTGAATTGGCTGGGTGTGTGCTTGGACAAGCGCACTCTTGCTGCCGTACTTGCTTCTTGGGTGTGCGGTTCCTGCAACGGTTCCCTTCTCTGTGGTAAACCGCCAGCACCATCTCCCCGAGGTCACGTCGGCTTCTCTGTTTGCCACAGCATGCCTTTCCTCCGTGTGGTATTCGGGAGCATTAGCAACTGGCAGGCAGACCCGCATCTGCAGCTCTCTCCGTTCCTTCTCCTTCCCGTGACTGCCTTGACCTCCTTCAGCAGAGTTCGGGTTGTATTTAAAATTTCCGGCGCGACTATTTCTTTACAACAACTAGACCGTTGCACTTGATACTCAGTCCCAGTAATCCTCACTACTCCGCCATTCTTCCTCGTGTCAATGGCAATGAATGTTCTTATTGCATGGTATTGAGGAATTAAAGACTGAGCTTTATTGGGAGTAGTCTTTACAATTCCTAGTCTCTTCTTCGTGTTAGTGGTTATGGGTCTTCTCAAATGGTATTGGGGAAATGAATACTGAGTTTCACTAGAAGGAACATTCCCTAATCGTGTTCACTTCCTCATGTCAGTGGCTAGTATGTGATCCCTACTGGTATATCCAGTGGAAAAATTAAACGGGATCCACTAAAAGGTTGGAGAGGGGTATGACCATATGCCATTCGAGTTTGGGTATTCGAGGGAACATCCCGAAAAGGAAGAGTGGGGGAGGGGGTTGGGGACGGCTGTATGTGGTTTTCTTTAAACTTAATAACCATTTCCCAGAGGTATACGTCCCCCCAGATGGTGGTGCTTCATATAGCCGCCCCCATGGTTAGGATTAGGTAGCAACTGCTGTCCCTGGCCACATAGGAGGAGGCTGCCTCGGTGAAAGCAGTGAGGATATTGCTAGATTAATCACAATTGGGAGCATAACCGCTAATGAAAGTTAACTAGAAACCATTAATATCCCCTATCGCAATAAAAAATCTTGCGTCAACCTCCTTTTGTTCTAAATACAAGGTACCGGTGCATCAATACAAATACTCTTCGTGCATATATGGAATTGGAAATGTAATCTTTAGATACCTTTGGATAGGTTAGACAAGTGGTAGCGGGGGAAGGCGGAGTGGTAGTGTTGTGTGCGGAACCAGGTTTGCAGCTCTTCCTTAAGTGGTGATGGAGGGTGCAGTGTGGATGTGAATTGATAGGGTGTTCCAGGCTCTGGGTGCCCACTGGGCAAATGCTTGTTGTGTGCATGCTGGTTTGCTGAGTGGATTGTGTAAGAGAGGCTGGCTTGCTTGTCTGGTGTTTGTGTGGGTGATGGGTTTGAGTTTGTCGTGAGGGTAAGATTGGGTTTTGTAGTGGATGGCTTTGAAAACCATGCAGTCCTTTGAATGCCCTTGTCCGTAATACATGGAGTTAGGAGAGAGTCGGGGTGATGTGTGAATGGTTGGATAGGTGGAGGATGAGTGTTGTTGCTTTGTTGTGTATGGCTTTCAGTGGGGTAAGGGTGCTGTTGGGGGGAGTCCAGTGAGGAGGGCATTTCAGTCATCAAGCTTGGAGTAAACCAGCGCTTGGAACTGTAGTGTGGAAGTTGTGAGAGGGGAAGGATGTCCGATTGTCTGATCTTTTTTATTTTTTTCTGTAGGTTTAGCTTTAGGTGGTGTTGGTTGCATATTTTGGTGACAGCAGCTATGTGGTGTGAGGAGGAAAGGTGGGGGTCGATGGTGAAGCCAAGAGATTTGACAGGTCTGTAGAGGGCTATCTGTGGGTTGTCCATGCCAAGTTTTTTGATCCAGGGGGTGAGTGCAGGTTTATGTCTAGGGACAGATGAGGTATTCAGTTTTGGAAGCATTCAGCTGGAGGAAGTGGGAGGTCATCCAGGTGGTGGTGGAGGAGAGACAGCTGTTGAGGTTGTGAAGTTGTGAGATTTGAAAGTATATTCACGTGTCGTCTGTGTGTTAGTGGAAATGGACGTTGTGCTTAAGGGTCTGTCCCGCAGATGTAACATGTATGTTGAGGACGAGCGGCGACAAGGGGTAGCCTTGTGAAACCCTGTACTTGATCAAGTTGGGGTTGGATTGAAAAGTGGGCATGGAGACTGTGTGTCCTGTCAGCAAGGAATGGGGGTGAGCCAGTCTAGGGCAGTGCCTGAGTTTCATCCTGTGGGTTTGGATGTTGAGTAGAATGGTGTGCAGGGCTGCAGAGAGGTTGGGGAGTAGGAATAATGCGGTGTCCTTTGTCAGTGATGTTGTAATCGTGGAGGATGTGAAGTGTAGCTGTGCCCTGTGTAAGTGTGCAGAAGTAAGGCTCTGACACAATGGTGGCATGTTTCTGGTTATAAAGCTTTATTAATTAATAAAGGGTTGGAAAAATGCCTCTCTGTCCACAAAGCTAAGAGGGGTTTCCCTACCTCCAAAGAAAACTAGTTTGTCAGGAGGCCCAAAAGTAAAGTCTGTGAGTGCTGCGTCTAAAAACGTGCTTCTGTCTACAACACTAATGGTCTAAAGCAACTGTGCAAGGAGGATTTTCTTAAAGTAACAAGTGTTCTTTAAGAAAATCCTCCTTGCACAGTAAAAAGTGTTCTTTGTGTTTTAAATTAACCGAAAAGTTCTCAGTCTCTGGTCATAAAAAGTGATGAAATAAACGATGCTCATAAATGTAAGACTCCCGTGCCAGGGTTGAGCTCCTTTCCCCTAGACGACTTCTTAGTTTTGCTCCTTTTTAGGCTCTTGAGCCCCCTTTATCCTCTTAGGCAAATGTCTATGTAAAATGTCTACGTACAATTCACAGGGATATGTTACCTAGCCTCCCAATTCTTTATCTTGTCAACTTGATACAGTTTGTTATAAAATGTAGAATTTCTTTTTATCAATTCCGGGATCCTTGACCCTTTCAATCTCTCACATGGGCGTGGGCCCCAGACTCGCAATGTAACTAGGTTCACTCTCCTGCCAAACTAACATCATCTTGTGGCTCATGTGTTGGTTATCAAATCCGTTTGGTTCGCTCTCCTGGCAAACATGTGATTCCTTTCCCTTTGGGTTTCTCAGGGTCCGCGGCTCTCTTATACTTTCGTTTCCATATGGGTGCGGGTCACAGACTTGCAATGTCCCTTCAAGGTCCTAGCCCCATCTTCTCCAATGTTTGTATTCACCTCGTGGCTTCCTCGGACCACTAGCGCCTCCTGGAAAACCCTGGTACCGGTTTCTTGCTTCTCGGTAGGTACCAGCATTTCTCCAGCCAATGCGTTGTTGGTTGAGGCTCCGGCAGCTTTCAGATGAATTGTGGGATCTGGAGCGATTCCGAAGGCAACCCTCTCTGCTAGGCTGGGCGTCCTGCCTTGCAATCGGTTCATTGCAGCCTGGGGTGCCCCAAGGTACGCATCGCCAGCAGCCCGACAGGTTCTTCCAGCTTGGACCGCGTTTGTGTTCTCCTTCTCCTCGCAGCTTCTTCCCCTTTGGCTTCTCTCTGCCCGCCCGGTGCACGGCTCCCACAATTCCTCCTCAGAAGATCACTCTTTCTGTTGGCCTGCTGTATACTCATTCAGGCCAAAGGCATCTCGTGAGAAGCCAGACCGCTCACTCTGCTTCTCCAGAGTGTTCCTCGGGCTCTCAATGAGCTTCACGCTACTCCCTTTCAACTCGGGTACAACATAATTAGTATTCTCTTGTATTTTAGGTTTGTCAAGTATATTAAAGTGGCTGATCTGGCATCAAAACACATTTGTTCTACCTAGAGAGGGTGCAGAGGATTATGTATTTGAGAAGGGGTTGGATGTATTAAAGTGGGGGGACTACTGCGTTCCCTGAGAATAGTTGTCCCCAATCCCACAGGGGGGCTTCCTTCTCCATGCAATCCTCCCACGGTGCACTACCCCCATGGGGAGGACCCTACTGTGGACGCACCGCCTTGGCCCCATGGGATCGGTATCCGGAAAGGGGAGAAGGAACGACGGCCTCGGATTCGTCACACCAAGTCAAAAGCCAGATTGGAAGGGATTTTGTTGGCTGTTTGTGGCAATGTGTTGTTACAATTGGGTAGTGTCAATGCATTCTATGATTCCGGCAAGATGGTGATGGGGGTGAGTAGGGTAATTTTCAGAGTGTGGGGGACGAGAGGTCTTTTTATTTGAGGATGGTGAGATTTGTCCAGTTTTGAGTGCACATGTGAGACACAGGAGACGGTGTAGAGCCAGTGGGGAGCGAGGGTGGTGATGCAATTGGCTGCAGCTTGAGGTGGGCATGAATCATCTAGGAACTGTGCAGGTTTTGTTTTTGTCAGTGTGATCAGGGTCTCTGTTGGTGGAGTGGAAGGTGTGCAAGGTGTTGGTATTTTTGGGAGCAGGGGAGGGGATTTGGAGAGCAGAGGAGTGGGCTTGCCTTGTGTGTTTCTTGGGTTTGAAGTAGTCCGTGAGGGAGTTGCATACTGCAGTGGATGGGGGTGGGGGGTTTGGAGAGTTATTTGATCATGTTGAATAGTTTGTGTACGATTGGTAGTGGATTGGTGTTCTTGGAGGGTAATGGCTGGCTTTGGGATTGTCTCTACTTAGATCACATGCTGTGCATAGGCCGACATCTAGTGGAAACTGCAGAGTATTAGTTTGTTTTTCGAAACTCAAAAAGGGGCTTTGAACCACGGCGTGCCAGTAATACTATCCCTAGTGTGACGTCCCCTGTAGCCATGATCCCTCAGGCATTTAGGACCCTCAGATTGTTTTTTCCCGCCATACTAGTTGGACGCATGTTGCAGAGTTCCCTCGGCTTCAGCCGTTTATACTTACAATTACTGTTAAACTTCCATGTTCACTTCCACCCTACGCGAAGATCGACGCCGGTGAAGATCGAGGAAGCCAGCCGTCGAGGACTGCCACAACGGACTTTGGGCCTTTGAAGGCGTCTGGCCTCGGCCCTGTACAGTAGGGAGAGTGGGGGGTGGTCATACAGGCTTCTGTCCCACCCTTTTTCTGACCTATACCCGCCCGCTGCCATTTTGTAACATATGGAGAGTTCTCCATTAATAATTCTACCCAAAGTGTAACAGGAAGTTTCCCTGGGTGGGCAAGCACAATATGTGCAATCCGTGTCTCCCACAAGACCATCACGGGGCTACCTGTCGAGCTTGCAAGCTCTTCAAGCCGAAAACCCTTAAGGACCGCTCAACTAAATGCTTGGCCCACTAAGCCAGGCAGCTAGAGGCCATGGAAGTGGAGGGGACATTCAGCGATGGCAGCAACGCTGCCAAATTGGATGGTGAGGGCAGAGGGGTGACTTAGGACACCCACGAGCAGGCCCCTGACCCTGAAGGACTGGTCAGCGGCCCAAAACACCCGGCGGCAAGAGCGCTACCCATACTACCTCCACTATAAACACAAAAGCCCCGGCTGCGACTCGACATGCGTGTTGAGCAATCGGCAACAGGAGACACCAAGAGAGCGGTCCAACAAATCTGTGTCCTCTGGGTGTTCCCGTTCATGGTCGCCTCATGACAAAGACCAACCGTCCTCGGTTGATAAAGGTGTTGCACTATCAATAGTCTAAGAGGTCCGATCGTCAGATGACGATTCCACCCTCTATCCTCCTCAGTCAAGACGCGTAGCGTCTACACCCGAGATTCAACGTCCTTCCTCGAATACCACCTCCGAAACTCGACGCGAGGCACACAAATCCCTCGAAGGCCCCTAAAAACACTGGAAAACATTCCTCTAGTCATGGGAAGGGGGATAAACAACATAAAAGGTCATCTTCAGAACACCATATTCATAAAGAGAAACAGAAGCCCCCTAAATCAATAGAAAAGTCCAAGGTCTCTGACCCTACTACTAAAAGTAAAGTTATTCCTCCCACTGCTCACGATATGGGCATTGATGAGGAACCAGAACAGGTTGTTGTGATTCCTAGCTCCAGAGAATGGAACTCCGCTGATAGTGATAGGGTTATGAGAAGGATGTCATTTATGGCTGACTTCTATGAAAAAGACCCTAATTACTTTCATAGTTATGCCAATACCCCGGCTACCTCTGCCCCTTTGGGCTGTAAGGCAATACCTAAATCCTCTCAGCCTCTGCTAAAAAACTCTGCTCGGACACCCCGGCTCAGGGCTTGTTCACTGATTACTTTGTGGTTGAATCGTACCACCCGGATTCATATTGTGAGGAAACAGAACCACAATTGGTGGAAGACCAGACAGGGGTCTCTTATTATGGGGATGACGAGGACCAGAAGGAGGATGAGGCTTAAGCCTACAATCTTGACTCCCCGATTCCTAAAGACCCCCTGGTGCATGACTCGCCGGTAGATAACCAACCACTCCTCAATGAGGTACTGGCTAAGGCAGCTGTCCATTTTCATATTGACACGCAGGGTGTCCAAGAAGACATGGATTTTGCTGAAGAGATCCTCGGAGACAAGAGAGCCATTATTCAGGCTATCCCTGTATTAAAATCCATCCAGCGTATGATTTATCCCTCGCTAGTAACCCCAAATCTCACTTGTGTGGTTAATCCGCGAGTCGAGAAATTGTTCCATGCTGCACCCTCCGATCCCCTTTACATTAGGGGCCAATTAAAACCGATTCCCTGGTCGTAACGACCACCAGAAAGAGGGCAGGCACACTGCTTGCTTCTTCTGAAGCACCTCCTGATAAAGAGAGTAAAAGACTATACGCTCTGGATAGAAAGGTTGCCTCCACTTTCGCCTATCGGACACGAATTGCCAACAGTACCACTGTTTTGGCAACCTACAATTGCCAACTTTGAGAGGAGTTATCTGCTTTGGTATCCTCCGCACCCGAACCCCTAAAGAGCCAGATGGCTCAACTGGCAGCAGATGGAAGGTCTGTATCAGGATGCTTACTGAAGACAAACTTTGATGCATCAGATAATGCTGGCAGGTTAATCGCTGAAGGCACTTTTATAAAGCGTCACGCTTGGCTAAGGCAGTCAGGGTTCAAACCTGAAACCCAAGCCACTCTCATAGAATATGCCGGTAGAGCCGAACGTACTATTCGGCAAGGCAGTGGAGGAAACTTTAAAAACGGCTAAGAACGAGTACGAGACCCTAAAATCTCTTGGCCAACTCACCAATAAACCCCCTGGACAGAGGGGAAACAACAATTTTCGCCGCTTTCGGTGCCAAAGTTCCCAAAGGGGTTCAAACAATTACCAGAATCGGGGAACCTCATGGGGTAAACCCAATCCTCACAGTGCTTCCCCAGAGGGCAGCGCAGGGGCCGCACTAGGGGTAGAGGTAGCCCCGCCAGAGGTGGTACGCCACCCAAAAAGCAGTGACGAGGAGATCGCCATTCTGGACGCCATAGAAGTCGTCCCGGTCAGCCAGGTAAACAGGGGTATATATTCAACCTACTTCCTTGTGCCAAAAAAAGATCTGACAATGCGCACAGTATTAGATTTGCACCCTGCAAACAAGTATGTCAAGCCACAAATATTATGCATGACTACAATACAAGAGGTAATCCCCCTACTAAAAAAGGGGGGATTACATGGCAACAATGGATAAGAAAGATGCCTATTTTCATATTTCAATGTTCCCAGCGCACAGAAGATTCTTGCGTTTCAAGATGGACAACCAGCACTACCAATTCAAGGTGCTGCCCTTCGGAATAGCCTTGGCTCCAAGGGTATTCACCAAGGTACTGGCGGTGGTGGCAGCGCACTTACACAGGGAGGCAATCCCACTGTACCCTTACCTGGACGACTGGCTCATTACAGGGGAGTCCCCTCTAATTTGCAGACTAAACATCCAAAGAACAATCAACCTCCTCTTCCAATTGGGCTTCTCAATCAACGAGAAAAAATCAAGCCTGGTGCCAAGCACCTCCAAAACAGTTCCTAGGAGCTGTCCTAAATACCCAAGAGGGGTTGGCCTTTCCATCAGAGGAAAGAATTCGAAATCTGTTGCTGCAAATTCCTCCAATATCAGGCCGGTCGCCAAATAAGGGTGCGCAAAGCTATGCGTTTGCTAGGCATGATGGCTTCTTGCATTTACCTAGTTCCTCACGCGCGCCTGCGACCAATGCAGGAATGGTTTGCGAAACAGTGGTCTCAAGCAAGTGGTCAGTGGGACGATCTAGTGGTCGTTTCGCCAACACTAGTACTGAGTCTTCGCTGGTAGACAAGAGGGAATCTTACGAAGGGGAAACCCTTCTATGATCTAGAGATGCAGGCCATTGTCACAACAGACGCCTCCCTAGCAGGGTGGGGAGCCCACTACCTTCACCATACAGCTCAAGGTCTCTGGTCTCACACAGTGGCTCAGAACCACATCAGTCTGCTAGAACTTCTGGCAGTCTTCAGTGCGCTTCAGACATTCAAACCCCTCCTATCCAACCAGTCTGTGCAGGTCCTAAAAGACAGCACAACTGCAATGTTTTACTTAAACAAAAAGGGGCACTCGTTCTCCCAATCTGTCCAAGCTTGCCCAGAAAATTTGGAAATGGGCACTTGTCATCCCAACATGTTCCAGGGGAACTCAACTCGCTAGCAGATGCTCTGAGCAGAGATACCCTCCCAGAGGAACACGAGTGGCGACTACACGAAGAAGTCTCAATGGTGTTTCCCCACTATAGACCTATTCGCCACAAGCTAAAACAGACAATGCCCAGACTTTGCATCGAGGTTCCCCCAGTCAGGCTCCAAGGGGAACGCCGTATGAATGAATTGGTCAGGGATGTTTGCCTATGCTTTTCCACCAACCCCTCTGATGAGGAAAGTGGTGAACAGGATCCACAGGGAATCGATGACGCTCATCCTATTTGGGCAAGACAACCATGGTATCCACACCTAAGCAAAACGGCGGTGTGCAACCCCATCAAACTCCCGTGCCGGTACAACCTACTCTCCTAGCACGAGGGACTAACAGTGCAACCTCAGCCCAACTCGATGAACTTGGCAGCATGGCTCCTGAAGTCATAGAGTTCGGAGATCTCAATTTACCCTAGAGATGTATGGATATCTTAAGAGTCAAGAAAACCTAACACGAGGCACTGTTACTATGACAAATGGAAACGATTCGTAACTTGGTGCCAGAATAAGCAAATCAACCCAGTTGATTGTACTCCTTCTAATGTTGTCACCTGTATGCTCCACCTACTGGATGCAGGGTTGGTGTTTAACTCACTAAAAGTGCATCTGGCAGCTTTATCAGCCTACACCACTTCTCATAACAAGGTGCCATGGTGGAAAGTGCCAGTCGTCAAAGCATTTATGGAAGGGGTAAAGAGACTCCACCCTGCAATTTCCAACCCACCCCCAGGTTGGGACCTTAATGTGGTACTTGCTAAGCTCATGGAACCTCCCTTTCAGCTCATGCACAAATCTAGTCTCAAACACATGACTTATAAAACTGCCTTCTTAGTAGCCATCACCTCCATAAGAAGGGTCAGTGAAATTCAAGCTCTGTCAGTGCAGGATCCTTTCTTTACTATTCATAAGGATAAACTGGTTTTACGCACTCACCCTAGGTTCTCATCTAAGTTCATTTCCAAATTTAATGTTAACCAGTCTATTGAGCTACCGGCTTTCTTCCAAGACCCCAAGAGCTCTGCTGAGGTGAAACTCCACACACTAGATGTGAGGAGGGCGGTCCTCTACTACGTAGACCAACCCAGACCGCTAAGAAAGACATCAGCTGCTCGTCTCCATAGCTCCAGGCAGAGAGGGAGATTGCGTCTCTAAGAATGCCATCTATAGGTGGATAGTCGGATGTATCCAGCTGTGTGTTAGGCAGAATCCTATGCAGTTCCCTTAGGGAGCACTACAGAAGATTAGGACTACAGGTATATCCAATAAATCCCCTTTGGTATCAGTCTGTAGCACAAAGATTTAGTTGGTAGCTGTGGCTGAGCAGTCAGACTTATGTCACGAGGGAGATGAGGAGTATTCAGGGTTTACACAATAGGACTGCAATACCATGGACCAAGGAAACACTGATCAAAGGTTTGTATCAAAAAGAATATATAGATTTATTTTACACACTCTTAAATCAGCACACAAATCACTGTCATTGCAGCATGTTAAAACAGTCAAGAAAAGTATACACAACTCGCTATTTAAATTGTAGACAAGTTTGAGCAAGAGTGAAAACTGAGCAAAATGGCACAGTGTAAACCTAGCAGAAATGGCACTCTAACAATTTCTTCAGAGGGAGGGAAAGGACAAGTTATACAGGGTTAGACTTCTAAACACACCAGCAACACTTCCCAATTGGATTGTGAACAAGTTAAGCAAGGTAGTACTTTAGCATAAGCAATACATAGGTGAAAACCGAGCTAAATGGCTCTTCAGCAATAGTAAGAAGGGAAGGAAGGGGCTATCGGGTAATAATATCGCCATATATATGGTCGCCGTAAATAATATCGTCGGGAAAATGTCGTGGCGATATTATTTGGGTGACCATGTATATGGGGACAGGGGCAACAACAAAAAAGTTTGGGGGTTGCACGGGTGTCCCCCGCATGTTCCATGCAATAATGTTGCCACAAAAAACTGCAATTTTTCTGCGATATTTTTGCATGGCCAGATTTTTGTGGCGACATTATTACATGGAACACGGAAGGGTGGTTATAAGAGTTTAGGTGCACCAACACATTTCTTAGTGAGAAGCAATCTAGCGAAGGCAGTTGTAACAGATTTAGCCAAAGTCAATAGGCTTGTGCCAGAGTTAGTGGTACAAGGCAAAAGTGCCCAGGATCAAACTGTTCTAGTAGCTGCAGTTAAGTCTTTGTTTAACGATGAAAAAGGGAGGTGCAGAAGGTAAAAGATAATGTTGGACAGGGGCGGCCAGCCCAAGAGGTAAGTAAAGGATTTTAAACACCTTTAGGAGTACCGTGCGAAACGGGAGTCCTTGCGGAACAATGTACCTGGAAAAGTGGAAGAGGCTCCAGCGGTGGCGGTAGTTCCTGGCAGTTCCTGCAGTTCGGGATATCCAGCAGAGGAAGAGAGGCTCTCGTCATGGAGGAAGGTTCGAGTCACTGTACTGCCCAGGGAAGAAGCCAGCCGTGGTGGTGACAAAAACAAATAAAAGGTACGCTCCTTCAAATCGCGGTTGTGGTGGACAGGTGCCTGGCTATCCGGTCTCCGAGTGCAGGGCATTGGCGATTCGACAAAGGCAGGTCCTGGAAGGCGATTGGCGAACTGGTTGACCCCACCAGCTCAAGGGAAGAAGGCTCTTGCAGGTGAAGATCTTGTCATTGGAGTAAAAGTGGTGAGACGCTACAGCAGGGCTTCACCGGTGGTTCAGTCGTTGCAGAGGTCTTTGGCTTCTCTCCTCTTCGGCTTCTTAGTTCCAGTGGCAACGTCTTGCTCTTCCAGTCCTCCGGACCCTGCTTTTATGCAGAAAAACCCCCATTCATACAGCCTAGCTGTCACTCACACAGTGGAGTGGTCATCCTGGCGGGAGACCCGCCAGCCTATCAGGGCAGAGTGCGACTTGGGTTGCGTAGGCAACCCTGTCCAGGCTGCCTATTTCCCCTCCCACACATCCTGTCTACCCCAGACTCGGTGGCGCCGCGAGGAGGGCTTCTTGGCAGAAGCCCGCCAAAAGGACGAACAAAGGATCCCTGACCTGGGTTAGGATTTCAGAGAAAGACACGAGAAACAAGTTATATTAAAGTTTTGTCAAATAAAACCTAACGGAGTAAAGTTATTATAAACAAATTTCAAACGGCGGTATGTTGGAGGCTGTCAGTAAAATTGGTAGCCTCGAACAATGGGAAAATCCCATAGGAAAATATTTGCTGTAGAATATTTACGGTAGTAACCACTGCCACCAGACAGAAACCTTTGAGAGAGGGACTGGACGGTACCCTCTCGAAAATGAACACTAGGGAAAAACTATTAACCCTTCCCAGTACTTCCATAGTAAGATGGGTTGTACTGGTTTAGTTCATAATTGTTGACTAGTAAAGTCAATGGGGACTTTACATGCCCTGGGAGACAGTAGTCAGTCCCAGGGTATGGAGTCTATGCTTGGGGGTCACTGTGACACCCCTGTGTTACTGCACTACGGGTGCTGTGTAACACGCATGTAAAAAGATGATGCCTATGAGGGCGAGAAAAACCCCATAGACCATAAGCACACATAGCAATATGCCTAAGAGTGGGAAAAAGAGTCTCACTCTAGCAGGATTAAAAAAAATAAACCCCTCAAATCCAGCAAATCTGCTGGGGGACTCTATAGCTAAGGGAAATTAGCCTTAGAAGAGAATTCTCCCTAACACTGGGCTATTCCCTTCAAACAAAACACTGCCTTTTACGCCAAGGGCCCAGTCTACAAGAGGTACTGGAGCCACTCTGACTTTCATTGCAAATGGACCCCTTGACAGCATTTGCAAAGCAGCTACATGAAGCTCTATTCACACCTTTACTCAGCACTACTGCATTGACACTTATTCCAAGACACTCAAGTGGGACAGGCGGTTCTAAGACACTTGTTCGCTCATGAACCTTCTCACATCCCACATCCTTCTTCTAACACTGCTCTCTAATCTATGCACAGCATGTGATCTAAGCAGATTCCACAAGCCTCAGAAGGGATACATTACTCACCGTAATCGTATTTCTGATGCTTGTATCGGCTTGGATTCATATGCGCCCACCCTTTCTCCCCTCTGAGAGAAGACGCACGGATGTTTGTAGTCTTATCTGCTTGGATACTCTGTACTCCCGCTACTCCTCATGCTACCTCATGTCAGAAAAAATACAATCTGAGGGTCCTACACGCGTGATGGGTCATGGGTACAGGGTGCGTCACACTAGGGGTAGTATTACTGGCAGGCCCTGGTTAGACGCCCCTTTTCGAGTTTTGAAAAACAAACTGTAATACTCTGGAACTTCCACTAGATGTCGGCCTATGCACAGAATGTGAATCTAAGCGGATACAAGCATCAGAAATACGATTACGGTGCGTAATGCATCCCATGTTTATGCAGCTCTGTTTTTTTTTTTTGTTTTTATTTTATTTATACTTGATTCAATTGAGTAAAACAAAAGTTTTTTTTTTCTTTTTTTTTTTTTTAACAAGTGTGAAGAGATGAAAAAGGAACACGTCCCCTTCCCTTGTTCTTTTCTCTACAGTTACTTATTCCTAAACAAAGAAGGACCATTTTGGCTTAGCTGGTTTAGTCTTTTATGATGATCCACAGTTTATCAATGAAAAGGTGCCTATACAGTGCCAGCTTCAACCTCCAAGCTAGCGCCATGTGGTTTTCCTGTGTGGTGAGTCTTAGAAGGTAGGTGCTGTTTTAGTAGGTCTGTTTAGGTCCATTTTTTTAAAAAAAAAGACTGCTATAACCCACTGCGTTTTCTCACCACTCATCAACTTGTTAGACCATTCTTTTTCATTTTAGTGTTTCAGGTTTTTGAAGAGGTGACCCAAATGAATTACGCGCGCTGATTTTGTTCCTGGGCATGTCAGTAGGAGATGTCTTGTAGTTTCTATCTCCTCAGGATGTCTACAAAAATGGCATGTGTTTGTTTCTGATTGATGTCTTCTTGCTAAGACTTCTTTGGTGTAAAGCAGGTTTAAACGAATCCGGAGGAAGTTATGGCTTAGTTTTTTGTCCGGGCATTTAGCCAGGTATGCCCTGGTTTGATTTAATTTCGTTGTATTTGGCGGCAGTTGTACTGTCAGTTTGAAGTTCCTGCTTCCTCCAGCGTTCTGATCCAATCTCTTTCTTGAATGCGTTGTTTTACTTTGGTCAGGTTGCTTATTAGTTCCTCTTCTGTGCTTCCCGCTCAGTCTAAGAGATTTGTTTTTAGTGGACCATTTCGAATGGATTGTGGTGTCCCACGTATTCCTCATTTTATGATATTCGTATCCCAGCTCTGCTGCTTCAGAAATATGTTTCACCAGAGGGCGCTGTGTTCGAGGCCGCAGAGTCACAGTCCCTCGAGAGCCAGTGTCGACTTCATCCACCTTACAAAGGGCTGAGCACTGTCCGTTACTTCAGTTCTGTTTTTCCGACGCAACTGCTTCGTGTTACGAACGGCGCATCAGATTTTTCGTCGACAATGTCCTCGTCATCTACTCCCACCACACCTAAGCCAGGGTTAAAAAAAATGTCAGAAATGTGGTAGGAAAATGTCAATAACCGATCCCCATCGGAATGGCCACTGTTGCCTCAGCCCAGACCATCGGGTTGACGAGTGCGGTTCCTGCCAGGCCATGTCCAATAAGGCTCTTGGGGAACGTAGAGGTAAGCTGGCGGTGGGGGAGGAAACCTATAAGTCTTCCAAAAGTCAAAAAGATTTTGATGAATTAGTCGAAAATCTCGACATGAGTTAAGGAGGTCGAGATCAAAGAGTCGCTCTGGAAAATCCTCCTCGTCTTCGACAAAAAAGTCAAAGTGACGTCACGGGTCGTCTTCCTCCTCCTCCTCCTCCTCCTCCTCCTCCTCCTCTTTCTCCTCATCCTCTTCTGAGAGGAGATTAACTTATCCATCAAAGCACGATTCCCCAGAAAAATGGGAGGCCTTTCGGGCTTTGATGCTTAAAATATTCGAGAAAGCGGCCCAGACCCCCTCTAAGTTGCCGCGTGGTGATCATGCCTCTACCCACTTTAAAGTGATGGAGGGAAATCAAAATCTAAACACGCGAGAGCCGAAAAAGAGTCGAGTGTCATCAAGGGAAAGTTCACTGACGCCTCTTACTAAGTCAAAACCTCTGGTGTATAAATCGGTGGTAGTGGAATCGGCATCTAAGTCGAAACTCGACTCGACACAGTCGACGACTACTGCGTCGAAGCCGCCAATGAAAATGGCATTGATGCCTTTAACTGTATTGAAGCCTTCTTCGACAGTATCAAAGCCGCCTTCGAAAACGTCAAAGCCATCATCGTCTTTATCGACACCTTTTGACGCCTTTATCGAGGCATTCATTAACCCCGATACCCAAGTCGACACCATTACCCATGCCTAAGTCGATACCACCCTCTTTACCTGAAAAAGTTTGCCTTCCTCAACCTAGACAGGAGTTTTTCAGATCCATGTCATCCATTTTTGAAGAACACTCCTCTGAAGAGGATGTCACTTAAGCTGGAGTTAGGTTTGGAACCAGGGAGGTCCCTGAAGATCTAGTGGACCCGAATTCCGAAATAACAGATCTTTATGACTCTCTAAAATGCTAGTGGCCTAGACACTTGACCTGAAGTGGATTTTGAAAGACCAGACCCCACAGATCATTCTGATTCTAGTTATTGGAATCTTATGGGAAGGGTCATTGATTTTATGGGTTGGAAGGCCGCTTCCCCAGATTTCGACCAGGATGACATGACCGACATCTTGAGTGAAGGTCCTCTATAAGATCCTGTTCTTCCATTCCATAAAGCACTTCAGAAGAGGGTGATGGTGAATTGGAATACTCCTGATTCCATTTCAGCAGTAAACAAGAAATGTGTAGCAAAATACAGGCCATCATTAGCAGATCCGGAATATCTATCTAAACATCCCTCCCCTGAAAGTCTAGTGGTTCAAGCTGCAACCTCCACTAGGCAATATGCTTACCCATAAATACCGCCAGACAGGGATGATGAAGTTGTTGCTTGGATCCGGAAAGTTTTTATTTCGGGCAGTATGGCCCTTAAATTGACTAATGTCACTTGCACTTTAGCAAGATTTACATTTACCCTGTGGGACTGCATGACATCAGCGGCTGAACGCTTCCCGGAAGGTGAGGAACGGGATGGTTTCCTTGCTATAGTAAAAGAAGGTAAAGAGGCTATGGAGGAATGCCTTCAGTCAGGACTGGACACTGCGGATAGTGTAAGCAGGTACATTGCATCTAGCATGGTCCTACGCAGGTTTGCATAGCTAAGAAAATCTGGCTTTGCACCTGATGTGCAGTCTAGATTACTTAATCTGCCCTTTGACGGCTTGGGGTTGTTTGGCAGCAAGGCGGACGAGAGCTTGGAGAAGCTGCAGACCTCAAAAGCGGCAGAAAATCACTTAGCGCCGCTATAAAACAGCCTCAACAACACTCTTACGCAGGCTAATCTTCCTGGAAGAGTCGCCCCTTTCGCTTCTACTCCTCTTTTGAAAAAAAGGGAGTGGGCAGGCCAGTCAAAGAGGCCAGCAGAGACCACCCTTTCGTGGTGGAAAAGGGAAAGGTGCTAGAACAGCCGAAGCAGCAGCTACTACCTCCTTAGCCACTGCTGCAAAGCCACTTTTAGGTCTTCACCCACAAAACATCGGTGGGAGGCAGAATCACTCGGTATCTGGAGGAATGGCGGGGCATTACGTCAGATGCCTGGGCACTAGAGATAGTGACCCATGGTTACTACTTTCCTTTTCATCAAAGACCTCAAGATCATCCACCGGGAGCCAACTCTGTAAAAATTCCAGACCCGGTCCTTGTGCAGGAGATTTTAACCCTGCTAGAGAAAGGTGCAATGGAACAAGGGTTGGTACTCCCCTTATTCTTTCATCCCCAAGAAGGACTGAGACCCATCTTGGACTTAAGAAGCTTGAACAAGTTCCTCAGGAAGGACAAGTTCAAGATGGTGACCCTTTCTCAGATCCTTCAGGCTCTTCAGCTTCAGGACTGGCTGGTTTCATTGGACCTTCAGGATGCTTACTTTCATATGCCAATCCGCAAGCACAGAGTACCTGAGGTTCGCAATTGGTGGTTCTCATTATCAGTTTCGGGTTCTACCATTTGGGCTTACCTCCGCCCTGAGGGTTTTCACCAAACTGATGGCGGTGGTGGCAGCGAGTATCAGAAGAAGGGGGATTCAAGTCTACCCTTATCTGGACGATTGGCTAATCAGGGCGAGTTCATCCGAACAAGCCCAGGAACATCTGGTCTTGACCTGCCATTTCTTACACAGACTGGGCTTCTCCCTCAATTACAAGAAGTCACAAATGATTCCAAGCCAAAGACTCCAATTCATCGCAGGAGTCCTGGACACTTCCTCAGGGAAAGCCTCGCCTCCCGAGGAGAGAGCTCACCACATTCTGTAGATGGTAACAAAGTTTCAAAATGCCCAACATCTACCAGCATTCGACTTTCTAAGGTTGCTAGGCCTCATGGCATCCTGCATTTTTCTGGTGTCAGAGGCCAGATTGAGGATGAGATCCCGTCAATGGGCCCTCAGGACTCAATGGTCCCAATTTTCGGGGGAGATGTCAGATCTTCGGCAAGTCTCAACCAAGCTGGCTCAAGATCTTCTATGGTGGGCTTGCAAGGAGAATATCCTCAAGGGGAAAACTTTTTGGCAACCATGGCCGGAGATAACGGTAGTGACGGACGCCTCACTCATGGGGTGGGGAGCCCACACTAACGATCTGACAATCAGCGGTCGTTGGTCTCCAAACTACACATCACCCTTTTGGAGCTGAGGGCAATTGGACTAGCGCTGAAGGCCTTTCTGCCCTCTGTACGGGGAAAGAATGTCCTGATAATGACGGACAACACAGTGGCCATGTACTACCTCAACAAAAGAGGAGGCTTAGGATCACTCCCACTGTGCAGAGAGGCAATGCAGCTCTGGTTCTGGGCAATGCAAGAAGGAATCTCTCTATCGGCAGTTCGTCTAGCCGGAGAGTTGAACACAGCAGGGGACGCTCGGAGCAGGCAGAGCACAGTCTCCCATGAATGGGAACTAGCTCAGGAAGTCCTTCAAGAGATCTTCGCCCTTTGGGGAACCCCTCAAGTGGATCGGTCCGCGACCGGTGCCAACCGGAAGTGCAAACCGTACTGCTCAAGGGAATTTCCCCTGAGAGGAGCTCTAGGGGACGCGTTCGTAGTGGAAAGGGTATTTCCACTCCTGTACGCGTTCCCTCCTGTCCCCGTGATTCCTCAGGTTTTCAGGAGGTTGAGAAAGTTCAGGAAAACCATGATCTTAATTGCCCCGGATTGGGCCAGGAGGACGTGGTACCCAGACCATCCGGACGTGTCCATCTGCCCTCCAATACGTCTTCCACAAAGAGAGGATCTTCTCTCGCAAGAGAAAGGTCGGGGTCTCCATCAAGAGGTCAAGACACACTGCCTTCACACATGGTGTCTGAGAGGCTGAGATATAAGGATTGGGACCTCCCGGATGACGTAATGGAGATTTTGCTCAGAAGGCCAGAAACAAAATCCCTGTACCGGTGTTGTTGGAACAAGTTCAGTAACTGGTGCAAGGATAAGAATGTGGATCCATTCTTTTGTAATACTCCAACAGTACTTTCTTTTCTCTTACACTTGCTCCAAGTTGGCACTATAAAAGGATATTTGGCAGCGCTATCTATCTTTAAGCGCTCCTCAGAAGAGTTATCCTATTTTAAAATGCCCTGAATTCAATTCTTGAAAAAAGGGCTAACAAATGTGTACAACCCCCACAACCCCTCCCCTCCCCCCCCCCCCCCCCCCCCCGGACACCTTTTCTGGTGCCCATCTGGGGTTTGGATTTCAAACCTTTAAATTCTTGCCAATTAAGACTTCTCACCCTTTAAAACTATTCTATTGGTGGCTATAACATCAGCCCGCAGGGTAGGTGAGTTGCAGGCACTGTCTTGTAAGCCTCCTCACACCATTTTCCATAGGGACAAAGTAATTCTAAAAGTCAAACCATCTTTCTTGCCTAAAATAGTTTCTGATTTTCATCTGTCACAAAAAATGACCTTACCTTCTTTTTATCCTCCGCCTCATGTAGTAAGGAAGAGGAAAGGTTGCATAGACTGGACCCAAAAAGGGCTCTCAGTTTCTACATTTCCAGATTGGCAAATCTTTGAAAATGTGACCAACTATTTGTTGGGTATACTGGACACAAATTGGGCCTTGCAGTGTCTAAACAAACTCTATCCAGATGGATAATTCTAGCAATCTCTAAATGCTATAGATTAGCTGGAAAAGGGCCTCCAGATGGATTAAGGACTCATTCAACCAGAGGCATGGCAACTTCCACGGCTATTCAGAGGTGTCGTGGTGCAGGATATTTGTGCTGCGGCCACCTGGTCATCAATGCACACCTTTGTAAAGCATTACTGCTTGCACTCTAGTTCATATCAAGGAGGACTATTTGCAAAAGCTGTTCTTCATGCAGTCCATAATTAAAATTTCTAGTAGTCCCACCTCCAAAATTACCACTGCTATGGGAGTCTATCATAAGATGAGGAATACGTGGGAGGACACAATCCATTCGAAGAACAAGCTACTTACCAACTGTAGGGTTCTTTCGATTGGATGTTTGCCCCACGTATTCCTCATCGACCCTCCCAACCTACCCCTCCGTACAGTTTACGTCAGTTGCACTCAAACTTCCTTAAGAGCCTGAGGACTTAAATTCTAATCATCTGATGCGACCACGAACACCATAAAAACAGAACTGAGGTAATGGGCGCTGCTCGAGCCCTTTATACAGCGGATGACATTGACACTCAACGGCGGCTCTCGACGGACTACGACTCTGCGGCCTCGAACACAGCGTCCTCTGGTGAAATTTTTTTTTAGAAGCAGCTGTGCTGGGATACGAATATCATAAAATGAGGAATACGTGGGAGGAACATCCAATTGAAAGAACGTTACAGTTGGTAAGTAACTTGTTCTTCTGCAGCATCTTGCAAGTTCCCGCTTCTAATTCCTTTATAATGGCCGTGAGGATCAGTGGTGGAGCAGGAAGCAATATTTTTCTATAAAGCACTGCTTCATTCCTTGCAAAAATGGCTCTTACTGATTGTAAACTCAGCTTTCTTCTGATTAAAGATACTGGTAGTGACTGTGGCAGATTGAATACCTTCCGCTAGAACCTCCCTTCTCGTTTCTGCCAGATGGTGTCTGGAAGATATGGCATTGCTTCTGTGCAATAGGTAAGACTTGGGACGACCTTTGTTCTGTAAAAGGTTATAGCCGGAGTAAGTGAGAAGCGTCCATATTTTCTATTGATCTTTCGTCTGGGCTGTTAGTGTTTTTACTTTTAGAAGTAAACTGTCTTGCATTGGTGTCTCGGCAAGATTGTTTACAATGATTCCCAGGTATCTAAAGCTTTCCACCTTTTCCAAAGGCTTCCCATCAATACTCCAGTTCAGGGCTCCGATTTTCTAGAGGTTTTCTCAAAAGACAATATTTTAGTTTTTTCCTTGTTCATCTGGAGATGGTTTTTCAGATAAATTGACGGGTTATTTAATTGTCTTTTAAGGCCAATGGCTGTTTGGTCCATTAAAATAATGTCATCCGCATATAACAGTGTGTATAATGTCACGTTGCCCAGAGTGGGGTGGAAAAGATCGTACTCTGTTTTCAGAGTCCTTGAAGTCTGCTATGTAAGTGTTATATATTCCCATAGCGTCCCATACCTGGGGGTTCTGATGGACAATAATCTCACGCTAGAGCCACAAGTAAACGCCCTCCTGAAGAAATGCTTCTTCCTCCTGCGAGCGGCAAAGATGATCTTACCGTTCACCAACAAAACAACCACCATCATCGCCCTCGTCATGTCCAAAGTAGACTACGCCAATAGCCTATACCTAGGCATGCCTGAATGACTCTTAAACTACAACGCATTCAAAACGCAGCAGCCAGAATACTTCTGAAACTATTTCAAAATAGGTAGCAGGTGCTCCTCTCCAGAAAGAACATGGCATGATAACCTGTTCTGAGATGAGTTTGCAGCACACGCTTTTTGCTCACTGTCCCTTTCACAGGTACCCACAACTTGGGGTTGGTCACCCTGAGTTACGTGGGGGCAACCAGACGTGGACTCCCTGCCCACTGTGCTTAGAGAGGCAAAGCTTCACCTCACTGATGAGGCCCAACAAGGCTGAAACACGTGAATGGGGTTGCTTTTGGTACTCTTGTTCAGAGAGGAATTGCCATAGCATTTCGGTGCTGGACTGCCCATGTGGGCGGGACAAAGACTGATATGCAAATGGATATTTCCCATCTACGAAAGGTACAGTGAGCAAAAAGCGTGTGCTGTAAACTCTTATCTCAGAACAGGTTATCATGCCATGTTCTTTCTGGAGCGGAGCGCCTGCTACCTTTTTTGAAATACTTCTGAAACTACCCTGAAGAGAACACACTGCACCAGCGGTGAAAACACTACATTGGCTACCAATAAAACAACTAATAAAATTAAAAACAATGTGCATTACGCACAGAGCAGAAAACAACGAAGGCGCTGAGTTCCTAAGAGACCAACTGCGTCTACATCAACCAACAAGAACGCTCAGATCAAGCATGGACTTCCGCCAGGAAACCGATGCCCTACAACAAAAGAAAACTTGGAGGATCCTCCTTCTCTCACCAAGCCCCAAAAACCTGGAACAACCTTCCAAAGTACATACGCAACACAAGAAACCACCTATTATTCAGGAAATTACTCAAGACCTGGCTCTTCACGTCATAACAAGAAAGACCGTCCAATGGGGCACACGCACAACTAAATCCTCGAACGCAGAGAGACCCTGATACACACCGACCAATCAATGGAGATGAGCCAAGGTAAATATCCCACGACCTACTAAACGACCAAACGGGAGACAGCCGCAATACGACCAAAGACAGTACACATAGCAAGGCAAAGACAAACACTAGGACGAATCATCAAGAGCACTATGACCTTAATTACAACCATGCCCAACAGCCCTAAGGACAACATATAGAGTGGGAACGGAAGCACTGCACCACAAGCCCCAATCCAGTGGGTGAGAAACAGAATGTTTCATCACTACACACCGTCCACCAATACACAGCAGGCAGCACAATGCCCCACCTCACAAAAACTACAACTAAACAATAGCCCCAAGGATGTTCACCCCACGGAAACCAAAGAACCAGTCAGGACAGAAGGAAACGAACGACTGAAAACACAGGCACACCAAGACGGATGCACCAGGACACCACATCAACACGGCTCCGACCCTGAACCATTCAAAGCCTCAACTAACCAGGGTCACACTAGATAACCTGAGAATAGATACTACCTACCCAGTCCCACATCTGAAGATCGGGTTCAGACGCACCTACCAATCCAAACTTTACTCCATATAATACAGCTGGATCAACGCAGCACCCCCAAAGTGAGTTGGCCCACGAGGAACCAGCAACAACCCAACCCACAGGCATACAACTCTAACGGAACCATAAGTACCTGAATCAGGATACAGACCCCACTAACCCAACCCTCAATCATCTGCATACTTAAACCCACACAACCATCTCTCTCACAGCAATCCGCACAAACTTTACCACACTGCATCAACACATAAACTTCACCCACAGCACTCGAGGCCTCGCCCAATCCGATACGAGCACCAACGTCCAGCACTCAGTGTATACCGAGCTGAAGCTGCCAACAGCACATCACTTCTCCCACTCTCCTGCTCCCCTCCTCCCAACTAACCCTAGCCGTCCTTCCTGTTTACAGATCCACCAGAGCGCTTGGGGCCCAATTCCGTTGGTGACGGTGCGCTATACAAGTACCTTTAACATAACATAAAATATATAAAACAGGAGCCAAAGGGCATCCCTGTTTTACTCCGCGTTCTGTGTTTATTGATTTAGATTGGAGGCCCGCTCGATTTGAGATGAACGCACATTGAGGTTCCTGAGTAGAGTGCCTTTATCGGGTCTAAAATCTGTGCAGGTTAAGTCATGTCTTCTAATTTTCTCCACAGAGTGACTCGGTCGACCTGGTCGAAAGCCTGGACCAGGTCGACGAATGCCATGAGGATTCGTGGACATCCTTCCATAACCTTTGCTTTCAGTGAACTTGAAGCCAGTATGTTCGCGGTGGTTCCCAGGTTTTTTACGAAACCCGCTTGTATGGGATCTGCGTTATTGTATAGTGAGATCCAATTTTGCAGGTTATCCAGAGCCAGTGATCCGAAGATCTTATCTATTGTGTCCAGGAGAGCTATTGGACGGTAGTGGGTGGGGTTTTCTCTGGCTCCATTTTTAAAAATCGGGACCACTATGGCCTTTTTCCACGAGGATGGTATGGTGGATGTTCGCATACTGTTCCTGAACACTTCTTTTATGATGAATGACCATGCTTCTGGGTGTTTCTTTTGGTCAAAGTTTGAGTCCATCCGGGCCGAGGGCCTGTGAGCCGTTTATTTTGGCTAAGATGGAACCTTGGTAGTTTGATATGGACCATATGCTTTTTGTTTGCATTATGTTTGATTTCTCCATTCCTTGCTGTTTACTGTATAGTGCCGCAAAGTGTTCTACCCAATTTTGTTCTCCTACTGAGTTTTGTAAGGTTAGGTTTTCTCGATTTGCACTCCCCTTTTATTAATGACCAGAACTCTCTTGTCTTTTTCCTGCATATTGCTCGAAGCATTGCCTCTGAATCTTCCTGATGGAGGCGGTGTTGATTGTTTCTTAACCATGATCAGTAACTTCTGACAGCTTCCTGTACCTCCTCCTAAATTGGTTTTTGACTGAGCTCTTTTGGCTGTTCGTCGAAGTGTCCTGATGATCTTCTCTCTACTTCTTGTTGATTGTACACGTGTGTGGTAGGTTTTAGCGAGTTGACGTTAGTAACCTTTTTCACTTTGAGAACTGATGGAAGTGCCAAGTAATCGCCACTGCTTATATTCGTTGCAGGTTGTACAGTGTTTTGTGCCACGTATTGCTTTGTTAAGCAGTCTTTTGCCTTTGCTGTTAGTCTTAGCCTGTTGCCGCTTTCACAGGTTTCTATCTCAGAATTCATTTGGGAGGTTGGGGGCCTCTCAGTTCTCCAAGTGAAATCGAGATGTTATGATCACTGTGTTTTGTTCTTCTAACTGTAAAGGACTCCATTAGGGCCAAAAGGCCTCGAGAAACATACACGTGATCTATTGTGGCTCCACGACCCTCCCTTTCCCATGTTGGGACTTTTGGATGTTTTTCCTCCGATAGCCAATGGAGATTATGTAGATCTCTAGCGTCCATAAAATTAGACCATACACGCCCTCTCTCGCTCTTGGTTTGTCCGAACCTATGTCACTGGTTTTCTTTTCGTTTGTATTCGTACATACAGTGTTGAGAGCTCAGTTTATGATGATGTGGTTGACCTCGTAGTTGTCTTGGGTCTCATCAATAAGGGTTTCCATCTGTCCGAGGTAATTTTCATTACTTACGAGTTTAGGGTTCCAATATTTATCAATCGTAAGGATTGCCTCTCGTTGGGGGATGTCTGTGCGGTTTCTAGGCAAGTCCATGTCAGTAAAGTGGCAAGTATGTATTCAGTCTCTTTGAGGACTTTACTCCAGTGTAGTCCACTGCCAACTGTAATTGCAATGAGCAGACCTGACCTTGGCCTCCCCTTTGGGCCTTTCGTTGCTGGTGTAAAGGGTATTTCGAAACTATCCATAACTGGTTTGCACCTTAGCCATGTTTCTTGTAAACATAGAGCTTCAAAGGTGACCAAATCGACGTCACTCTGTATGGTTAAATGACCAAAGCCCCTGGTATTCCAAGAGCCCATTACCATCTGGGTCCTCTGAAGGATGGTCATCTCGGGAGTCCCCAGGCCCTCACTTCTCTTCTCAATATGTGATGGCTAATCTTTCAGTTCAGGGACCAGCGCTGATGCGATCCATTCACATTTTCTTGGAATAGGGTTGGAGTTCTCAGTCTCGCCGCTTCTACAGCTCTTGGTCTTTTTTTAAATCCTCGGTGTTTTAAGAGAAGTTGATTTTCAGGAGGTGGAGGGGGGCCTTTGGTATTCTGTCCAGGTCCAGTATCTGCGGGGAGGGATTCCCTTCTGGCCTGAGTCGGCTCCAATCTTTTTCATGTCTGTTACCTTCTTGCGTTTCTTATACAATCTCGGGTCTCGTGTTTTGTTGGAATATCTGGGGCTAGGGTACTGTTTTGATGGAGGGGATCGATGTTTGACCTCCCTTCTTCTACTTGACGATCTTTCCCAAGAACTTTTATAGCCTCTTCTGAATGGAGGTTTTTTTAAGGTGAGATCTATAGGTCTTTCTGGTTGCCTTATGTCCCTTGAGTCGACTTGATTCATGTCACATAAGTCGAATCTCAGATTCCAACATTTCTCTCTTGCTTCCCAAAGGAGTGTTTGGACCTTCAGAGAGTCGATGTGTAGGTAGGAGCTGTCTTCTTTTGTTAGGGTTTGGTTCTACTCTTTGTCCCTCGATGAGCATCTTTTCAAGGATTCTACTTGTTCAAATAAGCTTGTGAGTTCTTTCCAGCCTAAACGTTCTTGTTGACTGAGGCATTGATGGCATTGGAGGTAGATCGAGTGGAGCTTCTCTGAGGTTGGACTCTCTTGATTCACCATGGACTTCATCGTGCACATGGGACTTGAAGTGCGGTCTCTCTTGAGAAAACTTTTTGTCCAAATTCCTCTTTTTTTTTTTATTAAGTTGTCTGAGGCATTTCCATGCCCTAACCCATCTCTCGCCGTTGTCGTCTCCTTTGTCTTATCTGATTCTCTTCTGTACATGTCCCTAGATGTTGCCGGAGGGCTTATGGGACTTTGGGCTGTTTTACGCTGTATGTGAGGTCTTGACTTGATTTCTTTATGTATTTGTTTTCGTTTGTCTGCCATGGTTAAAAATGTTGGAGACGGCGTGTCGATGATCATGATTTTATTCTTTGGCTCTTCAGCCTCTGGCTCGTCCTGAGGGTCCTGTCTTTTTCTTTTTTGGTGAGAGAAGTTTATTAGTTCTGATTCAGAGTCTTAAACGGTGTATAGGCTCATGTTCATTAAAACAATTGAGTTGTCTGGGCCCCTTCCACTTCAGCTCGTTTTCGTTAATCGGTAGCTGTGTTGGTTTAAAGCACGTGGGTTAGGGGTATTTGGTGGTTGTTTTCGGCTCCCTTGCTTGATAAGAGTTGATACTACTGATCTCCTGGCTTTGACTTGCGGATGCCTCTTATCTGAGGGTTGTTTGTCTGAGCTCAGTGTCTATGCCGGTTTTCTCCTCTGATCCTCGTTCAGCTGCTTTGGTTTTTGCATAAAAATTCCAAAGGTTGGTGGATAGATCCCTTCCAGTCTTTGTCCGCGTGGTGGTGAATTTGTTTTTATCTCCTCCATAAAGGTCTTGGCTATTGAGCCGTTCCCTCTGCTTGTCATTGTCTTCAGACTCCGTCGTGAGGTTGGTGCCAGGGCCATTCGTTGCCCCGAGGGTTGCGGTAAAGTGACCGCCAGGGTGGTGTCACTGTTTTAGCTTTTACCGAGACTCCTCGCAGGTCAAGGGCTGGGTCCTTTTGTCTTGTTTCCTCCCTCAGTTGAATGGTGTTAGTTTCCCCTGTCTGTGTACTTAAAGATCATGAACTACGTTTTGGCGATATCCGTTCACTTTCTGTTGGTCTCAAAAATGGTAAATCCCCCGACGATATTTCTGTGGCTTGTGTTGTCATTATTGGCTTGTCTCTGATTTTCGCGACCACAAACCCTTCTAGATAAGATGGTTTTGTGTGCATGTAAGCCAACATGATGGATTCATACAGCTTCCCAAATGGGGCCAGGGCTATTGTCACTGTCAACAGGATGGTCATGGGGTCCAGTTTTTTGGACCGGGATTCCTTTAGTGTCTGAGATGAAATTTCACTGAGACGCCTGTTCAAGGGAAGTGTTCTGGGGCGATGGTCTACTTTTGGGGTGTGTTCCAAAGTTGAAGCAGTTCTTATCGATCCCGTCGCTGGATTTTTTTAAGGAGGTCCGTTCTGCCGTTCCAGGCCCTGTCCTAAAGGCCTGCTGATTTATTTATTTGCATTTGTCAAGCGCACTTGCAGCCATAAGGCATCGAGGCGCAGTTACAGAAGATGAAAGGACTTGTGAGTTACAAACAAGTGATCAGAGGTCTCATATTTACACAGTGGCAAGCAAAGGTACAGGAAATGATTTGTACAGATTCAAAATGAGGGGAGAGGCAATTTAAACTAAGAGCCTGGTTTTGATAGCCTTGCGAAAGGCTAGGTGTGACTCAGTCTAAGGTAAGGTTCCAGTGCGTGGCTGCTTGGGTGGGGAAACTGGAGCCACTAGCGCGCACCTTTCTCGTTATGGGCGTGACAATCGTGTTGGCATAGCGCAATCTTAAGGGTCTTGTGGCCGTGTGCTTGGTAATTCTGTGTGTAAGGTAGGGAGGGGCAAGTTCATGAAGGCATTTGTGGGTGATGGCGAGTGTTTTGAAGACAATTCTCTCTTTGACTGGGAGCCAGTATACCTGCCTTCTGATTTCAGAGATATGGTCTCTTCTAGCGGTACCTGTGGCTGCCCTCAAAGCATTGTTTTGGACCAGCTGCAATTTGGCAATGTTTTTGTTGGAGGTCCCAACGAGAAGGGCATTGCAGTAGTCTAGCCTTGACCCGATAATTGCCCTGGCAATGGTGAGGCAGTTATGGCGGGACA
This sequence comes from Ambystoma mexicanum, assembly GCF_040938575.1. NCBI lineage: Eukaryota > Metazoa > Chordata > Amphibia > Caudata > Ambystomatidae > Ambystoma > Ambystoma mexicanum. Next base: position 222,767,272 of record NC_090939.1, on the reverse strand, counting down.
GGAAGGGCCTAGCAGCGTTAAGGACTTTAGAGTAGTAGGCTGAGGAGGCAGCGATAGCATTGACCTGTCTGTCCATGGACAGGTCGGAGTACAAGTAGACTCCGAGCGTCTTCACGTGGTTGGAGACCTTGATGGGAATGTTATCAATGGTGAAGGAGGCGTACTGATCTCAAAGGTTGCCCAGTGTGAAGGGTGACCCTATGAGGAGGAGTTCCGTTTTTTCACTGTTGAGGCAGAGCCAGTTCTCTGCCATCCAAGATTGGATGGTAGAGTAGATGGTGGTGAGGGTTTTGGTATCTGCTACGTAGTCGCCCATGAGTGGGATAAGGACCTGTGTGTCATCCACATAGTTGGTATGAGATGCCAAGGTAATCCAGGATGCTGAACAGGGGCCTTGTGAAGAGGTTGTAAAGCGTGGGTGCTATACCGGAACCCTGACGAACACCGCAAGTGATGAGGCTAGGAGAGGCGGATGCTGAGTCAGAAAAGACTTTCATGGCCCTTTCCTGGAGAAAGGAGGTGATCCATTGACAGGCTTTGGTGGAGAAGTTGGCTTGGGTGGCTAGATGGTGGCACAGGGTGTTGTGCTCCACCAAGTCAAAGGCAGCGGAAAGATCCAGGAGCAATATGAGAGCAGGTTTGCCTGTCTCTGAGATCATCCATTTGGTTCTTTAGGTGTAGGAAGGCCGTCTCGGTGCCGTGACGTGGGCAGAACCCAGATTGCCGCAGGCCGAGGAGACGGTTATCTTCCAGGAATTTTTGGACTTGCAGATATGCTGCTTTGGCGACAATTGTGAGTAGGAAAGGTACAGTGGTGATGGGCCTGTAGTTCCCAGGGACTGTTGGGTCGAGCGAGGGTTTTTTGAGGAGTGGGCGTACCCAAGCTTCCTTGAGTCCAGACGGAACATGGCCTGACTGGAAGGAAGAGTTAATAAATGCTGTAAGGAAGGGGGCTAGGGTGGGTGCCGAATCTTTGATGAGGCTAGCTGGGCAGGCACCACCCTTACAGTTGGAAGGTTTGATGGAGTTCAGCAGGGCGATGACCTCTAGCTCAGTGATATCTTTGAAGTCAAATAGTGGGGAGGAGGTGGTCTTGCTGGGTGGCTCAGCGTACAAGTTAGCTATAAGGTTGGAGAGGGCTTTTTGGTGGCCGCTAATTTGGGTTTGGAGAGTGTTAAGCTTCTCTAGCATGGCAGATTGAATGCTATTACATCACTTGTCGTCTTTGATGATTGATTGGGGGGGGGGAAGCAGATGGTTTTTCCAATTCCTTAAAGATGGTGAATAGCTCCTTTTAGACCCCGACTTGGCATCAGAGATCCTAGCGTTGAAGGAGGCAGCTTTGGCTATGGTCATGTTTGTTTTGTAGGATTTGGAAATGGCTTTGAACTTTTGTTTGGTGGCTTCAGAGGGGTTGGCTTTCCATGTGGCGAGGGCAATCCTCTTTTGCGCACGTTGGTCAAGGAGTTAATTGGTGAACCATGAATTGGCATGTTTGGCTTTTTTAGCTTTAAGGGTCAGTGGAGCGATGGCGTCCATGGCTGACGTGATGACCTCCTTGAAGGTGTTAGCTAAGGTTTCAGGGTTATTGGAGGACTGGGCCTGCAGGGCGGGGTGGAGAAGGTAAGATGCTAGGTTCTCGACTGTGAGTAGGCGGGAGCTCCTTGCGTAAGTGGCCGGGCACGGTGGGAGGGGGTGGGAGGGCCACTTTCTTGGTTCCAAGGTTGAATTGGATGTAGTGGTGGTCGGTCCAAGGGATGGGGGTGTTGGCGGTGATGAGAAGGGAGCAGTTGTGATGACTGATCCAGTCGAGGGTGCGGCCTTTGAGATGGGTGGGGTCAGATATAGATTGCGTGAAGCTGAGGTTGGACAGCGTCTTCTTGAGGGATTTGGCAAGGGAATCCTTGGGGTCGTTGAGCCCTAGGTTGAAGTCTCCCAGAAGTATGACCTGTGAGGTCATTGTTGTTGGACAGTGCAGGGATCGGGGTGTCATGGAAGTTGAGACATTAGCCTGGAGGTCTATAAACAATGTGCATGGCTATGGTGCAGTTAGGTGAGACATACATTTTTAGTGGGAGGTAGTCGCTATTGTTGTCAAGCAGTCCTTCAACTACTCTGATGGCAAGAGTTTCCCTGGCGATGAGGGCAACGCCTCCAACTCTCTGAGAGGTGCGTTCTTTCCTGAAGATGGAGTACCCAGATGGAATGGCCAGCGATAATGCTGGGCCTGAACTCTCATTGAGCCATGTTTCAGTAAGGATGAGGTCGAGGTTGTCCTTAATGAGCAGGTCGTTGATGTCAAGGGCGTGCGCAGGTACGGAGCGGGCATTGACCAGGGCGCAACTGAGCGTGTAGGCAGTAGGGGGCGTGGAAGTGGGTGTGGACGGTGGCTCAGATATATTAGGTGGTATGGAATCAGAAATGGTCATGGAGGCAGCACCATGGGCATTGAGCACAGTAAGAACATTGGGCATAGCAGTAACCACAGTGGTCGTGGGGGCAGCAGCATGGGCATTGAGCACAGTAAGAACATTGGGCATAGCAGTAACAACAGTGGTCATGGGGGCAGCAGCATGGGCATTGAGCATAGTAACATTGGGCATAGCAGTATCAACGGTGGTCATGGGGACAGCAGCATGGGCATTGAGCATGGTGGCAACACTGGAATTGGGCATAGTTGGTAGTGCAGAGTTAATGATATTATTGGGCTTCGCGTTCATGGCGGCCGTGGAGTCAAAGGTCTGTGCTGTGAACATTGCGGGTCTGATGTAGCGTGGCTACAGTGTACATGGCAGCCCTGAGGTTGTTTGCCTGGAGGCGATGCGCATGTATAGGGATGGCTGGCATCTCATGCCTACCCTTACATTGCGATATCCCAGGTTGGAAGTATAGGTGCTGGGGATAGTGGGGTGGATGTGTGACCATAGTCGTGCATTCCTGTAACAGCACGGCACGGTGCGCATGGTGGTGACCTGGGTAGGTTTTAGTGAGAGGTCTGGCAGGCGGGCATTGAGGCTGAAGGCTTTACCTTGTGTGAGTTGGAGAGAGTGTGAGAGCGCCAGCCGCGCCGTCGAGCAGCGGAGAGCTGCAGAGAGGATCATAGGCCTTTTGTTGTGGCCTTTGCCGTGTGGCGGCTTTGCCTGGCGGCTGTCCTCCTCTCCCTTTGAAGCGGGAGAGGAGGGTCTGCAGGCGGCGTCGGGCGATTCAGCTAGCTGTGCATTCTCCATTGTCATGGAGCCCAGACACGGCTCCTCTGGCATGTTGATTGTGGCGGAGGCCACGTGGGCTGCAATGGCGGCAAGGGCGCATCCTGGCTGCCGGTGTACTCCTCTCTGGCAGCGGAGCTGCAGAGGGGATCATAGGCCTTTTCCTGTGGCCTTCGCCGTGAGTCTGGAACGTTTCTAAAACTGCATTGTAGGCAGGTTCTTTAAGTTCTGAACTATGGGATCTCACTTCTATCTCTCTAAGTTCGGGCCCCACGCCATTTGGTGTTCCAGTCTGCTCAATGTCAAGGGCCACAGGAGTCACTTTTTCAACACCCTGGAATCGAATTGATGTCCCTTGGTGTGTTTCCTTTAGGGTCACCTCTTTCTGTTCTCCCCCCCCCTCTTCCATGTACTGAGCCACCTGGGGGCTTTCCAAAGTGCCACCTTTGTGGGTTTGGATTCAGTGTTGATACTTACTGTTCTGCGAGACCTCTCCCAGTTCCGCAATCTGGGGGGGCGATGGATTTGGCCGAGTGGGGTCGGGCCCTTGGTCTTCTACTGCAGCCAAAATGTCTGCATCAGTCCTGCAAGGTAAGTCCTGTATGAGGGATTTTATTCCAAAGAACTCCTCCAGTGCGTTCGCAGAAAGGGGTTGGAGCCGTGCTTGGTGCCGTACTTGTGGCGCTTTGCCTCTCCTGTAAAGGCCTTTTGTTCTCGATGTTCTGCGTGTAACCATTTTGTGTTTTTTTTGCTAACCGTTCTTGTTTGGCTCTGAAGCTTCTTTCTGAGGGTGGAGCATTCTTTTGATTGATTTTTTTTTTTTTTTACAGTCATCAGTAGATGGGTTCCGAGTGCCATCTTTTGATAAATTTGGGCTCTGCGCTTGCTGAGGGAAGTAGGTTCCTTTCTCGCTGGTGTCATAAGAGAATGGATTTTCACGGACTCTTTAAGAGCGTGGGTGAGCGCTCCATCCTCCGATTCCTGCTTTCCACTTCACTCTCTCATTGGGGAGCTCTTTTGTCTGTGGGGGAAATCACCAAGTCTTCCCTATCAGGTTGAGGGTGAATCGTGATTGCGGCCGGCACAAGGTTTGTTTCACGCACCTCAGCAGTGCTTTTGGGGGTGGGGGGGAATAGTTCCAGTTCTGTCCCCCCACTGGGATCAGGTTTCCATGTTCTTCGCTATCCGTGTGGGGTTTGTAAGATCTCCATTTACAAAGGCTGGGGCTAACACATCGATGTGGGATGTTGATTATGTTTCTAACAGTGGGTTCCAAAGGGCCTCCCAGAGACCATCCTTGGGTTCTGTCTTTAGGGACGTTTTGGGAGAAGGAACCACTGTCACGTCGACCACTGTGTTGACTAGGTGGTCTGAGGCACACAGACTTTGGTCCACTGGTGTCTCCGTGCTGGAGTCTTTAGGGGTGCCGTGATGGGGGGTGGAGGGGAGCAGGCAATGTTGATGAAGGGGCCGGGCAGGCTCTTTTGTTTAGTGAATTCTTACCCAGTGGTGTCGCCGGGTGTTGAAGTCCACTCCGCCGGGGTTCCACATCAGGGATCCCTTCCTTGGCTCCCGGTCTTTTCTTGTTGACTCCGGCCTTTTTCTTGAAGTCTGCTTCGTGCACTCTGCAACAGTCTTCCTTCATCTTCTTCGCCCGCCAAACAGTCTCGCTGCCATAGACTGCCGAGACTGCAATCACCTCTGCTTCCACCTCTGCGTTCCGCAGTGTTTTTGAGTGGTGGTATGGTGGCAGGCCTAGGGTTGTTTTGCCAGGCTCTTTCTGGGCATCTGGCTTCCCGCTTGAGGGAGGGAACTATTGTACGATGGTTGATGGTGGCTGTGTGATTTTATTTGTTTTTGTTTGTTTTTTTTTGTTTGTTAAGGGAGGCAATTTTGTTTAGTGCTTGTCTGGTGTTGTAATTGTTGAGGAGAATGAAGGGTTGTATGTATGAGGTTGCTGGGGAGTGGCATGAGTGGTGCTAAGACTGTGTCTGTAATGCTTAATTTGTCTGTGGGGGGGCGTGGTGAATGTATAGCAGCTGCGCATGTCCTGTGTGTGGTAGATGTGTGAAGGGGATTAGTAAGTGGTCTGGCCACGACTGTTATGCTCACCTGGACCCCACAGGGGTGTCGATCGGACCCGGACAGCTGCGGTCTCCTTCAACGTGATGCATAGTGCAGAGATGACTGTGTGGACTGGCCCGCCTAGTCTTGTCTGCTGGACCCGAAGAAGTATTTTCCTGCAAGTGGAGACAGGGATTAACCACCTGTGGGTTTTAGTGATGGCCTCCCAATAATTCTCGCTCTACCCCACTAATCACCTCCGATATCCCCTTAGTAACCTCACCTTATGGTCGTAAAAGATGAGCTCTCCATCCTGCGTGTCTTGCAGGGGCGCGTAGATACCAGTTACTTCACTGGTTTGAAGGCGTTGGGAGAGTTCCGGTAAGTATTGACTCTGAATTCCCTGGCGGGATTGGTAAGTATCAAGTTCAAAGAGTTCAATGTGCCCGATGTTCACTCTTGTCCCCTTCCTTCCTTAAGTTGCAACTGAGTTTGTGAGAAGAAGGTCTCGTAGCTGCTGCTGGCGTTCAGGTAAGAGTCTGTGTTACCCAACGCTGTCCGGTAACTATTGCATGCGTTAACGTGTTGTTTTTCTCCCTCTTTACAGATGCGGCATATGAAAATGTGGAGAGTTATGGAATAATACCGCTGGTGGTAAGTCTATGGTGGTAAGAGGTTGTATTTGTTGATTCCCTTGGCTCACCTTGTTTTTTCTTGTGTCCCCTAGGTGCTGGATTACGGCGAAGAAATGATGGAGACAGTGCCAGATCGAAAGATGCTGTGAGAACTGGTGAGTATGGTGCCGTGCTGGAGCTGGCGAAGCGACGCGTGCAGGACTGATGTACTTTCCAGGTCCGGAGATGAAATGGTTCTGTAATTAGGTGAGGAATTTGAAATAAGTTTGTTTTCTAACCTTGTCCTTTTCTTCTTCTTTATTCTAGGAGCTCCGGATTCGAGGCAGGCGTGGCAGAAGACTGGATGCTGGCTGCAGGCACGGTGAGCGTCACGCTGCTGGATACAGAATAACGTGAAGCATGTGCTGCTGTTCGGGTGTGGTTTAAATAGCCTCCGAAGTAGTTCCTGGTAAGAAGTTCCCTAGAGCCATGACCGAGTAAAAAATAGTCGCTGTAACAAAATAGTCCCATCCAGGCCTCATGTAGGCTTGGACTCTTTTGCAGCATTGTCTGCATCAGGCAAGTAAAGTCTATGAGCCTGACACCTATGGCGCCAGGACTGATTTCTATGATGAGCCTGGCGCCTAAGGTGCCAGGACTGAACCCAGACAGCACCTAGCCGGTGCTGCTGAGGTTTAAACAAATGTCTGGATGCCTGCTCCCAGAGCTGAGGGCCTTGGTCCTGATGCCCAGGGGTAGGCATCATGACAGCGACACCCAGATTCGATTTTCCATGGAGACCTGATTTGTACTTGAAATCCAAAAGTCCAGAATGATGACATCTGTGTGGGCGGGGTAGATGGAGTTGTGCGAGGTCATAGGGGTTGCGTGCAGTGAGGATACTTTTTAGTATTGTTTTGCTTTTTGGGTGGGAAATGTCAAGGTAGATATTGATGTAGTGGGAGATGTATTGGGAGATGTGGTTTAGTTGTGAAGTTGGTACAGTCAGTGGGGAAGTTGGGATTGTGTGTTGCGAGGGCAGTAAATGAGGTGGATAAAGGTGGAGTTGTGGGTATGATGGTGCAAATGAGAGGGAGGGCTTCAAGGGATGTGCATGAGTGGGATTACTAAGTGTGAGTGAATCTTTATGTATGAAGGCAATGCCACCCCTGGATTGTAATGTATTTATTATATAGCGGTTTGTGTGGGCACACTCAGTAGTGGAAGCATGTCAGGAATAATGGCTGTGTATTGGGGTTTGAGCCATGTTTCTGAAAGGAAGAGTATGTCCGGATAGTGTGTGCTAATGAGTTAATTGATTTTGCAGGTGCAGAATGGCAGTTAAGCATAAAGCAGGTGTATTCAATTATTTTTCTTTGGAGTGCTGTGTGTACCTCATCCACTAGGTATCAAACTACCACATCAAAAGTGATTTAACACAATCATGTGTAAACTTCATTGGCTGCAACCTGTAAATCTTAAGTGCATTTGTCAACGTGCAGTGAGAGCACAAGCTGTCGCCATATTTCCAGAAAATCAAACAGTTTTCATGTGGAGCATAGGACTTGGCAACATCTTTTTTTAAATTTTTTTTTTTTTGTGTATGGTTTACAAAAAGAAACCTTTACAAAAGAAATCCTTAAATACAAAAAACACAAGAAAGAAGGGTTCATACATTGATTTTCATTACCGATATGATAAGAAAACACAAAGATCCACATATCCTTTTTCTATCAGTAAGTAACATATAAAAAAATCAGTAAAAAAATTCTGTGCACATTAACATTTTTGACACAATTTTTGATAGTTAAAAGGAAAACAATTCCCTTTACATAAAAAAGAACTTAGAATTTAGCAGCAGTATCAATTAAAATTCCAGCGTTTGTATGCATACATGATAGACTTGATAGAATATAAAGATGGAATTCATCAAACAAATTGATCAAATGGGAGGGGGGGATATAGATCAAGAGACTTAATAAAGCCCGCCACAGTTAGCCCGTCTTTAATTTTAGAAATTGAAAGAGACTGGGACCAAATAACATTCTCTGCCCCCAATAGACCCAGGGTGTTGAATCTACCTAAGTAGATATCTCTAAGACCTTTCAGAGCAGTACATTCTAAAAAAAGATGGCGTATAGATTCAATTACCCCGGGGGTATGACAAAATCGACATAAAAGGTCCAAATCACTAACCTCCTTCCTTCTATAAAGAACTTCTTTAGTCGGTAGGAGATTCCATCTGAGTTTGATAAGAAGTGAACGATAATAGCGGTTAGGAAATTGAGTTAAGATAAGACAGGCAGCCTCTTTTCTTGTGGTCAAATTGCAGATCACCGAGAGATGGGTAAGCATACAATTTTTTCAGCGTATTACTCCAATCGCTAGTGAAAAGACATTCTTTGACTTTGTTGGGGTTAGTTAACAGGGTATCCCTGTCAGTGGAAAGATCTGATAGTCTTATTGCAGAGGTCACTAAATCTCGAAAGATATAAGTTTAGGTCCGGTGATCCCCGCGAGAAGAGCATCTTACCAACATCAACATAAAGGGTATCTTGTTTCGGAGAGAGCAAAGCAGAGAAAAATGTCAGAACTCTCCATCTAGCTCGCACAGAGACTAAACCCAATTCTTACCTTATGGCAACTATTGGAACACAATTAGGCAGCTTCATAACTTTTCTCCATTAGATACCCTCAAGGGTGTCCCAGAAGGTCAAAAGAATAAGATAATGCAGTTCCATTCCGTATAATAGTTTTGGAATCACCTTTCCCTTGACGAAATCCACTACAGGTTTGAAGGAGAACATGCCGTGTTTGCTATCCAGCTAAATAGATTGAGAAATAAGCGGAAGTATTTTGTGTCTGTGGGAACATCTTAATTCAATGGCCGATGGTTGGGCCAGAATGAGGAATACCAAATAGACAATTTTGTGTGCTCTAATGATATTTTCACCACCAATTTTCCATACTTTTTTATTGCCCTCTCTCCCTCTAGAGAAGACCATTGTTTGCGTTTTACTTGGGTTAATTTTTAACCCATTAATTAAGGCATATTCTTCAAATTTACAGATAAGCCTCTGTAAGCCGACTTTGGTGTGATCAAAAAGAAGAAAATAGTCGGCGTATGCCAGCCATGAGAGCCTGAGATCCCCCCCCCCCAATTTTGCATTTACCATGCCTATATTTTGAAGGAATTCCCCTACGTCTGCCAAGTAAAAGGATAAAAAGGCATGGAGCTAATGAGCAGCCTTGTCTAACCCCAATACGAGTCCTTATCCTTCTAGAGAGGGTACCTTTAAGATCGATCCTAATATGGACCCCCGAATTCTCATACATTGCCATAATTAAAGTGAGTAGACCTGCCGGAATCCCCATTTACTTAGTTTTTCCCAGAGTCTCGACCTAATTACTAAATCATAAACATTTGAAAGGTTGATTGAAGCCACATAGAGAGAGCCACCATATTTTCCCCATGTTGAACTTTGAAGGGCAGTTGGAATAAATCCATTAAGATTGGTTGAGCGTCCAACCCTGAAGCCTGTTTGTTGCTTTGGGAGAATATTATTTTCCTTAATCCAAACATTAAGGTGCGAGAGGAGCATAGCAGCGAAAAGCTTGCAGTCCGCATCAATGAGAGAGATTGGTCTATAATTCTTGACCAATGTCCGTAGATCTCTCTTAAAAATGGCGACAATATGGGCGGTCTGCCAGCTAGATGGGACATTACCAGAGTTAACTACATCTTGGAATAGGGGACAAAGGAGTTTAGCCCAAATTTCAGGTTTCGCTTTAAATGTGTTATTTGTTAAGCCATTAGGGCCAGGGGCCCTTGATTTCTTAGCTTTGACAATAAAGCCTAGTATTGTCTCATAGTCAATGTCAGGCTTCCAAGCATCATTAAGAGCATACTTCCTCTTTTTGCAGAGCTCTGGGCCCTCTCAGCCCATATCAAAGAGTTTGGTGTAATGCGTGACTCATTTGGCCTCAGGAATAGCATTCAACTGGTCGGCCACCGCCACATCATCCTGGCCAGAGAAAATAGCCCAAAAAGCCCCAAGATCTCTCTTGACAAGGACTTTAAGCATAAACTCTGCGTCATTTTGTAACAGATTTTCTGGATTTGCAATAATTTTTATATTTTTGATGGAAAGCTCTAATTTTTGTTTTTCTGTTATCCCATTCAATATCAAGGAGATGGACCTCTCTAATAAGTTTTCGAGTGTGGGCCTTTTCACTGGCCAACTCCTGATCGAACCTATGGGCATGGGATTTCTTAGGAATACCCTTCCTTAGTGAACCAGAGATGCTGCTGTGAAGAGCATTAAGAAAGCTATCAAAGTATAGGGTATTGAATACTGCATGTTTCCAGGCGAGAGAAGTGTGATTGAATGAGTAAATCAATTTATAATTAAGTAGATTAATATTGTCAGGAGACCAACGTACCCATGTCCCTTGTCCCACGGTTTTAAGATGGCATGGCCCCCCTGCGGGCAGAGGCTTCATGGGAAAAGGAGAAGAGAATGTAACCAGCAGTGAACCATGGTCACTCCATGGGTTAAAGGAGACCTTGACCTCAGAGGAGAGAAGGGACAGAGAATGATCTACATAGACATAGTCAATGGTAGACGATGAAAGACCTCTATGCCACGTAGGGCAGAGTGGGAGAGTAGCATCAAAAGACCCGTTAAGGCAAGTTAGGCCTACCGAGTCCAAAGCGAGATTCCAAAGTCTACCCTAAACATATTTATGGCTTTGCCGATTGTCATCCTCCAAAGTCAAACCCATTTCGTTATAGTTGGCCTCGGACGAAATGGAACAGTCGGCGTTAAAATCCCCAGCCAATATCAAATTACCCCTGGAATGTAAGGCTTTCCATGAAAGTACCATATCCGTTAAGCATTCTAAAAAAGGCTCAATGGCAGCCATGCCTTTGTGCCAGTATACATTAATCAAGAGGAGATTAACCAGTTGATCAAGGGAGGAGGCCTCCATAGCTAAAACACCAAATGGCGTATCCGCAAGAACCTTATTCCTGAAACCAAGAGAAGCCCTGAATCCAATGAGAAGACCCCCAGATGCCCTCCCTGCTAAACTAGGTTTAGCATTTTGGGAATGAATATCAAATCCATCAACAACGGGAGGAGAGAGTAACCAGGTTTCTTGTAAGAAAAAGCAATCTGACACAGTAATCATAGGTACTGTCTCAGTATTCGTGAATAGATGAGAATTTCCCCTGGAATTCCAGGAAAGAAAAATAAATTCATTCGGGATCTTAATATTGATAAGAGTACCAGGGCACTTAAGAGTGCTCAGTCCCACAAACCCGAGGTGACCTGGGCCCAGTTTCTAGCATTACCATTAAATCTGGGCGTAAATTGCTTCCGTTGAGGTTGTAAGGCTCTTTCCGGGTGATAAACCATAGTAAGGTTTCCCCTATACTCTTCAGACCCACCATTTTTCCAGAATGCTGATTGGGTTGTAGCAAATTTGCTTTAAAACCAAGCTGCATTAAACCTTCCCTGTGACCCATTATTAGTTCCAGTACCACTCTAGATTTCAGAACGTTACTCATGTCTGCACGTCCTTGAGTAGGAAAGAACATCCTTTCCATGTCGTAACTAGAGATAAGTGAAAGTGAAGTAAGTTGGTGGAAGATTTTTTAAATATTTCCACGATTAAGACAGGCCAATCTTGACCCCATAAACTAGTAAACTGCAAAATTCTGATTGGATCTTTAGCCTCAGTTGATTGAGGTAAAGAGTCAGTAATACTTTTTGTAAATTGACTCAGTCAGCTTCCAGATCAGTACCCCTAGCACCCCTTAATATAGTCCTATTTTGGGTAATGTGCGGTCCCACAGGAAATCTTTCATACAGATTTGGAGAATTCCTATTTTGGGAAGGTTCAGGCCCAGTGGAAAGACCTACAGAGCCACTTGAGGGTATTGAGTGAGCGGAGTTAAAGTTAGGAACTTGGAGACCCTCCACTGGTCTAAATCCCATAACACGCTCTCCCATTATAGACTCTGTGCTGGTCGAGTGACCATCAGAATAGCAGGGTGGGTGACCATCTGTGGAGGGAGAAGTTGTTATGGGAACCCTAACCTGAGATAAGCCTGAAGTCAAATTGAAGTCCACCCCAGTAAGTGAGTTTGAGCTCACAAGCTCCTGAAATAGTTGTTTCACCATGTCAAGATTGACAAGATTCGCCGTTTCTGGGATGGGAGTGGGCTCAGAGTGGGTAAGGTTTATACCAGTTTGAGAAGTACCCATAGTAGTTGAGGGATCTGCAATCAGATCGAGTGGCAATGGGTTACCTGTGATTTGTGTATTCAAAATAACTGGAGCAATGTTATTTAAAGGCTCCGATTGAGTTAAAATTATCTTTGGATGGCATATAATCATGAGTCCCCCCCCCCCCCTGGATTATATTGCCCACCTCCTCAAGGGTAATAATATCCTTTGACATAGAACTCCCTGGCAAAGCTTTGGGCTGACCGGAAACAGCCGGAATAGTAGGAACAGAGGTTGAAACAGCCGGAATAGTAGGAACAGAGGTTGAACCAACGGAGACGTCAACCGCATTAAAGGTAGCGGTATCAGTTATCGCTGATTCCCCGAGAGTCTTAACCCCCTTCGGGGGGGGGGGAAGGAATTGTAACACCCAAAGGAGCACATGCCATGCACAGAATTTTAAAGAATTTGTTAGAGAAAGAATACATTTATTTTCAAATTCTTCTGGTTTTTAGTTTTCTTTATTTGTTGGATATGTTTTTTATTACCTATATGAGCAAAGCCCTTTAAGGATACCGTTTCCTTAGTGAGATCGATACAGTCAAGAGGCTTCTCCAAGGGAAGATCTAATATAGAAACAGGGAGGGGGGGCAGCAGTGTCTCCTTTTGTGTGGTTCAGCCGCTTCCGATGTAATAGATTTACCATAGAGTCCCTGAGAAGTGGAACCAGGGAGATTAGGAGTCGACCCCTCTTGGGCTTTTTCCACTAAAGAATTAGTAATCACTTTTATGGGAGTGACACAAAGTTTAGCATCCGGGGGAGGATACACTGAAACGCCCTCAGGGTTCGAGGGGGGGGATCAGAGAAAATTACCGAAACTCTGTCTGAACAAGGAGGGACAGTATTGACTTGGAGCATATTGAGAGCGACCCCCGGAGTACTATCTTTCTCCACATTAGGGTCTTGGTTAACCAGAAGCCCTTCCATATAAGGTTGGCTGGGTGGAATAGGGTCTGGGCACTGTTTTGTTATTGAGGGGTTATCTTCCTTAATAATTTTAACCAACTCTTCAAATCTATCTAGACCTTCTAGCCTAGTATAGATTTCAGAGAGGAGGAGTGAGTGAGATCTAACCTCTGACCAAATGTTATCATACAGACTCACAAACGAACTAAGAACCATATTAAGTGCAGATAATGTAGGTTGAGTTAATTTTAATCTGTCATCTGCCTCTTTAAGGGTATGGTGCATGAACGACTCACTTACATGATCCTTTTGTACATCTTGGAGTAGACCCCTTTCACTAAGCCATTTTTGCTTCTCTGTGTACTCATCAATAACAACTGTGAGTTCTGAAGGGGAACCCATATAGGAAGCATCACAAGTTTGCTGGGTTACGTTATTGGTATTAATGGAATTAGATTCCAAGTGACTCTCAGCTATTGCCTTGTCTGCACATGCTATATACTAATATCGTCTATCGTTATCCGCAAGATCTTCAGTCTCCAATTTCTTTTCTACATTCTCAAGATGCGTATGATCCAAGGAAGCCACTGTTAAAACTGAATGTGGGGGTTTAATGAGAGTACTAGTGGCAGTCCTTTTACCAAAGAAATTGGAGATTTTTTCCCTTGAATAGGTTTACCCATACTAGGTTTTGTTTTGGGTGTATGAAGTAAAGATTTTATAAGTGGAGTTTTGAAAACAATGGGTTTCACTGTCGAGGTAGGAGCAGCAGGTACAGAGATAGCAGAAAGATTAACATGAATAGGGGAAGTATAATTGGCCTCCCCATTAGAGGAGGGTACCTTCAGTGTTAACTTGACAGAAGGACCACCCTGGTCCCTATAGTCCTCTAGTGGGGGCGGAGGGGGTTGTAGAACAATCGCCTCCTTAGATAGTACAGGAGGCTCTATAGAGTTCCCGTCGGGGGCATCCAACGTTGGTATAGTCAGGGGCAACCTAGGTTGTAATTGGGCGGGGGTTGTGTGTATATTGTTCACCGTACTATTATTCAGATGATCCATACCCTCCCTTGCCCTAGATCGGGAACCAGCTTCCTCCAAATTCAGAGCCATAGTAGCTGCTAATCGTTCTTCCTGTGCATTTATGGAGATATCTTGTTTTCCAAAGTTGATGCAGCTATTATTGATTGGGGTACTTGGGATAATACCCATCAAATTGAGTACAGCAGATCTATCATGTGAGTGGATTTGGGCTTGGGCCACACTTTCTTGTAGAGAACAGACGAGGGAGTTCTCTACTAATGTTTTTTGAAGCTTTTGAAGCGACCGCAAACATAAATACAACGTTATTGTGTTGGAAAACGCTGCGGTTTTTCTTTCCAAGTTTCTCAGGCTCGGAGGAGCCTAAGAAACTCGGAAAGAAAAACTGCAGCGTTTTCCAAAACAACCGCGTTGTTTCTGCCTGAATCCGCTTTCCCATTTGGGGCTCTCGGGCTCCCCACGGGGAGCCCGAGAGCCCCAAATGGGAAAGCAGATTCAGGCAGAAACAACGCGGCATTGCGGAAAACCGCGTTGTTTAATTAAAATGCAATGAATAAGGGGAGCGGCAAAAAGACACGTAACAGTACCTCAAATACAGATTAAATATAAAACACAGAATAATATGGATCCTTTGTTAAAATCAAGGAAATGGGTAAGACATTTATCCAAAGTAGGCCCCTAGAGTATTATGTTAAGTCATAGGCTGGGTAATCATTCCAGGAAATCGGGAGACGACTGAGGCTGCACTCAGTATCAGGATAAGGAACGCCCGACAGCTTGAGGAGCTGCCAGAGTCCGACTCATTTCCCCCCCCCTCCCCCTCCTTACCCTGAGTACTGGGTAGAGTTCACACAAGTGGGGTGGTAATTTATAGCCGCAGTCTATGATACTCACAGGGCGTTGCACGGGCATAGTCACAGGCAAACAGCAAAACTGAAGCTCCAGCCCTTACTGCCTGTAGGGCTTAACGCCGCAAGGGCGGTTGGGCCAACAATTTGTGTCGGAGAGCAGTCACGTGATGAGTCACGTGTCTGTAGTAGGCCCGCTTCCTCCAGGAACCAGGGGAAGCAGCAAGAGCTCGGCTCGCAGTGCTGCCCAGTTGAGGAAAATTACAGGCAGAGTAGAACGTTGGAACGTTCAGAACACGAAGCGCTCACACCCAAGTAACAGAACTTGGCAACATCAATTATTTACCATAGCTATTCAGGTATCCCCTCCGTTAAGGTTTGTTGTGGGACTGTGCTTTTCCTTAGGTCTCAGATTTCCAACGTCTCCAGCTGCCTCCAGTGTAAGAATAAAAAGCACATGCCATCATATACTATCCAAAGAGGGGCCAGAAATAACATTGAATTTTCACGTAACTTGCGTTTGACTTCAGTAAACTATTTTTATGAGGTTTGTACAGCCACAGAAAAATCTAGAAACACATTAATATAGTCCCCTTTATAGTGCGGATGCCTCTTTCTATGGCCTGCTTCAGAATAGTGTACTGATCATGGTAATTTGATATCTTTGCAATAATAGGTTGTGGAGGGGCTCCTGGAATGGGCCTGAGAGGGGGAAACCTATGCACCCTTTCAGCAATGAACATTCAGGAGAACTCGGACTAGTTGAAGACTTCCTTGCATAGTTGTTCCACAAATATGTTCATAGGGCCATAATTGTTCGATTCTCCCACCCCCAATCATTTGTGTTTCCTGCTGGAAAGACTTTCAAGATCCTCATTCTTGGATTTTTGCGTATTCCACGATTGAGTCGGTTTTATTGGTGGATGAGGACACCTCCGTCGTAGTACCTTCCAACTCCGAAATCCTGTTTTCCATTTCGAGTCATGCCCCATGCTTAGCTGATTTGAACTTGCAGATGAGCACGTCAATTTTTGTCTCGTGTTGATTCCAGCCTTAATTTGTATTAGCATCTCCTTTTTCTAGTGAAGAATCGATATTTTCCCCACTGAGGACGTTTCCTTAGCCTGTTCTGTTATTGGTGGCGTAACAATTTCCTGTTTTTCAGAGGTAGAGTATGTTCAAATTGTAGTTTTTGCTGGTGTTTGTCATGCTTTCCCTTGATGAGCTAGTGAGCTAGAAATGTATGTAAAATACTTGCACTACCTGTAAGAGCGCAGTCCCAAAAGACTGCTATACATGGCCATCCGCTCGGCTTCAAGAAGCAACGCTGCGGCACTGCAAACCAGTTCCGGTCACAGCGTAGGTCCGGGGTCAGCCAGTCCACCCAAAACTCGAGGATACAGCACCAATGAGTCCAGCGCTACCTAGGGCAAAGCTCAGTACCTGGTGGACTGGCGGTGTCCCAAGTTTAATGTCACAGGCTCATCCAAAGCCATCCATTGTACTGGGTCTGTGTGAGAAATCAGGTGGTGTCTCACCCGCTTGTCCCCGGGGGTCTCTCCCGGGTGGCCAGGGCACAACCATCGCCTTTGGATCCAGACCTTGGGGGTGGTTCAGTGCGGGAGGATCACCTGGTTGAGGGGTCTTCAGGGAGTAGGCGTGGGACATCCGATGACGAGATGCGGTATCCCTCACTTCCCTGCAACATATTCACCCCCTCCTACCCAGTGAGATGTATGGAAACTCTACCCTTCCCCCCCCCCCCCCATCCACATCCCCTCCTTTCCTGCACAAACACTTTCACCGCTCTGGAAGAAAACAGAATCCCACCTGAGCCGTGTACCCGACATGTCCCACTACTATGCTCAGGCAATTAATTGTAATCATTCACATCTGACTTCCATTAAACTTCCCCACGTGGATAAAAGGCGGAGCATGAGAGCACACTCTGAGCGAGGCAAAGCACACGAAAGAACAGCAGTTTCGAGACGGCAGCCGAACGAGGGAAGAAAGACAGCAAACCACAAAGGGTGCACAAGGAGGGAGATACCTTTGACCTTTTAGGCAGAAAGCTGTTACTTTCTAGACACTTTTTGGCTTTCAGAGAATAAGGCCAAGAAACCAGACTGAAGAATCCTCTATTGTGTGTCTGAGATACCCAGGGCCCTCCTGCATGGCTGATCGAGCAGGAGAGAAGCAGCAGCGACTGTGGTACCATCCTTGGCTCCAAGATCAAAGAAAAATCAACACA
This sequence comes from Ambystoma mexicanum, assembly GCF_040938575.1. NCBI lineage: Eukaryota > Metazoa > Chordata > Amphibia > Caudata > Ambystomatidae > Ambystoma > Ambystoma mexicanum. The sequence goes on along the minus strand of NC_090939.1, from coordinate 222,750,049 downwards.
GCCGGTGAGTTGGGGAAACCGATGCAAGACCGGTCTCTGTGGAAGTCAAGGTTGCAACAGCAACATTGTATACAAAGAGCAAGGGTAAAGATTGCTGAACTCGTGTGATGAAAGACGCGAGGACAGCCTAACGGCTGATGGATGTTTGAACTGTAGCAAAGAAGATAAAATATTCGTGATAGTGGTCCGGCAATGTGAGTGTGCTCAATCGAAGGTCTCTGTAAGATATGCAGCCAAGAAGTGGCAGAAATGAAAGTAAAAGATAAAGAATAAGAATTGGTATCAATCGAAGTGGTCCTGCAACGGTTTAAGCAAGACCCATTGCACAATCAAAAGTCTTAATTTTTGTTACAAAGGGGTCTGAGCCCGAACGAGGGGGATCCGTTGTCTGAGCCCGAATGTGGGAGACCAATTGCAAACCTGTGAATGTTAAAATCTTGATAAGAAAGGAACTTTGATGTTTGTTTGTTACGTCAGGCCCTCTGCAATAAGAGACTGTCATTGGAGAGAGACTTTGGCAGAAGGCGCGGATACCTTTTGCTGTGAACGGTTTCCTCGTGGCCAAGAAGCCAGAGAGTGTGTGTGTGTGTGAAGCTCAAATGTGCCTCCTTGTCCCGGCCTGAAAACGTGGGCAAGGGAAGCCAACTGCTCAACTATCCCGACCTATCATTTCTTGAACATTTTTCATTTGCTTACATTGTTGTCCCACACATTTTGTATTTAGAAGTAAGGATTTGTAATAGGTTTATTAGAGGAGGCCCTTTTATTTTGACAGCAGAGACTCCACTAGTACTGCGTTATTATTTGATGGTTGTAGCTTGCTTCCATCCTTGGATATAGGATTAGATAGGCATTCAACCAACCCATTGAAGTTCAATAAACACCCTTGAGCTGTGATCAATTGTCTGTCTTCACTGTTTGATACCATGCCTTCCTTGTCAGCGGTGCGTCAGCCTAACTCTGGCATTCCAACCGAGTGTCACGGTTACACTGCGTGCTTGGCCAGCCACAAGGTGCGGTCTCTCCTCAAGCTAATCTGTGGAAATGGTTTGTTGTGTCCCGCATCACTGAAGCCATGCCAGAGAGTGATTCCAAGCGCCGAAATTCTCCTGTGCAACAGAGGCACAACCTCTGCAGCAAAAATAAATGCCCTGGCAGAGGAAGAAAGTCGCAATCTTGGCTTCGCTCTCCAGTGCTCCTGCCTAATGCGCGATTTCCTGAATATGAATAAATGTCCTTGGGAAGCGATCCAAAGGTTTTTCTTATTTTTGTTTTCTTTTTTTTTTTAGCTGGCATCATAGAACATCAAGGGCCCATAATATGTAGGAAAAGCCCATTAAGTTGTTGCAAATAAACAATTAAATAGTGATCACAACTACCCAAGTATGTTCTTTGTATAGCCCACACATTATTGCAAGATAATACTTCCATGTGTTATCCTACCTTAACATTTTGAAAATTCCCAAACTGAGGCTTGTTTTACAACAAATGGATCACTCCCAACAGTTTCGGCCTTTGTGCACAATTTAAGTGAGTTGGCAGTAATTCAAAGTGTATAAACGGCAATGATGCAGATGTAATTTTATTAATATCCTCTTATAATGTTGCGGTTAGTGTCCGTTGCCAGCACATTCCAGTGTTCTGGCCATTGGATTTGCAACTTGAGGGAGCCTTGAAGCCTTTCACCACTGGGCAATTAGATGTTTTGGCAAGCGCATCTGGATGACTAGTTTCACCTGAGGACCCAACCATCTTTATATGCATCTCCTGACAATGCTACCCTTTGCAACTCACTGAAATTGAACGCATCCTATTCGTTTTATGAAGGCTAGGAGAGTGTGTCCAAATGGCTGCAAAATACAACCGGTCCACCATGAATACCCTTTCCCAGGGTACTGCGACGAAACGTGGGATTCGGCCATTTATAGAAATCATTTTCATTGGGCCTAGGTTTAGAGAGCCCTGGCCTGACTGATTCCCAATTACCTAATTCTAAACTGTTGCATTGTGAATGTTTTCCCATCGGTTCAGTGTTCAAAGCTCCCCACCCTTGGGGCTTCGAATGGTGATTGGTGAATGGTGATTGGCTGGAGCTGAGGTCTTTAGGCCTAAGACAAAATCTGCTCTGAGCTCGAAATGTGTGTTCCCCACATAAAAGTAACTGTCTCTTCTGCGTCATAAATATGTGTGAATATGTGTGAATCAACACTGCATTTTTGAGTGCCCTCGCTTTCAAATGCAACATGCAGCTGTTCCTTGTTACACTGTTGTTGCAAATCAAGTCTGGGCTTTGCGAAATTCTTTCTCTGGTCTTTATCAGCTCTGAATTAGCTGTATTTTATAAGAATTATTAATGCTGTCTGCGCTTCAGTCCACTGCCGTTCAAAGAAAGGAATTTTATCTTGTTACACGACCTTGACTCAGAGCTGGGGTTAGCGAGGTGCATTCCTGTTGTCTGCACGAATCCCAACGCTGCTGAAATTCACTGCAATACTGTCAATTGAAGTGTCTCATGCTAGCACCCAAAAGCTCTTCATCCACTCTGGGCAAGGCTTGTGTTGCTTTTAGGTTGCAGTGTTGGTAAAGTGGGCATCTTTCAGCATATTTGTCACACATGGGCGCACTGGGGACTAGTGCAAAATGTTAGTGCGCTCATTATTCTTTCTGCTCTTCTTCCTGTTCATGTGTCTGGGGGAATAGGGACAGTAGTAGATTTCGGCCTCCCCTCCATTGTTTAAGGTTCCAGCAGGAGTATGCAAAATGCTTTGTGGTGCCTCGAGTTTGGCGTAGGTCAAAGACTAGGAGATGGGGCAGTCATTCACAGTTCTTTGAGCATCAAACCTGAAGGGAAAGAGTGGAGAAGCGCTGATGTGAGATAAACAAAAGCAGACACTTTAGGGCTAAAATAATCGGTGCAAACAGGTCAGCAAATGGCCGTTTACGTATTAGTCTTTCTCAAGCAGCCTCAAAAAGTGACGTCATAGTTCGTGGCCCTGGCAGAATTGCGCAACAAAGCTCGTTGTCCATTCTGGATCTGAGTTGTAATGTCTGTTCCCATTTACCCCAGATTCTATCTGCTTTGTCCGGAGAGCCTCTAGCTTAATAGACTCGGTGTTCCATTAGGATGACGGCGTCCACATCTGACAGCCATTGATCATATTTCGGGGTAACTTCTGAGCCCCACAATTGCGCAATGTTCCTTTTGGCAATTCCTGTTGCTGACGAGAGAAGAAGCTTTTCAAAGCGAGACATGTCTACTGCATCTTCAATACACAAAAGGAGTTGTTTAGGGTCTGTTGGGATCGGACGGCACATTACTTTAGTGAGTCTTTCGCTACACTTGTGCCAGAAGTGTTGTATACGTATACATTGCCAGAGGATATGATAGAAGGTCCCTTCTTCCTGTTTGCAACGTAGGCATTTGGGGTCGGTCGTTTTGCCCCAGTTATACAAAGCCACTCGGGGATAATATATCCTATGAAGAATCTTCAATTGAACGAGTCTGATTCTTGTGGAGATGGCAGAGTCTCTAGGATACATCAGAGTCGAGATCCAGTCTTCAGGTAATATTGGGCCCACATCACATTCCCATTTCATCTTCCGGTTCAGCAGCTCTTTTGTGGCAAATGAGGAGATAGCGTTGTACTTAGTAGATGTGACCTTGTTGTGCACACTGTCTATGACTATATTCCTTTCCATAGGCGTACATTCCGGCATGTCCGCCATTTGGGCCCTATATATGGTGAGGGCATGTTGTAATTGTCCCTAGTGGACGTGTTCAGTGTCCGGGAGACCATATGTTGCCACTAGCTCGGGAACTGTATCAACTGATCGTTCACGAATACCTGCTGAATGGTTAGTATGCCGGCTGTTACCCAATTTGGCCATTTCGGGAGATTTCTGAGGCTCGAGAGGTGAGCATTGTTCCAGATGGGTTGGACTGGGGTAATTTTGTTGTATCATCCTACGTGTTTGTGTACTTCCTTCCACACCAGGGCTGTATGCGCCAGTATCGTGTGTTCAGGAGGGCGAGTCTGTTTACAGTAGAGGCTTTCAATCGGGGACATGCCGTGTCGTGCAGCTTATTCAGCTTTTTTATGGGGAATGGACGATTTTCTGTGCAAAATATCATTGACTGTCTCCATCTGTGTCGCCCAGTAGTAGATCTGGATGTTTGGAAGTCCTATTCCCCCCTCCCAAACTGAGCGTTGGAGAGTTTTGAGGGCAATCCTCAGGTGTTTCCCACCCCAAAGGAGACTACGTGTTGTTCATCTATTCTACGGAACTCTTTGGTGGGGACATGGAGAGGGGCGTTTTGAAGGATGTATAAGAACCGGGGTAGGGCCAGCATCTTAAATGGCGCTGCCCTGCCTAGCAATGTCAGTGGCAGTGCTTGCCAGTGGGCTGCATCTTGCTCGTGTCTCTTAACTAGTGGATGCAGGTTTTGTTTTACATAGCTATCCAGCCCATTTATGCCCACATTCTTGATCAGCATTCCAGTGAATGTCCAAATCAAGTGCCCATGGAAACCACTTTCAAGAGGTGTCTTAAGCCTGTCTCAGAATTTGAGAGGGCTTTCTTCATATTTAATGTCCAAGTGTAAGATAACCAAAAGGCAGCGCCCCCATAGCAGCATATAGACTGTAGAGACCGTTTTTTGTGAATGTCTGTTAGGACAACCTCTGGGCAATGGTGGATCTTGGCGCACAGGGATGGTTATATTTTTCAATGAGTGGTTTATATTAAGCTGGGCCTCCTCCACTCAGTCATATGTAAGATGCATTAGTCTTTCTTTCCGAGGAAGACCATGCATGTCATTCTGGGCAGGAGAAATATGGTCCAAGATTTTAAGACCGGGTACGAGATGGCCAGCCCTATTTTTTATCAAAACATTTCTGTTGAATCTCTAACAAACAAATGTAACTCTGAAAAATGACCCCGCATTAGTAATGCAAAGTAGACGCCCCCTATGCCCCTGCTGAATTCTCCCTGGTCAAACACTCCATTAAGGAAATATTCACTAACATTCATTGTTCCTATTGTGTGTAGCCGTAAATAATGTGTTAAGTACGAAGAGTACACACCTTTCCATATTGCGTTAGATGGATCTATATGTGAAACTCAACTATCATAATTTAGTGGGGTCAATCTTCCCTGTTTATCATGGGAAGGGATTCAAAAAGACATCCAGCGAGTGCCTTTCCTTTTATACATTATGAAGATCAAACAAATTAAGGGCTTATTGTTAACTTTGTGGATATGAGAGTTCCCACTGATCTTTTTGTTTTATGTTCTATTTTCTAGCAAATACATTTCTATTGTGCAATAAGTCTGTCACCTGTTTTTCCATGCATAGTAAATGCCATATTTTGTTCCTCCGCTATTAATGTGAGACGATTCCAGCCAATGTCACATAGAACTAATAACCAGTCAAGCTGCGAAGAGCAATGTTTTGATGACCCTTGACCCTCCTAAATTTAGTGGATATGAATCCTTGATATACCTAGTAGTATCACCCCAGGGCAACTGGCTCTCAGTGATTTGCCTCACGGACCCTACTGCTAAAAGAGACTGCCCTTCCTAACCAAAACTAAACTAGGGTGCTCATCGGTGGTCCTAAATCAAAATAGTCCTTTGTCCAAACCCATCCACTAAACTGGCCCTACCACTTAGTAAAACGGAAAATAAAGTTGGTGAAGCACCCTACACTCTTGGTTTTTCCCAAAGGTGTCTCTGGTTGTCCCAGGAATCCCTCCTGGGTCTGAATCCAATGGTTAGAAGGAAGTAGCAGTTCTTCTGAAAGAAAGCAGTTCTTGTGAGTCTATCAAAAAAGTTACTTAAAGTTTCCAGCAAAAGCAAAATGTCCACATTTCTTTAGATAGAGGGATATTTCCCTGATCCCTCTCCACCACTTGTGTGGGTCTCTCCCCACTTGGTTCAGATAGCTGGTGCCTCAGTGCTCCAGTCTATCTGTTCTTCACTTTATTTATTAGACTCCTCTGTCAACCTTGAGTTTCTCTGTCCCTCTGTTCTGGTGGCTCTCTTAGCTCTTTTCCTATTTGGGTTTCTCGCACTCTGGTAACCCTTCTCCTTTTCTCGGTTCAGTCTCTTTCTGGGCCTCTGTGACCCTGTTATGGGGGCAGAGGGGGTGTCAGTCGGTCAAAGTGTGAGAGCCACCCAGAGAGCAGGGCCCCTGTAGGTGAGCCTGCTTGAGGACCTCAAACTCTGAAGAGGAACGATCTTGGAGACCCTAAGTCATCTGTACAGTCTGACCCGATTGCTGTGGATGAGAGTAGGTCAAAGGAACTATTTTATTACTTGGTCTGAAGGGCATAGCACCGTTGGTTGTAAAATGCTTTGTCTGGTGTTATGATGTTGGATTTTATACTGCCCGAGTCGCCATCATAGTGGACTAAAAAGCACAGAGTCCTTATCCGGAGTGAGCAAATTGTGACCCCCATCCACAGTGTTAATAGTAGTCTATGGGAGGATAGTAAAAAGGGAAAGTGAAGGACAAATAAGAGTACGTTGTGGGAGGATGGGTGAACAAACTTGGGTAACAAACATTAGGGTAAATTAACATAAGATGGAATGAATGTGAGAATGTAAGTGATATGTGATATGTAGCTGTTAGTTAGGAAAGCCAGGGTAAATCTGGAGAAGGAAAGGTAACCACCTTGAAGGCAATCTCTTATTTAGGTGGTTCGAAATCTATTGGATGTGAGATGGCCTTGAGATGTTCTCAAGAGTTCAAGATAGTTCTTGTGGTTATTGATATGAAATGATGTCAAAACTCTCCCCTGCTAGGAGTTCTGCAGGCTGTAACAGGCAAGTCTAATTGACAGAAATGTCTCCGGGCCAAGAGTTGGCTATATATTGCGAATATGCAGGTGATGGGTGCTAAAAAGGCATTATAATCCAAGCCAAAATTAAAATACTCAGGTCTGAGAAAGAAATAATCTCTAATCTTGAATGACAAAGGCCCTTAGTTGTGTTAGTTATCCATCAGAGACCGGGGGTCCAAGAGCCACTTGTCCAAGCGGCTTTACTTAGAAGCATAACGCTGGGTGTCATAACTTGTGCAATGGAAGTCAGTTACTTAAGCAATTAAGAGACATAAATGGACGAAAATCAACCATGAATAAAGGGTAATGTTAAGGATGGGAGCCAAGCAAAAGTGTAGCAGGCAGATCTAATAAGGTAATCCTTAATTAAATACGACAAACTAGAAACTAAATTGCTCCAGCGCCTTCTCTGCTACCCACGTACCTTATTGCGCGGTCTGCGCTGTGTCTGCTCCTTCGACTTAGCTGGACTTGATAGTGGGGCTCCGTTGGTGTTATGGAGCCTCCCTCATTCTGCAGCGACTCTGCAGTCTTCTCTCCTTCCCAGGCATTGCGGTTTCCCACTTATGCGCTTCCAGGATCTCAGGGATGCCCGGAGTCTTGGTCCGCCTGTGGGCCGTGTGGTTCTCGCATACTGGATCGGCTTCGGACTCCATTCTCGACACCCCGGTTAGCTTCCGTCTGCACATCTGGTCCGTGCTTGCTCTTGCGACTCCTCCAGGAAGAACTTGAGGCCTCGTCAAGTCCATCTTGATTTTTTTTTCTTTTTTAATATAGTTAAACTTTTATTGAATTTTATGAGGATCACAGTTCACATATGAAACATTGGATCCGTTAACCTGGATCGACGGCAGTATAACACAATACAAAGAGAACAAACTATGCAAGTCCGTCCTTTGGCTTATCCCCCTTCCCACACCCTATCCGCACCCCAACCCCAGTCATCTTAACAATCGAACGGTTCTCTTGTGTTCACCGATACTTTGTTACACCTCTGAGGGAATCCTTAGTCTCCATCAGTTCCAAATTGTGTATGTTAACCTCAAAGTTGGGGAAAGTCGAGCTTCGTGGCTCCCCCTCGTTGTCACGTAAGGCAGGTAACCCCAGGTCTATTGAACGTATTTTTCACAGAAATCCGACCATTCCATTTCGAAAGACCCAGCGTCTCTGTTAATGGCCGTGATTAAACATTCCATCCGGTATAAGTTCTGGCCCGTAATGACCCATTCATTCTTTCCCAGGGGAAACTCTTTTTCATTATGTTGCCAAACATGCCCTCCCAGCAAGGAGCAAACAATCATTTTCAGCAATCTAATGTAGTCTCCTTCCTGCTCTTCCAGGCCAAATATCGGCATCAGGGTTTTCCCCCCTTCTGATCCTGTCCAGGTCTTTAATCCAACTAAGGACCTCGTCCCAGTAGGACTGGACCACCTTGCATCCCCACTACATATGCCAGTAGTCGGCTCTCGATCCACACTCATGCCAACACATGGAGCTCGTAGCTTGATACATCTTGGAAAGCCTGACCGAAGATCTGAGAAAGCTCCCTCCCCAGCGCTGCCTGAGCTTGTCTGAGGATCCCATTTTTATCTCCACTAGGTTCCTGTATAGTGCACAGATTAATCTCTTGGAACCAGACCTGGTGTCTAAGATCTTCTCGAAGGGTGTAAGTTCCCTCTGTAATTTCTCTTTCCTGGCCTCCCTCTTCATCACCCCCTTCAACTGTAAATATAAGAAGACGGTGAGCGAGCCCAGCCCCAATGCCTCTTCCAACTCCTGCATTGTAATGAAGTTGCCATCTCTCTGTAATTGTCCTGCCCTTTGCAGACCTGCTTCATACCAAGTTTGTAAGCTCTCCGGATTCGGGATAGCGTCCCTGATCCCTGGGACGCAAAGATGACTTAGCGGGGATGGCCAAGTTGTAACGCCAGCCGATCCCGCTCCCTGTCACCAAATGCTGTCCAGAATGGGGTGCCCTCTTATCCTATGCAGTAGTTTCGACCTGGGAACCCATAGCCATTCACCAACTGTTGCTGGCCTCAAGTGGTGGTTGTCAAGGTTCACCCATTTAAGTGTTACTGCCGTCTAAGATGTGGGATAAGGACCCTAAGCTGAGTGGCTTTATAATACAGATGTACGTCTGGGAGACTGTCCTTTGGGAGGCTCAATGTTACATTGGAGACCCTGGGTTTCTTCCCCTGGCAGAGGAACCGTGAGAGAGTACCCCTGGTTGCTCTTAAAGTAGTAGTAGTGGGATCTGCATGGGGTCTGCCAGTCATCGGGGGGGGGGGGGGAGGGGTGGAGGGCGGCGAGGGGGGAATTCACTTCATATATGGCCTTCAATACTCTTGTGACGTTAATGCCCAAATAGCAGTGTCCCCAGGCTAACCTTCATGCCCAGAAATAAGAACTGCCCCTCCTCTCCGTCCCTGCTTTTATCTAATGGGCAAAGGTCCGATTTGCCTGTTTTTTATTTTAAACCCTGCCATTCAACCATATTCCTCAATCGCCCCTACTGCAGCCGGGACCAAGGTCAGCGGGTTCACCACATGGAGTAGCATGTCATCTGCATAAAGGCCCAGTTTGTAAGTCTTCCCGCCATCCACAACCCCCTCCACCCACTGGTCCCATCTCAGTCCATGAGCAAGGGGTTCCAGTGAAAGCACGAAAAGAGCTGGGGAAAGTGGGCCCTCCTGTCTCTTCCCCTTCACAGGCTAAACCATTAACTGAGACAAAAGCCCTTGGGAAGGAGTAAATTGCCATAATACCTCAGAAAAGTCTCTTGCCCAGCCCTATCTTAGTGAGAACTGCCTCTAGGAAATCCCATTCCACCCTATCGAAAGCCTTACCCTGCATCCCTTGGGCCTCATTTATCAGATGTAATGTCTATCTCATGGTGACCGCTACCTGACACCCCCCCCTACAAAGCCCACTTGGTCAGAGTGAACCAATTCCAGTAAATTAACCTCCTATCTTGCCGGCCAGCATAGTTATTTGCATTTTTTTTAAAGCGCGCACACACAGCCTGGGGGCAACGAGGCGCTGTTACAGGAATATGTCTCTTAGTTGCGTATGTATAACGTGCTTAATACCCAGAGGTTTCTAAGCGCAGACACTGTGATCAAACCTGTCTTGCTTTGTGTCGTCTTGTTTCCAAGGTGAGCATGTTACAGCTGAGCTATCCTATTGTGGTGTCTATGTTTAGAAGTGAGATTCAGCGATGGGAGCCACAGGATCTAGGGTCCCTGCTTTCCATAGGGCCTGGACAAAGGAGTCCGGTGCTCTCCCTGTCTACCTAATATCATTGAAGTGAAGCGTCAAGAAGGGAAGCAGGACCGCCGAGACGGTTTTGTAGAAACCCGGAGTCAACGGTCATTACCCGGTGCCTTCCCTAGCTGGAGACGCCCTATAGCGTTCTGAATTTCCTCCCCTCTAATTGTGGCATCCATGGCTGTGTCTCGGTCCCCTGTAGAAAAGGGAGGTGAGACCCTTTAAGATATTTCTCAATCTCCCCTCACTAACCTCATAGAACGAGGCAAATGCTTCAGAATCCCTTCTGCCGTGCCCGCTCCTCCCTCCACCCTTCCCTCAATCTCCATGACCCATCTCTCAGCCCGTTGTCCCCGTAGTCTGGTGGCCAAAAGGGCTTCCGCCTTATCTCCTTTCTCTTACAATTTCTGTTTAAGAAACTTTAGGTTACAAACTATCTACTCCTCTTCCAGCAATTTTACCTCCTCTCTCAGGCCCCTAGCTTCCAGAATACGGTCCTTTCCAGGGCTCCTATTTTTTCCCGTAGTCCTTTTTCTATGAGCGTGCAATCCCTTTTCTTACGAGCCCCCTCACTGATCAGCAGGCCCCTCCATGTGGCCTTAGCAGCGTCCCATACCATGCCCTTTCTCACCTCGCCTATATCATTGATGGCAAAAAGGTCTCTAATTCTATTCTCCAATTCTTCTTTATACACCAGGTCCTTCCACAACAAATAGTTACATCTCCACTTGGAGTTTCTAGTGCACACTCCCTCCCAATGAATGTCTACAGAGACCATGTCGTGGTCTGACCACGAGATCGGGTGAATCCCATAGGTCCCTTAACACTTCCCATAGGTCCCTTAACACACACTTCCCATAGGTCCCTTAACACACACTTCCCATAGGTCCCTTAACACTTCCCATAGGTCCCTTGGTCTATACAGGTAGCCTATTCTCGTGAGAGTACCATGTGGGGCGGAATAGAAAGTGAAGCCCCTCGCCTGTGGGTGCGAGTGCCGCCAAATGTCCCTCAGACTATAGAGCCCCATGGCCCTCCAGACTCCAACAAACACCATACCAACCAAACATTTTTAAACTTTCTTAGACTCCAAACCCAACTTTTCAGGACTTTGCAGGCCATAAAGTACAGACTGTGCTCTCCCCTTTTCTCTGATGTGCCCCTAGGGATGACAGCGTCTATAAGGTTCCCTTACTGTCTCCGTATCATCCCCAGGAATATGTTCAGAATGTATTTGGAGGGGAGGCATTGGGCTTCATAAATTTCCTGGAGCCCAGGATTTTCCTCCTTTTCGGACCCTTAATGCCCCATCCTGCGTCTCCTCCATTCTCCCTCTGAGGTCCCGGGGTGAGTTCTTCCTCGTAAAGTAGCTCCCTCGTGGATCTATTTATTTCTTCCTCCCTGTACTTCTGCCCATCAAGCTCGTAGGAAATTGAAAACGGGAATCATTACCTGTTCTTTCCTGGAAGGAAGTCATCCACGAATCCCCATTGGGCCGTTATTTTCTTTGTGGAACTGGAGAAGAGAATTATTTCATCAAGCAAAGAAGGAACTGTTACCAGTGTATTTTTTTAAAACATTTTTTAAACTTCTTTTTATCATTTTCATATAAACAGAACAAAACAGCATCCAACTAAACCCTCCTCCCCCCACCAAACTTCTGCCATAGCGCCAGTAAACCCTCTCATCTCGTTCTCTCCCTCCCATATAATCAACTATAGATGTCCAACAGTTTGAGTCTCTGGGGGCACCACTGCACCCCCTGAACTCCACTTTAATGTAGGCCAACGTCTCTCCCCAATCCGCTGAGAAGTTCCCCAGGTTGTTGTTGATCGCATACGGTGCCCATTCCATCGATACTATTTCCCACGTCTTCCTTAACCAGTCTTGTTCCGTCAGAACCGCGGGGCTCTTCCACTTCTGTGCAATACGAGACATCGCGGCCAGGGTAAAGATAACTTTTGCCTTGGTGCTCCCTCTCCTCTCCACCCCCCAGTACCTGCTTCCCCAATAAAATCTCCCGGGTGTCTTGCCTGGCCCCTTTCCCGAGGGCCTGAGTGATGTTGCACCAAAAGGGTCGAATAATGGAGCAATCCCACCAAATATGAGCTGCTGTCTCCTCTTCCCCACAGCCCCTCCAACATTCCTGCGACATTGTATGCAGCCGGGCCGGGGTATAGTGCCAACCGTAAATATACTTATACCAGGCCTCCTGCATCTGGACCGCTTTTGTCACCCTCGGAATCAACTTCCACGATCTTTCCCAGTCCTCCCTTTCCATTCTGGCCCCCAATTGCTGCTCCCACCCCCTCATGTAAGCCCAGTTTGCTTTTGGGACGGCACTCTCTAGGAGCCTATAAAGGTCTGAGATTAGTCCTCTGGACCACTCGTGCGTTAGAAGGAACTGTTCAAACTGTGTCAAGTCGCAGCCTTCCGTACCTCCTCTGACATTACCCAGTGTCTAATCTGGAAGTATCTGTGCCTTTCTCCCTCGCCCACCCCAAAATCCTGCTTGCATTCCTCGAATGTTTTCACGTTCTGGTCGTGGAACATGTCCCTCACCGTCCTACACCCACCCCCCTCTCCCACTGCAGGAACGCCCCCTTCTCTAACCCCGGCTTGAATTCTCGTTATTGAAGATGGGGGTGAACGGCGACAGAAAGGTCGGAATCCCCCACCTCTCCAACGCACCATCCCAAATATCAACCAATCCCTTTGTTATAGCGCTTAAGTAGAGGTGGGGTAGCCTCAGCCTGCGTGGGAGCCACAGTACCTCCCCTAGGTGATGTCGGGCTACTGCTTTATCCATTTTTACCCAGTGCTTATTGTATTCTCCGAGAACCATTCCCTAATTACCCTAAGCTGTGCAGCCTCATAATATCGGTGGAGGTCCGCTAGAGCCAAACCCCCTTACCCCTTCGATGCCGTCAATAGCTGTCTAGCCAACCGCAGCCTCTTGCCCTCCCAGATAAACTCCTTGGCCACCCGATCTAACTCCTTAAAGAAGCTTGCTGGGACTGAAAGCGGGATAGCCTGAAATTGGTAAAGCAGACTGGGTAGAACCACCATTTTGAGCGCTGCCCCCCTGCCCAGCCAGGATATCCTTAGGGCGCTCCACTTCCTGAGGTCATTTTTGATCGCAGTTAACATGGGGGTATAATTCGCTCCATACCAACCTGCCAGAGAGGGGGTTATCCTGATCCCCAAGTATCGTACCCCACTAGGACTCCACTTAAACGGGGAGATTGCCTTCAGCGCTCCCACTTCATTCTCCCCCAGGGTTAGGTTCATTAATTCTCCAGCATCGGGTCTGGCATGGATTCACATGCTCATGAATATTCCCCGTCGTCAGGCTGGGAATCCTCGGTAAAGAAAAAATCAGTATCAGTTTCGTTTCTGATCTGTCTTTCGTAGTAGTAACCAATCACTGATCTCTGCGTCATACTGACCACAGCTAATGACTGCCCTCTACCTAAGCCCCGCCTCTGGCAGCCATCTTCAGATTTTTACCGCACGTTCAAGTGTTGGGATCCTCGTGCTATTGCTCTCGAGCGTTAGTGCTATTTTTTCACGTTTTTTCTCAAAAAACTTCTATTTTTCGGTCAAAAGAGCCTCAAGCTCCACCGTTTCTTCATCCGATCAACGGGGACCCGTGTCGGATTCGTCTATGCCCCTCAAGGGTGAATATTTCGTCGAGCCACGCTTTTGGAGGACTCCAGAAGTTTCTCAGGCCCATCTCGGACATGGCCCAGGAGAAGGGAAGCTCGACGCCCGGAAAGCTGTTCAGGGTCTGCCCTGGATGCCAGCTTCACAATGTCTTTAAGGAGGACGAACACTCCCTTTGTCTTCACTGCCTACATGAGGACAAGACGCACGTGGAGAAGGACTGTGCGTTTTGCGGCAATATGTCGGAGCGGACCATGAAGGACCGCCATCAACTTCTCGCCAACTGGCTGGAAGGGAAGAGCCCATCAGGCGAGAAGAAGAAGAAGAAGAAGTAGTAGTCTGAGCGGTCTTCTAAGACCTCTGAGGACGCCCCGGCGACAGGGGTCCAACACAAGGCCAAGCACCGTGAGTCCGCTGGCACCGGGAGCGCTGAACGGTCGGGCTCTACGGGCACCAGGCAGGGCGCATCCTCCCCGGCGCCATCAACCACGAGCCAACGCTCTGGTTCGGGTAAGAGGAAGGTCGAGCACCCGGCGAAGCTCCTGGAGAGACCCCGGTCGAGCTCGAAGGCCCCATCGGAGGGGGAGCGCGGCAGTGACCCTCCCCCCAAGGAGAAGGCGGTGAGCGCACCTAAGGTGGTGAAAGCCTTAATCCATCCGGCCAAGGCCTCTATCGAGACAGTGGCGGCGGCCCTGGCTCAGCCTGTGGAGGCTACACCAGTGGTGGCGACCTCGGGGCTCAGAGTCTCCCTGCCACCGCGGAGGGAGTCCTCTTATGCCCCTCGACAGGACCCCTGTGAAACCTCCGATGGAGAAGAAAAAGGGGGGGCAGGAGGTCGTCGTGGATTCGGCCTCAACCTCTGAGGAAGAGCTGATCGAAGTCTTAAGCCACGGCGTTGGCGTGGAAGAAGACCAACCTGTCGGGAGGGACCCCGACGTAGGAGACAACGATAACGTCGAGGGTGCCGACGGGGCTTCTGACCGCCCGTCGGACTCCCCTCAACCAGTGCCGCAAGACAACTCGGCGGCCATTTTGTTGGCTATACAGTCCTTATGCTCGGAGATAAGGACGAGACTGCCGTTACCACCAGCGGAGGAACCGCTCCCGACGGGGGACCCGGAGCCAGGCCCTTCTGGGAGCCCTCCCCCTAAGAGAAGAAGGATTCATCCTCCACCTCCTTTTCAGCCATCGTGCCCTGTTCAGCCCTCCTCCCCGTCCACGACTCGTGGGGATGATACGGGGACTGTAACGGCCGCGACGGGTACGGACGACGAGGTTTACGACGAGGATCTGCCGTCGTCACCTCCCACCCGGGCTTCCCCGCCCGACGAGATTGGATCGTTTCACTCCATGATCACCAGGGCATCCGAGCTTTTCCAGCTCTGCCCGGAAGAGAAGAAGGAAGGTTTCCTTTAATAACGGCACGAGGCCAAGAGGAAGACGGTTCTCTCTGTACCTCTACTGGACGATATTTGGGATGAGGGCCTCGCCCTCCTCAAGAACCCATCCACGACGCCGGCTAGAAGGGATCGGTACGAGAAGAAGTACCTGGTCCTGGACGCGGCCCCCTTGTGCCTTCGGGCACAGCCGACCCCGGACTCGGTCGTCTCCGCGGCGGCCAGGAAGAAAGCGGGGGGGGGGGGGCGCGGCCTCTACGTCGACCTCACCGCCGGACGGCGAGGGAAAGAAATTAGATACGATGGGACGCAGAGTCATCTCGTCTGCAGCGACGACGATTAAGGCGGCCAACGCCTTGGCTATCGTAGCCCGCTACGACAGGGAGTTGTGGTACAAACTGGCCCCCCTGCTGGACTTCCTACCGGACGACAAGAGGGCGGAAGCCCTAGAGATCTTGCAGGAAGGAGAGGTGGCATCGGACCACGCCATTACGATTGCGACGGACATCGCTGACACTGGATTTCGCCAGTTGGGCAACGGCGTGTGCCTTAGGCGGCGTGGATGGCTCAAGGCTACTGACTTCCGTCAGGACGTGCAGACCAGAGTCTTGGACATGCCGTTCGACGGGAACAACCTGTTTGGGGAAAACAGTGGACGATTCCCTTCAAGCCATCAAGGCAGACACGGAGACGGCCCAGGCTCTTGGGGTTCTCCAGCAACGGCGGCCGCCCTTTCGGAGCAGCGGAGGCAAACAGGGTGCCTCCAAAGGTTCCGGTGGCGGATTTTCCACCTACCGTCAAGCGGCCCGTTCGTCGTTGCAGGAAGCTTACAGGGGACGAGGCAAGTCAGGCGGACCCCGCCGTCGTCGCCAAGGAGGACAAGGCCGCAAAGCCTCGTCGAAGCAGGACTGAACCGGCCGTGGGGTCAGGCCCCCACCGAAGCACCCGGGTGGGAGGCCGGCTGGCGAGCTTCGTCAGTGTGTGGGAGTCCATCTCCACCGACCGTTGGGTGCTGGACGCCCTAGCTCAGGGGCACGCGCTCGAGTTTCTAAAGAGGTGCCCGCTCGTCCCCCCTGTGGCCAGGAAAGAACATCACGTCCCTCAACTTCTCTTGGAGGTAAAGGCGATGCTCAAGGAGGGCGCCATCGAGCTCGTCCCAAAGAGGCTTCGGGGCTCCGGAGTTTACTCAAGATACTTCCTCGTGAAGAAGAAGACTGGAGGATGGCGTCCCATCCTGGACCTACGACGACTGAACAAATTCATCAAGGCGCAGAAGTTCCGGATGGTCACCCTCCAACACGTTCTGGGTCAGCTGGAGGAGGGCGGTTTGCTGTCGTCGTTGGATTTGGAGGATGCCTACTTCCATATTCCCATCCTAAAGGGACACCGAAAGTTTCTCAGGTTCGTGGTCCAAGGGCGTCACTACCAGTTCAGAGCCCTTCCCTTTGGACTGAGGTCGGCACCCAGGGTGTTCACCAAGTGCCTCGCACCGGTGGCGGCGCAGCTGCGCCGAGAGGGGATCCACGTCTACCCCTACCTGGACGACTGGCTCATCCGAGCGAAGACGAAGGAGCTCGCCGTGGAGCACACGGCAAGGACCGTCCAACTTCTCACGGACCTGGGATTCTCCGTAAACTACGCCAAGTCCCACCTGGTGCCCGCGCAAGACGCACTGTTTCTGGGAGCGAAGCTCGACACAGTGTCACTTCTGGCCTCTCCGTCGGAGGAAAGGACGAGGGCCATCTTGGGCAAGGTGCAGCGGATGCTGGTTGCGGACGCGGCCAGAGTGAGGTCCATCAAGTCCCTCCTCGGAATGTCTTCTTGCATTTACCTCATCCGCCTGTGCAGGCTCCGGATGCGCCCGTTGCAGGAGTTCCTGGATCCAGACGACGGGCAGCTTCGAGGAGAGGATCACACTCGACGAGAGTTTCCGACAAGCGATCCGGTGGTGGGGCACCCGCGCGCATCTGATGGCGGGCATGGACTTCCAGACCCCCGGCCACCAGGAGACAGTGACCACGGATGCCTCCCTGGAAGGGTGGGGAGCGCACACCGAAAATCTGCACGCGAGAGGCCTTTGGCTCCCGATGGAGAAGTCCCTCCATATCAACGTCCTGGAGCTCCGTGCAGTGTTTTGGGCCCTCAGGTCCTTTCTTCCGTCCCTCAAGGGCAAGGTGGTGAGGATCTTCACCGACAACACCACCACCATGTTCTACATCAGGAAACAGGGCGGAACCAGGTCCCCAGCCCTGTCCATGGAGGCGCAGGATCTGTGGCATTGGGCCGTCGCCCAAGGGATGTTTCTGGTGCCGTTTCATCTGGCAGGGATAAAAAACACCATCGCCGACTCACTCAGCAGGGAGCTGCGCTCGTGCCACGAGTGGGAACGACAGGATCTAGTGGACCGCCTCTTCCGACGGTGGGGCACACCCCAGATCGATCTGTTCGCGACGGCGACGAACTCCAAGTGCCGGAGGTTCGCCAGCAGGTTTCCCCAGCCGAGGAGCATGGGCGATGCTTTCTCGTTCCCCTGGGAGGGCCTGTTTCTATACTCGTTCCCTCCATTGCCATTGCTGATCCGCCTCATCAACCAGCTCAAGAGGTCACGGTGCAGGATGATCCTCGTCGCACCTGCGTGGCCGAGGCAGATATGGTTCCGGACCTTCTGGATTTATCAGCGTCCCCGTCAATCAAGCTGCCAGTGGACGCGGATCTTTTCTCCAGGGAAGGAGGCGCCATCCTCCATCACGACCCGAAGTCGCTGAACTTGCAGGCCTGGCTCCTGCAGCATTAGAGTTTGGAGGATACGACATACCGGCCGACTACAGAGAGGTTCTTGCAAAGGCCAGGGCGTCCTCAACTCTTAAATGCTACGGACACAAATGGAAGAGGTTCTCTGTCTGGTGCCACGCACAGAAGATTAACCCTCTACGGATTACGGCTCCCCAGGTACTGCCGTACCTACTGACGCTGGCCAAAGCTGGACTGGCGCACGCGTCCATCAAGATTCATCTTGCTGCGATCTCCCAATACACCAGAACCACGGGGCGGACGTCTTTGTGGTCTCATCGTCTGGTGAAAGAGTTCATGAAGGGACTGTTCAGATCGTTCCCGCCGGTGAAGGCTCTGGCCCCGACGTGGGAGCTCAACGTGGTGCTGACCAAGCTCATGAGACCTCCGTTCGAGCCTCTGCACTCGGCTCCGTTGAAGTTCTTGTCGTGGAAAACAGCGTTTCTTGTGGCCATCACCTCCGCACGACGGGTGGGAGAGATCCAGGCCCTTTCCTGCAAGGCCCCGTACTTGACTTTTCACGACACAAGGGTAGTGCTCAGGACGCACCCCTCCTTCATGCCCAAGGTGCCGTCGGACCTCCACCTCAACGAACCCTTGGTGTTGCCTGTTTTCTTCCCGTCGCCTTCGTCGGCGGCTGAAAGGACTTTGCACTCGCTGGATGTGGCTAGAGCGCTGAAGTTCTACGTGGACCGCACAAAGTGTTTTCGGAAGATGTCACAACTCTTTGTGAACTTTGGACCTGTCAATCAGGGGAAGGCTCGCTCGAAGGCTTCCATTTCCAGATGGCTCTCCGGCTGTATCATGTACTGTCATCGGTTGGCAAACCGACCGCTGCCCGGCCGTCCGAGAGCCCATTCCACCAGAGCGATCGCAGCTACCACGGCGTTCCTATCTGGTGTGCCCTTGCTGGACATCTGCAGGGCTGCTACCTGGAGGTCGACGCACACCTTCACGAAATTCTACTGCGTCGATCGGGATTCCAGGGAGGAGTCCAGGGTCGGCCAAGCAGTGCTGCGCAACCTGTTCGCCTAAGGTGAGCCTGGTGAGGAGGTAAGAATTGCTTAATGTTGAGTTTGATGTAATGCTTAATGTTGAGCCTTTGCCACCTCCCGTGGTTGTGCATGTGTGTACTGCTATGTATTCTTTATTCATGAG
This sequence comes from Ambystoma mexicanum, assembly GCF_040938575.1. Lineage (NCBI taxonomy): Eukaryota > Metazoa > Chordata > Amphibia > Caudata > Ambystomatidae > Ambystoma > Ambystoma mexicanum. Next base: position 222,730,923 of record NC_090939.1, on the reverse strand, counting down.
CATGTGAATCCATGCCAGACCCCATGCTGGAGAAGGAACAAGTTACTTACCTGTAACTGTTGTTCTCCAGCATGGGTCTGGCATGGATTCACATGCGAACCCTCCCGCCTACCCCTCTGCGGCTCTTCACTTGGTCATACTGCCACTTCACGTGCTACCAAATCTGAAGATGGCTGCCAGAGGCAGGGCTTAGGTAGAGGGCAGTCATTGGCTGTGGTCAGTATGACGCAGAGATCAGTGATTGGTTACTACTACGAAAGACAGATCAGAAACGAAACTGATACTGATTTTTTTCTTTACCGAGGATTCCCAGCCTGACGACGGGGAATATTCATGAGCATGTGAATCCATGCCAGGCCCATGCTGGAGAACAACAGTTACAGGTAAGTAACTTGTTCCTTCCGACTTCTGTAAATTGACCCGCAGACCCGATAGCTCCCCAAATTCGGACAGCAGTTCCATGCACGCCCTGATTGACTCCGGCGGGTTCGTCAGCGTAAGCAGCATGTCATCCGCGAACGCCGCCACTTTATGCTGATACCCCCCGAATGGTATGCCCTGGATGGTGTCTGCCTCTCTTATGGCCAACATAAGGGGTTCCAAATATATTGTGTAAAGCAACGGGGAGAGAAGACACCCCTTCATGCCCCGTCTCAGATTAATTGGATGCCTCCATTCACCAAAATGCGTGATGTGGGATTCTTATATTTCGCTGTGACCATACTAATAAACCCTACCCCCAGGCCCATCCTTTCCATAACTTGAAACAAACGACCACTCCATCCGATCAAATGCCTTTTCGGCATCCAGCGCCAGAAGGATTGCCGGCATGGTTGTCTTCTGTGCTTTCTCCATCAGGTGGGCCACCCGCCTGACATTGTCAGCAGTCTGCCTCCCTACCACAAACCCTGTCGGGTCTTGATGGATCAGTGAGGGGAGGTGCAACTCTAGGCATTAAGCCAATATTTTAGTGAATATTTTGGCCTCTGTGTTTATAAGGGCGATAGGCCTATAGGAAGTATATTCTTCTGGGTCTTTTCCCGCTTTGTAAATTAGTGTTATTTTGGCCTCCTCCATCGAGGGGGTAATGCTTCCCCTGGACCCAAACGTATTGAACAACTGCGTAAGATGTGGGACTGAAAGGTGGGAGTAGGTTCTGTAAAAGGAGGCTGGGTAACCATCTGGTCCCGGGGCCTTGTTGCGGGGGGAATGCCGCTATGGTAGCTCTCTCCTCATCCTCTGTGATATCCCGACCCAACTCTTCCCCGTCCTCCCGGGATAGCCGAGGGAGGGGCAGTGCCCCCAAAAAATCCCTCTGAGGCTGCAACTGCAGATTCTGTGAGGCATGCAGAGATTCATAGACTCTGGCTAGCCTCCCCTTTATCTCCTCAGATCGGGCGAGTCTCTTCACCCCTCTCGTCCCTCATGGCCGTGATAACATTCTGTTCCCTACTTCCCCTCAGCAGGCGAGCCAGGTTTGCTTGCGTGAGTCTGCTTTATTGGCCTTCGCATACGATTTTTGCCTGACCCTTAGCATTGCCTCTTCCGCCTTTTTGGTCCTTAAGATCCCCAGTTGGCCATCGGCCAACCTGTATTCCCTGTATACCTTCCTCGTGGGGGTCTCCCTCATTCGCCCCCTTGCAGCCACAACCTCCCTTTCCAACTGGATTTCCAGCCCCCTCATTTGTCTATTTCTCTCTGCCTTCAGAGCAATAAGTTCCCCCCTCAATGTAGCCTTGAACGCATCCCACCGCATCTCAAGGCTTGTATCTGAACTGTTATTCCTCTCGAAGAAATCCCCAGTCTTCTTCCCTATCTCCTCCCGCATCACCTGATCCCTCAGAACTGGGAACTTCCAACTCCACACTCTGGGCCTGCGCCTCCCCAGCTGCAACTTCATCTGCACCACCTTGTGGTCGGCAATTCCCATGGGACCCGCCTCAACCCGCTCCACTCCCCCCATCAGACTTGTGGACACCCAGATGTAATCAATTCTTGATTGGTTCTGTTGACGTCAGAGAGAAACGTGAACCCTTCCTCTTCCCCCCCGTAACGCTTTCCACACATACCGCAATCCGGCCCCTTCCCATCTCTCCTTTAGCTGGGGGGGAAGCCACTGCTCTCCCTCCTCTCCCCCCTTGCTGTGTCTGGTCTAGCCGCCTGTCCCCGGCCAGATTGAGATCCCCCATCAGTATTACTAGCCCCCTCACAAAGTTCTCCAGAAAGCCCAGGGTTTCGCGCATGAACTGGTCCTGCCCCGCATTTGGGCCGTACACCGAGGCTATGGTGTAAGATACTCCCATGTACTCCCCCATCACCACCCCCTATCACAATGATGTACCTCCCATTCTTGTCCCTAAGAGTGTCTTGGATTCTGAAATCCATCCCCCTCTGGAACGCCAAGGCCAACCCACCCTTTTCTTTGTATGACCCGATGCAAGCAATATCTGCAAGAAACCCTTCAGCCGCAAGTGGCTCTGGTCCTTCCTCAATAGGTGGGTCTCCTGCAGCGCCAGCACGTCTGGCGTGTGAGCCCTGGGGAATTGCTCCAGTTTTGTCTGCTTAAGGGGGGGGGGGGAGTTTAACCCCCTTACATAATGTGTTAGCCACCTGAAGTCTGGGCTGAAAACCAGCCCGCCCTCGCCTGTCCCGCCCTCCCCACTCCAGGTTCCCCCTGGGCTTCCCTGCCTCCCCACCATCCGAGGAGGCACTTCCCTCCTTCCCCCTACCTCAATCCTCCTGCACGAAAGGTCCTGTACTGCTTTCCTGAACGCTATGGCTCCCCCCTCTCCCACCCTAAACCCCCAATTTCGGGTGAGACCGCCCCCCACCCCTCTATCCCATCCCCACGGACAAACCTGCCCTCACTTGTTCCAGAATGTTTTCTACTCCATCCCCCCAGTCCCCCTATAAAACCCTTGTTCCCACCACCCCCGGAAGAGCCTTCTCCCGAGAATCAAGTCACCCGGACCCCCCCACTCCACTGCCTCCCTCCCCTTCTTTAGCCCAGTCTTTCTTCCCCCCGCAGCTGGTCCCCGCAGCGCAGCCTTCCTCTTGCCCCGCTCCCCTACCGTGGACCATTCCCATGGGCTGCCTCTTTCCCTTTGACTCACTCGGGTCGGTGGCCCCTCCTTCATGGCCCCCTCCCCCCATTATCTAATTCCAGCCGTATTATACTGGCCGCCTCCTGAAGGGTAGTTGCTCGCCTCTGGCTCCCCTCCCACTCAAACACCAGCCCAAATGTGAAGGACCATTTATACTTTATCCCTTTCTTGGCCAACTCCTTCACAACTGGGCCCATGCTCCTCCTCTTCATCAGCGCGCTAGCTGCTAAATCCTGGAACAAGGACATTTCTTGTCCTTTATAGAGTACCGGTTCGCTCTGCCTTGCTGCTAACAGCACCGCCTCTTTTTGGCCGTACCTAGCGAAGGCAGCCAACACATCCTGGGGACGGGCGCTAGGTCCTCCCGGGGACTGGCCCACCTTGTGGACCCTGTCCAGTTCTATCGAACCCGAGGACTCCTTGCCTAGGAGGGCCGCGAAGAACCCCTGGATCTCTTCCTTCAGTTGTCGATCAGTGACCGTCTCCAGCAGCAATTTAATCCTGATGTTGACCCTTCTGGACCTGTTCTCCAGATCCCCCACCATTGCTTCCATGTTCCTTGTTGCTGTGTCCAATCTATCTATAGCCTCACTGTTTGCCATTGTGTCGCTTTCACACTCGTGGAGGCCTCTTTCCAGCAAATTCGTCCTTTCCCCCAGCTGAGACATTTCTTGCTGCACCTCTCCCAGCACCGCATTGAGGTCGGTCCTCAGCAGTTGGAATTGTTCCTGAAAAGTTTTGGCCAGGTACTCTCTCAAATTGTGCATTTCCCCCCCCCTGAGGTCTTGCCTCGTCATCTGCGACAGTTTGCCAACTCCTTCCTTGTCCCGTTGCTCTTTCAGTTGGCCACCCCCCCCCCCTTTCACCCGAGTCCCTGCTCTCCATTGCGGGCCAGAGCTTAGGCAATGTTCCCTGCGGCTTGCCCACGAGGTGACCAGCCTTCCCAGTCCTCCCCTTGGACCTGGAACACATCTATGGGAGGTCCGGCCCGCGTCTCAGCCGTGCCGCCCGCAGATTTCCAGGCCCGAAGCTGTGTCCTCGGTGGTTTGAGGGCCTCTCACTCCGTGGCTGCCACGCCCTCCTCTGTGCGGGTGGCCGTCCCAGCCCCTGGACCAAGTAACACTCCTTCCCCTTCCACCGGTGGATTTCCACTTACTCCAGCCCTCCGGGCACGCAAGGCCTCTCCTTTTTTGTCCCCCACTGTTTGCCACACCTGAGTCGGGGTGCCCCTGCGTGTCTGTCTGGGCTCAGCTCCCTCCTAGCTCCCAGACCCCCCAATCTATAGGGGTCCGGGGGTGTGCTTCACCACCAGCCCTTAGGCTCTGTGGCTGGTGCAATACTGAGCCCCTTGCCCTCCTGCGCCGAGAGCGGGACTTATACGGCCTCTCCACTGTGCTTTGCTCTGCAGGGGCCCCTCCCTCATCAGGACCCTCACTGAGCCCCGGGCCCCTGCTCCTTGCCGCTGCGCAGGGACCCGCTGCTCACCGGGGGGGCCCCCCCAGTCCTGTCGCTGCCCTCCACACACCTCCACAGCGGGTGCCAGTGCTTCCGACTTCAAAGCCGCTCCTCTGGGTGCACCCCCACTCTCCTTCCTTGGACCAGGGTCTGCGCTCGGCGCCCGCCCCTCTGTCCTTTTCCGCTCCCCTTCTCTGCTATGCACTCCTCACCTCCACCTCGCTATTGCGCCCCCGAGGTAAGGTGCTGTCACACCGCTCTCCGCTGAGCTCCTCCACTCAGCTGCCGGCCTGCGCCACAGGCCTGACCACAGGTCCCTGCAGCCGCGCCGGCGTAGGCGCACCTCACGCCAGTCCTCTGCTCGCTCCCGCTGGCCTCCGGAGCCGCCGCCTCTTGCCTCTCTCGGCGATCCGCTGCTCCTCTGGAGCCCCTCCAGGTGCCCGCCGCCACTTTGCGGGCTCTCCCCGAAAACCTCCCTTTGCCGCCGACTCGCACTCCCCCTGAGATGGGGCGAGGGGGGAGGGGCCTCCTCGCTGTGCCGGCCCGCGTCCTGCTTATCCGCTGATGCTGTCGTGCTTCGGTGTCGGTGCAACACAGACACCTCCACAAAGTTCCCCAAGGATTTTCATGCCTCCTGAAAACCGTGCCTTAGCTCTGGGGGTGTGGGGGGCCACCAGAACAAGGCCTTGGAGTCCTGGAGCAGCCGTCGGCGTTTCTACTCTGTGCCGGCGGCCATGTTGGAATCCTACCAGTGTTTTTTTATTTGTGTAAACTTTTGTTTCTTTGGAACTTTTCAAGACTTTAAGACTTTCTTTTCCTTGGAAGAAGTTGACTTTGGGACATTCCTGGGGGAGCAAGATCTGCCCAGGACCTGTAGAAGTCATCCAAGATAATGGTTTTTTGGTAACCTTTTATTTATGTTGCTTTGAATGTTTGTTTAGTGTGAGAGTTAGTTTTGTAAATGCTAGTAGTATTTCCCTTCGATCCTAGACTAGGTAGGCAATCCCCTGGTAGAGTAGGTATAGATGGGGTTTATTTTATAATTTTGCGTAAAATGAAATGTTGAATCTTGAGAAATCTAAACAGTCGTGGGTCTCACATTACTGACCCCACACAGCTCCCTACCAATTGTAGGCTTGTTGGGACAGAACCCTCACTGGTCAGTCCGAAGAGAACCTATGCCTGTGCAAGCCTCCAACTGCAGCAGTGACGGTAGAGGTGAGGGGAGGGGCAGGCGAGTACTCAACCTCACTTGAATGCCCAGCAGAAAAGAGAGATCACGCTGTGTGTAATTATTACTCCATCAGATTGCTTGATTCTAGAGGCATTAAAGCGATCAATTGATTGACTATATGTGGAAAACTGAATGCCCTGCCCTGTAGCTGGTGACCCACCTGTGGGAGTGACAACTTTATGGAGATGCAGAAAATCCCAGACCTCACTGGTGATCTAAACCATGAGGGAATTATCCCTTGTAACCGGAACTTTGCTGAAATTCTATCTTTAGTGAAATAATCAGAGAGCAGTGTATCACAGGGAGACGAGCAAACCTACACCTCAAGTAGATACGTTAGCCCTTACTCGCCGCAGCCGAAGGGCCGGTCTACAACGAATATCTAGTGATATTTTGCTGCCCTCATCACACTCTGGACCAGGAGATTGTAGCCATTGCGAACTGTGAGCAGAAGTAGATGTCCGTCTGTCATTTTTCATCAATTAATGTCAATTAAAGTAGATCAGTATTTGAAAGATCTGAAAAGGGCTATATGGGCACAAAATGAGTTGAGGAATAAAGACATTGCTCTCCAGGAAAATTGTATATAAATGATCGAATGGCTAATAAAATGCCCTAATGTATCCGATTAGTGTTCGTACGATGGCCAGTGGAGGAAAACTAGAATGGTGAAGAAAGCATGTCATTATTGGCTGAACAAGTAGGTTCAGGCATGAAGGTGGGTTTGAATGCTGATGCGACAAAGGTAGCTCCTGCGGTAATGGGAGTGGTTACCTGCTGTCTGTAGAGTATTTACAGAAGTGATTGCCGACAGTCCGAATAAGGCCTCTAATGTAACCGACTCAGTCTGACAAGGGCCAAGCCTGTGGAAGTTATTTGTAATAGTGAAGAAAGAAAAAAAAACACATACCTGAATCCCCGGCGGGGGACATTGACAGCCTCTCAGCCGTGTGGAGGTTCGGAGCGGGGATAGCCCCGCTTCGAGCTTCCTCATTGGCTGAGGGGCTGCCACGCCCCCGCCGGGAACAATGGCGTGGAATCCCGGCCGAGGAATTCCCAGCCGGGGAACGACCCGGAGAGAGCCAATCAGCATGTTTGTTACATTCTGGTTGACTCTTGCCGGGTACTAATAAAAGTTATGGTTAACAGAACAGTCCCATTTCCAAATGCGCGTCCGAGGGGGTTTACCGTTGCATGTTTAATGGTCTGTACAAGGGTATCGCGAGGGCCTTTTAGAAGGGGAAAAAAATGCTTGGTAACAAGCCTGCAAACTAATAGGCCTATTAACATCCTCTTTGAACCTTACGGGGCTAGGAATGAGTGAAGTGATCTAGAATGGAACTAGTTTGTTGCAGAAGCTCAGATTATATCAGCATTCTTATCCAGAGCCATGAAAGTTGGACTCAGTGAATATGCATGGTTTTCAAACTTTCTTTCAACCAGCCATTATGAGGCCCTAGAGGTCGTCCCAAGGGCGGGCTGATCACTTGGGTGCACTCGGGACTTGAAGCAAGTTGCAAACCTATGAGACCTCATCTTCGCCAAATGTTTTAGGTATAATTGTCAAGCTAAAAGGTAAAGGGATTTTGTATCTGTTGACCGTTTATCTTGGACAATCCTAGGAGGCCATTGATTTGTTTGCAACTACTTCTATCAACTATATTGGAGACTCAAAAGTGTTCTTGCTTTGATCAGGTGATGGTGGTAGGTGACTTGAATTTCCAGTATGAACCTACCCTTTATTCCGCAATGTTCAGACAGCGGAAGATTAATTTTGGGGTATTCCTAAATTAATCCTTACAGCAACCATATTGTATGGGTAAACATTTGGCTAATATTAATTTGTATGGTCTTGGGGCCTGCAATGTAAGAGCCGATATTCCGGCCAAGCCTACATACAGGTCTAGGACATCTCAGACCCATATTGATTATATAGTTCTTGATCTTGTCTTGGCACGGGGCGATAGCCTTGGAGATTGAGAGATCAGAGGACGACCACAATCCTCTGATGATCACTTAATGCGCTCTCCCTGAAATCAGAGGTTACTAACTCTGTACCATTTGTTTCAAATGTCCAAAAGCCTTTAATTGTTTTGAAACCTTTAAAGGTGATTTGACTAACTCTGATCAGATCAAAAGTCAGACAAATGTAATGATGGCATACTTGCAGCCTGTAAGGGTGGCTTGTCGTGTTGTTTACCATTGGTGAGGGAGAACTTGCCTTAAAACACCAAAAGCCTAATAAATTCCCGGTACGAGATTACTTGCTGATTGATCTGTTCAGGGAGGAGGCAGAAATCTGCGTTCCCATTCTGACAATGTTTTTTAATGATCTGAGTATAATAAACATGATACCCAGAAGTTGGCATGGTTCAATTATTATCACCATATACAAACAAAGGGAAGCGTAGTGACCTTATTAACTATAGATATATATCCCGTCTGGATTCACTCACAAAAGTATTAATCTGAAGTCTAGAACAGTGGTTTGAGGAACCACTTTCTAAACCCAGTCTGTCACCAGCACAGACAATTGACCAGTCGTTTAGACTGACCTTGCTTCTAGACAAATACGTTAATCTTAGGAGAATAATGCCCCTATGCTGCCTTCATTGATCTCCAGACAGCATTTGACTCGGTACCAAGGACACAATTATGGGCAATATTAGAATGTTTGGGAGTCCCAACTCCACTCGTTTTAACAATGCCTCAATTGTACTCAGATAATTTTGGGGTGGTCCGTTCTCTGCAAGATGATTATACTTCAGCCCCCTGACTCCTTGGTTAATTGGTTTTCATTTATTTTCTCAGTTGCACTTTTACTTAGCTTTCCTTTTTAGGTTCTGGTTACTCATACCAGGCTGTGGCGGTTGCTTGTAGTCATTGCTGCAGTCTGTCTTCGCTGCCTACACGCAGCATCACGGGATTGGACTCAGCAAAACGATGTTCCTACTTAAAGAGACCCAGGCCAGGAAACAGTGCAAATGAGTGCAGTGGGACCGTACTTGTGCCCAGGTTGCGCCCGTCCGTGTGCAGAATGGGCTGTGAGCCCCACGGTCCTTGATAATGATTTTAAAAAATTGTTTCTGTGAGGATCTTTTGCTTTTATCCCCGCAAGGCACAGTTTTACCCAGCCTTAGTAATCCCTCCCTTCCAGCCAAGGTGACAGTAGAGGGCTCTTACAAAGGGCTGTTGGTCAACGCACATTCTCTTGTCTTCCAAGCAGCATTTTGCCATGATTTCATTGCAGAGCTAAATCCAGATCTTGTGTGCGTAAGAGAGTCCTGGCTGAAAGAATTCTCGGGACCTCCCTGATACCTATGATATTATTTATTCTGGCCAGAGGTCAGCCCACCTGGGCAGAAGCATCGCTATGATCTATATTGCCTCATTGGCAGTAGCCTCTGTACGTTTAACCTATGTGATTATTTCAGATTCTCTTAACCGGCAAATCCTGATTGTCCTGCTAGAGCAGATATGTCTTTTTGAAATTGACTGCCAACTTGAACTTTTAAGTTCTCCAACCTTTGATTACTGGGGACTTCAACCTCAAATTTAACCCTTGAGTCACACTGGCAGCAATCCAGTTTTTCGACACCATGTGTGACCTGGGTTTTGAGCAGCTGGTCAGCGGCCCTATGCATTCACTGGGCAATACGCTGGACCTGGTCTCTGCCACCAAATAACTGGTGCAGTGTTTCCTTATTTTCCATTCGTATGGTCTGACCGTTTGCTGGTCCCTTCTTAGTTCATACCCAATAATAATCTTGATTATATTGTCTGGCCAGAGTACTGAGCCTCTTGACCTGGAGCAGCCGGGACTCCAGTGGCCCCCGCCGGGTCGTGTTCCACCTTCGCTTTTTTTCTTTTGATGATATTTTAAGAGCTACTAAGCGTCTTAATTCTGCCACTCCCTTAGCTGCAATTACCTGAGGCACTCTTCAGGAAATGATGCTGCAAATTGCCCCTTGGATATCTCAAGTGGTTTATCTTTGCTGTTAATCGAGCCTTATTCCAGTGGAACTGAAGCAGTCTACTGAAGCAGTCTCTGGTTATTCCTCATTTAAATAAGCCCCCTCTTGACCCTGCTATTCTCTCTAATTTCTGTCCCATCTGTGATAATCCTGCTGAGTCTTCACAGAATCCTACCCAAAGTCTCCTCCCAGGTGGCCAGGGGAAGACAGCCGCTATGTGATCTTAACAACCTGGGTGGTGGTATTAGGCGGGTGGATCACCTGGCTGTAGAAGGTCCCCATGGGTATAGGATGGCTCTTTTAGGAGAGACGCAGTATTTCTCTTCAGAGGGGTAGATTTCCATGATGCCAGAATATCTAATGGCTTGTTGTCAGTGAGGCTTCCTTGTAACGCTCACCTGATTCCCGCAGAGGCGCCGGTCTTGACTGGGTGAATGCTGTATCTTCAAAGGTGATGTGTAACACACGGTTGGCTCTTTGGGCTGGACCTCTGTGCACTATATGTCTGACTCGAAGAGTAAGATGTCTTAGGTAAGTGAACGCCGAGCTCTCCATCTGCCTCGGGGCAGGGTGCCGTAACCAGTTTCTTCACTGGATAAGGGTGTAGGCCTCTTGACCTCAGAGGACTGCTGTCCGTCGTTAACTGCACGAACGGTAAGTTCTGGGCACTTCAAATGTCTTAAAAGTCTTTTGTAATGATATCTCTTGTTTTGCAGGGTTCCGGCGATGGCGGGCTGATGAGAGTTGAGGATCAAACCCGCGTGAGGAATAGAAGCGCCTGGAAGCACGTAAGTAAGCGCTTGTAGCCTGCTTCACGATGCGCACTAACTGTCCCTTTTATCTTGCAGGTACAAGTTCGGAGCTTTAGAGAAGCTGAAGGGTGCTGGAATACCCACTGGATTCGGCGTGGGAAGGAGTAATGGCACGTGAGTAATAAAGTTGCCCAATGTTTTTAAACGCACCTTCTTTTGTCTTTCAGATGCCGGAATGCAGTGCGAAGGCCTCCGGAGCATGCGAAGAGTAGGTAAGCCTTTGTCTTTCAGATGCCGGGATGCAGCGCGAGGCGTTGGTGACAGCCGATGGACCAGGTAAGAGATGCGCTGCCACTGAAGACCGTAGTGCTAACCTGTTCTTTCTTTGTCTTCACAGGTGCTGCTGAAGACTGGATTCCAGGATGGTAAGCCTTTGTTCCCTTAGGCCCAGGATCAGAAGCAGAAGACATGATGAGCGTTCTGCTGCAGAGAATGCAGAATAACGCAAAGCAAGATTCATCCATCGGGTGTGGTTTAAATAGCCTCCTGTAGTGCTTAGCTGTCTCCTTCCACAGCCACGCCTAGGTAAGAAAATAGTTCCTGCTTTCCAGAAGAGTTCCAGTGTTCTGAACCTAGGGAGTGGCTCCTGCCCCACCCAACAGGAAAAGTAGTCCCAAACAGAAGAGGATCAGGGGTTCAACTGGTAGGTAAGTAAGCAGCATGGTCTGCTGCAGGTAAGTCCACCCAAGCATTATGAGCCCGGCGCTTCCAGCGCTGGGACTGGGCATCTTTATGAGCCTGGTGCCACTGGCGCCAGGACAGGGTCCAAAAGGTCCCAATTGGGACTGGCTGGCACTCGGAACCGGGGTTATGGGTCTGCTTCCAAGGGAGTCGGGCAAGTCCTGATCTTTTGGAAGCAGAGATCATGACATTCCTTTCCCAAAACTACCCACCGTGTTAAGAACCCTTCTGATCCACATGGCAATAATATACATAAGACTCGGAGCATTAATACCTTGGCTTCTGGTGGTTGTGATTCTCCCTTAGGTTTGAGGCAATAACCAACTATTTCATCCTCTAAATTCTTGCCCAAAAAGTGTATTCAATAAACCGGGTACATTAAATAAGGTTGGACTTAAAATTTGTGATATAAAAAGTGACCTGAACATTGGGGACTTGAAATCCCACAATGCCCTAAGTGCTGGGACGAGGAAGAGAGCTTGGAGGTACAGAACTGCAGTATGTAGTCTAGTGCTTCTAATGACCCACAAGTGAGTGGGATGTTTGGATATTTAAAGCCCCTTGAGGTGTAGGCCATGAGAACAAGAAGGTGGAGCAGTAAAGGAGGTTGCCAGTAGCAATTGCAGCGGCAGAAGCAGAGAAACGATGCCGGAGCTGCTGCTGTGTTTGAACCGGCTGTCGGTCCCGAGAGGGTCTTTGAAGTTGAAAACTTGAAGTGCAGAGGTCACGCAGCAGGAAGCACTATTTTGACAAGCTATCCCGTGGGAGAGAGAAACTCTCCTTATTATGCCTTGACCTGGTGGTGGGCGAGCACTGGGGTGCACAAGGAGCAAGACCGGCTCCTTTCCCCAGCGGCGCGGCCAAGGGAATATGACCAAAGCTGCTGGACGTTCAGGAATCAACAGAAGAAGCAGAAGTGGCAGTGGATCGAGCGGATAATCGACCGCTGAATTCTAACACACATTTTGAATACTGACCTAATGCAAGGAAGTCATGTTGGCGTTCTACGCACTTTGAAAGAAGGCAAAAAAAGAAAGGTTGCAACTATCATTGCAACTATCATTGCCAAACCAAAGAGAGGGCAATATTGAACCAAGATAGAAACGGGCATTGGCAAAGTAAAGAGTGGGCAATACTGAAGAAAATCCATGACCATCATTGCCAAAGTAAAGAGGGGGCAATATTTCGGAAAGAATGTAACCAACATTGAAGAGAACAAAATTGCAAAAAGATTGTAACCATTATTCCCAGAGTGAAAAAGAGGCAATAGTTTATCCAGACACTAACAAGCATTGCCTAAGCCAAAGAAGGGCAAGCATAACAAAGAAACATTGTCAGCAATTACTTAATGTGAAAGTAGGAAATCAAAAGTGACGGGAGAAAGACCCCTTCTTGTGAAGGGTATCAAGGAGGAGAGGAACAGAACCTGCATTGCATGTGGCAAATAAATCGGTGAATTAAACGGCACCAATGTGTATTGTATTCTTGCAGAAGAAGTTGTAAATCTCAGTGTTGTTGAAAGTGAAAGACTGTTCTAAAAAGTGAAGCCAACATCACCACAGAGTACTTGTAGTAGTGTTAGGAGTTTTTATTCTGGCAGGGGAGTATACCAGGAAAGGGATTATATTAGTGGTAGTCATGACAGGTTAGAAGATATTGAAGTACTGCATTGTGGTTAAAGGTTGCAAAGGAAAGAAAGTGGCAAGTCCACTAATGTGTTTGATAAACTGTTGTAAAACCATCCTGATGAAACATTACTATTGATCAAGTAGAATTGTGAAAGTGTTTGTTTTTCAGGGAGGAGATGTTATTTTGAAATATTATGAGTGTGGAGACAAAGACTTTTGATTAGTGTAAGCTTTGCCAAGTGAAAAACTTTTGGAGTGAGAAGAACTTTGTGTTATATTCAGAGCAGAGCTTGACCATTAAAAGAAATGTTCTTATTTTGAACTTTGATTGGGAACATCCTGCTTTAAACCTGGGGAAGAGGATCCGACCCTGGTTACATGGAACAGTCGTTATCAAGTTTGTTTGAGCATAATTTTCATTTTGTTAAACCTGTATTGCCATATATCTTTGAGTTTGTATGTATAAGTGTGAGGGACACATTCCTTTTATTAGGGTTTTCGTTTTATCTTAGTTTGATGGGGAGGGAAATCCTCTTTAGGTTAGGGATAGCGAGGCGTTTATCACACCCTTATAACTTAATAAAATGACTACTTATGAAAAACCTTTAACAAGATGCCCGCCTCACATTTCTGACCTCTCTCACATCTCTGTTCTCGCCTTCTTTTTGAAATTATTATATTTATTGATTGAACATTTGTATTTCGCCTATACAGGAAAGGGTTTCCAGGCGCCACAAGACAAAGAAGGGAGGTATGTGTGGGGGGAAGAGGACAGAAAACAGTCCTACTAGGCCCTGTGACATTCGAATCGTGCAAGTGCAGTATGAAGTAGTGCTGGGGAGGGGGCAGAAAAGGATGAAGGGATGGCATAGGGAAGGGTGAGGATGGAGAAGTGCAAGAGGGAGAGGGCCCTGGGGGCTGAGCAAGCACTAAGGGGAGCCTGGGAGGGCAAGTGCCAGGGGAAACAGGTATAGGGGTCAGCTAGTGCGAGGTAGGGGTGGACCAGCCTCAATAGGCTGCTCAGGGAAGGGTGCCCTAGGGCAAGTGCTGGTAAGAAGGGGTGCGGGGGAAGACTGGTCGAAGGGAGGGCCTGAATCCAGTAAGACTCATAAAGGAAAATGCAACCAGTCGCAGCGGCAGGAGGAGACTAGCAGGGGAAGAGGGAAAGAGGAGATATAAGGAAGGTCTTGAGAAGCTTCCGAAACTTAAAGGAGATCCGGCTCAAGTCTGAGAGGGGGCAGTCAAGCCGTTCTAGAGGGAGTCTCCTGCCGAAGAAAGAGAGCTGCCCTCCACACTCTGCAGGTCAGGCATTTCTCCAAGCATAGAGTGGGAGCTCGAGGACCGAAGGACTCTAGCAGGGAGGTATTTAGGGAGAGAGAGTTGGATGTTGCAAGGGCCCAGGAAAGCTTTGGGGATGATGCAGAGGGTCTTGAATGTAATCCTTGCAACCACCGGGAGCCAGTGGAGAGATTTTAGGGCTGGAGAGATACGGTCCCTGACCTTGAGGCCAAGGTTAAGTCTTACAGTCCTTTTCTGGATTGGTTGAAGAGGGAGGAAAGAGACAGATCAAGAAAAAGGCTGTGTAGAAGTCCAGCCTGAAGAGAAACGGAGCTCTGGAGACATTGACTTTCTGGGAATGTGAGGAAAGGGAGAATGCCTCTGAGGAGGTGAAGCTGAAAATGTCTTCCTGGCAAGGTCGGCAATATGAGGTGAGAAGGATATGCAGGAGTCGAAGATGACACCCAGGTTTGTAGCCTCGCATGGGGGTTGTGGAAGGGGGCCCTAGGAGGGTGGCCACAGTGTAGGAGAGTAGCAAGGTAAAGGTGGAAAAAGTCACAGCGAAAGGATAGAGCCTTGAGGGACGCTGCAAGTCGAGAGTGAGGAAGAGGAAAGAAAAGGGCCCAATTGACATTGGGAGGGCTGATTTGAGAGGAAAGAGGTCAACCAATCCAGTGCCCGGTCTGTGATGCCCAAGGTGTCATGGAGCAGATTTATGAGGATGGAATGATTGACTGTGTCAAAGGCAGAGGACAGATCGAGGAGGATGAGGGGGAAAGAGAGTTGGAGTCAAGGTTTGAGAGCAAGTCATCCCGGGTGTTCAGGAGAGCAGTTTGTGTCTCTGGCTGCTTTGAAGCCAGACTGGTGGTCGTGGAGGCAGCCAACAGATTCAGTGTGATAGATTAGTTCGGAGATTACCAACAAGGGAGGACTTGAGGGGTGAGGCGAAGGAGCCAGTGGCAAAAGTGGTTACAGAACTCGGCCCAGGAGGAGCAAGAGAGGCATTGTTGTCCTTCATAGTCCTATAGGAGCAGGGAAGCACCTGTTTGGAGGAGACTTTCAGAGAGCAGACTGTCTTGGAGACCTCATCAGGTTTTAAGGGTAAGGAGGAGGACAGTAAGTGGGAGTGAGGGAGTTGGGGGAGGTTGGTGGAGGCATGCATGCGGGTCGAGGAGCTATGGGTGTGGATTAGAGGGAGGACAGGATATACTGAGTTTTGGTTGTGAAATGGGAGGCAATCGCTGTACAGAGGGCCTGCGAAGGAAGAGAAGTAGAAATTGCAGTAGGATAGGCAAGTTTCTTGCAGATTTTGAAAACTTCAGCCGTGTTGTTTGTGGCCCCAGAGATGCAGGCCTGGATATGGGGTCGTTTCTTGGAGCGGATGGAGAGTCTGTATTGCCTTTGGAGCTGACGACGAGCCGGTTTGCCAGAAGATGTCCTTGAAGTCAACCACATCCGTTACACAACTTTGTAATTGCGTTTCAGCGAGGCTAGGCCGGAATCATACCAACTATTGCATTTGAAAGCGGGCTTCATGCGTATCCTCATGGCAGGGGCAAGGATGTCAAGGGTATTGGCGATAGAGAGGTGAGGTTTATCAAGAGCTTAGTGTGAGAATGAATAGTAGGAGTGGGAGGGGTGGAGTGAAGGAGGTGGCAAAGGCAGCTACTGACACTCGCTCCATTGGCCGAAAGACGGAGAAGGAGACTGGCATTGGGGGGCAGAAACTTAGTCGGTGAACCCAAGAGCGCTCCAGATGGAGGGGAGGAGAACGTGATCAGTCCAGGAGAGAGGATTAGTGAGGGGGTTAGAGAAGGAGATATCGGCAGAGATGAGCGCATCCAAGGTGTGCCCGGCTGAGTGGGTTGTGCCAGAGGGAAGAATGGCGAGGGAAAAATGGTCACAGAGGTTGCGGAAGAGTAAAGTGGCAGCATCAGGAGAATCCAGGTGAATATTGAAGTCACTGAGGAGGAGAAGCGTGGAGGTAGAGGTCAGATCGACCCACTCTGAAAAGAAAGCGGTGGGGGAATTGGCCCTGGAGTCCTGTAGATGGTAGCGAGAGTTATCGAGAGGGAAGGAGAGACCCAATGCTTGCAGACTAGACATTCAAAGGTGGAGTAGGATTGAGTGGTTATGATGGAAGCATGTACCCATTCAGGGAAGAGAAGGGGCCACTCCGCCTCCAGACCAGTTTGGAGAGGATCTTGTAGCCCTCAAGAAGAAGAGTGTCAAAAGCAGTGACAGAGCGGGCATTGAACCACGTCTCAGTTAGAGCGAGGACGTCCAGGTCAAAGTCTTCGAGCAGGTGACCGATGCCAGGAGTGTTTGACAACCGAGCGAGAATTGAGGATAGTTACGTGAAGCTGGATGCCACCTTTTAAAGGTCTTCCGAGGCGGGGAACATGTGCGAGGTACACCTGTGGAGGGGACTAAGAGGCCAGAGGGGTGGCAGAAGGCAGAGTGGCAGTAGAAGGGAGGAAGTTAATGAGAGACAGAAGACGCCTGTCCAGGATGAGAACCCTTGCCATGATGGTGCCATTCTGGTAGACATTAATGATGTACCTAGATAAGTGTGCCAAGCGGACTTCCCATCTGTTTACACCATTAATGGCTGAGGAGGAAAAAGGGGAGAGGCTAGAGACCATATGGGGGAGTACATGGGTCAGGAGAAGGGACAGTAAAGAGGATGTCAGTGATGGTCTGCCTGGAGGACATAGGTGTTTGCAATGGGCATTTCTGGGTTGGAGACCAAGAGTGCTTTCTGAAATGTTTTCCTTCCAGGCTTCGAGAGAGGGGTAAGAAAGGTGATTGAGTAAAAGAATAGATTGGCGAGATGGAGAGAACCAAGAAAGACAGGCAGCGTAAAGGTAAAAAAGGTCTAGCGATTTGGCACAGCAGTTTTTGAGAAATAGTGCTTTGTTTTGAGAGTCATGAATAAGTGAAAAGCCTA
The DNA here is from genome assembly GCF_040938575.1 of Ambystoma mexicanum. NCBI lineage: Eukaryota > Metazoa > Chordata > Amphibia > Caudata > Ambystomatidae > Ambystoma > Ambystoma mexicanum. Next base: position 222,713,807 of record NC_090939.1, on the reverse strand, counting down.
GAATTGTTTTAGAACTTAGAGCAGCACGAATTGCTATTCAGGACACAGTCAGCAAGTCATTTTAGGGTAAAGCCTGCAGATTCAAGAACAGCCAGATTGGATTTTCAAACACACAGGCAAATGCAGCATTTAAATGAGGCCAGCAAAAGTTCAGAATAGCCAGATTCGGTTTTCAAACAAACAGGCAAAATGCTGATACAGATTTAGTGCAGGCAATATGCACAACGTAGTGAAGGCGGCCAAGCAGCCACCTAAGGTGAGGTAGGCCAGGTGGTGGTATGGTTGCAGAAGATCACAGGAATAGTCCGAGTTAGTGAATGATGCCGGAAGAAGACCATATCAAGGATGTGCCAGCAGGGATGAGTAGGCGTGGGATAAACCTACAGAGAGGATCGGTAGCACTGTGGGGCTCATGGCGAAGGCACAGCAGGTGAAGGGGAGAAGAAAACGCAGGAAGGGGGGTGTGGGGGTTGCAGGCAACCCGAATTTTAGAGTTGGCGTAACTTAGAGAGGCCCATTCGGGGGCGGGGAGGGAAGAGCATTACCGGAGAACACATTGGCGAACAGCGGCGGGACCAGGAGGATCAACACTGATGCAGATGGGAGGAGGATGCCCAGTCTTACCGGCTGATCCGGAGTTGCATGCTGGATTTAGGACGCATGGTCGGCAGATGCAGGCCGCCTTCAGGCCCAGACCGTGAGCGATACCTGCCCTTAGATCAGACCACTTGAGGGGGCCGGTGTCGCCTGCCGGCTCCCGGCCCAGGGCTTATGATGAAGAGCAATTGGGTACCCCACAAGGGAATCACCAAACCTCTTTTCTGGAACACCCCAAGTTCCTGGATCTTTTTGTCTGGGTTCTGCCATGGTTGAGGCACAGAGTGTGTACTTGTCTCAGTATTGGATGACCTTACTCAATTGGCAGACCTGGGGGCAGAGGGGTTGGGGCGCTGATTAGAGACTTGTTGGTGGCCTTTGATACCATGGACCACCCTGTTCTGTTCAACCGCCTCGCCCTGGCTGGCCTCTCCTATCTGGTTTGGATCCTTCGGAGCCAGATGCTATCTATCTTCTTTTTCCTCTCCTTCCACTCTGCTTTCTTGCAGTGTCCACCAGGGTTCTCTTGTCTCCCTCTTCATTTAACATTTACATCGCCTCTTACTTTGCTCATCCATTCCCATGGCTTCCGTTGCTACTCAAATTATCGTCCTGCTTGACTTGGCTCAGCGCCTTAGCTTAGAAGTTGCCTGGCGTTGGGTAATTGTATGAGCAGCAACTGGCTTAAGTTAAACGGAAACAAGACTTGAGGTACTGGTGGTGGGCCCCCCTTGCGGACCTCGCTCTGGCTTCCCCAGCCTGGCCTAAACCCACTGGCCTCCAGATCTCGGTCCCCGTCTGTCACCAGTGTCTCTGAGGTATAAACTCTTGCTTTCAAGTTCTCTGCGTCTATCACCATAGCTCAAGTCGGCTCCATCTGTAAGACTGGCTATTTCCAACTGAGGGTCCTTCGAAAGGTTCTGCCTTTTCTATCCATCTGCGCCCCTTCATGGTTGCTACCCTCATTCTGAGCAGCCTGGATTATTGCAATTCCTTATTCTTTGCCCAGCCTCTCTATCTTTTTCATTGCCTGCAGTTGCTTTAGAACCTGGTGGCCCGTATTGCTACAGATACTCCCTATGGCTCTCACATCTCGCCAGTACTTCGTTCGCTCCACTGACTACCAGTCCAGCAACACGTTATGTTCAAATCTCTCTGTATTGTCCACCAGGCTTTCTATGGCCAATGGGCGGAGTACTTGCAGGAGAAATTCCAACTTTATGTGCCGGCACGGTCTGCTCGCTCCCAAGACTCTTGCTAACTTCTTGTTCCTCGTTTCCGTCTTAATAGGACGGGTGGTCGCTCCTTTTCCGTTGCTGCGGCCAAGCTAAGGAACTCTCCTCTTCCTTCTACACTTTGAGCCACAGAGCATCACCTTACCTCCAGCTGTGCTCTGAAAACTCACCTCTGTTGTATTCCCCAGCATCAAAATGCCACTGGCGTATGTTAGCTTTACAAAAACCGATAACATAAAATATACCACCCCATTTAGTATCACAATAGGGTTTAGACTGGTGTGTGATGGCTCCCCTCTTGTTTTCGTTATTTATAAACAACATTGCAGTTGGCGTTAACAATATGGAAGCTGACGCTCTGTCATTGGGTGGGACAAAATGAGGCATTCTTCTTTATGCCGATGTAGTTTTGGTATCTCAAGACACCAGCTGGCCTCCAAAAACAGCCAACATTCTCTGCAAGATGTAAAGAAAAAGAACTAATGATCTCTAAATCTAAAACCATGATTTTTACCCTGAATAAATATCCTAAAGACCATACTTGCTCCTTTATTTTATGGGAGATGTTGAATTGGAACAGGTGGAGGTTTGACTACCTAGGTCTACATGTACGGAATTCTACAAGATGGAGTACTCATTTGGCAAAAAGTGTGACCATGTTGGCCAGGAGAGGAATGGAAGTGATTAGTTTTGCTAAGCAGTATGGTGGGCAGAGTATATCTCACGCCATGGAGATTTACAGAATGCAGGCTTTTCCGGCTGCAGTTTTTAGAGAGAAATCGGGGGGCACAAAGATCCTAGAAACTTGGTAATGGAGGAAAATTGGATTCTTCAACGACACTTGAATGTGTCAAACTGTGTACCCAATGTTCCAATTAAAATGGAACTTGGCTGATATGGTATTGAGTATCTAATAAAAATGAAACCTTTGCGTTCTAGGTTAAAAGTATGGAATACCCACAAACCTTTGTTTTATCATGAGGAACTACGATTTGTTACCCCAGTATGGGGTTATCCATTTCCCATAGATTTCCTTTATTAACTAAATATCAACAAAATTGAATGTATCCCTTTTGTGGAGTAACCCTCCTAAACTGGGTCGTGATTATACATCTATGGTGAGAAATGCCTATGACTTCTGACACTCTAGACTCTAGAGAATGATGTAAGCAGTCTACTGATACACATTTAGTAGTACAATTTTTAGAGATTAAACATGGAAATGTATTTAGATATTCCCTTGATTGTTAAAGTTAGATTAGGAAAATTGACTATTCACCGGTTTACATCTCGTTGGAATGTAGGTCACTTTGACAAATATAAATATTGTATTGCGTGGGTTGAGGATGTGCAGCACTTTCCTAATTGTAGTTATGAAATACTTTGGGGCTACATTTTCATTACGAATATAATTTTGACATTCGATTGTATGATTTCTTTTGTGATTTTGTTTTAAGCGCATTTTAACATTTGAAATTTGTAATCGTGTGACTATGGAATGTAATGATTGTGTTAATTGTTGTTGATCATTTTGTATAGCTTATGCCGAAATAAACATTGATAATGTATCAATGTAAATTTGGTGGCACCCACCAGTTCCTCCTGAACCATGAGCACCCAGTCCACTAATAACTGACTTAGTCCCAGTTGGAAGGTTAAGTGGATAAAATAACCAATATCGGCTCCAGTCTTGCTATGTGGTGGCTCTAATGGAGGCTGGAGTGTGACATGCATAATGTCAGACACTCAATTTTAAAATTATGTTTACAAATACACCTTTTAAGTTGCCGTGGAAGAATGATTCTGTAACAGGTATACAATCCAGCTAATGCAATCATGAGCGAACATGTCGTATCCCTCTAGAAATGAAATTGCAAAAAAGCAAATCCTCTATGGTTTTGTGACCAAATTACTTGGTGTTTGATCATCGTCTTTGTATGGACAATTTACCAGACGGACACAACGCAGCGTCACATAGTTGCGATCAGTGGAAGTTCACCACCAGCTCAGTCACAATACATCCATCATAGGTATGCAAATTAGCTGAAAAGCTTTCTTTTTTTGCCACAGGTGGAAATTGCCATTGTTTTATAGGGCAGTGCTATTGCAGAGTTAGCTGGACTATGGCCATTTTCTAATCTCCCTAACAGGAGTCTTTTGTCCTCCGATCCTTTTGTAATACTATTGAGTACTAACAAATGTACTTCTGATCAGGCTTTTAAGACATTTATTTAATCTTCAAATTAACTGTCTTCTTGAAAGTGCTGCTATTAGCTAGCTTAATAAGCAGTGTAAGGTCCTCCAGTTACAAAAAATGCTTGTTAGTTGGTGGTGATCCATAGAGAGCACCCTTTTTCAGCTGCTTCTAACTTTGGAGCTATTGAAAACGAATACAATTTTATCCATCCATGCTTATTCATTTAAAGGCACACAAGGATAAAATCCTTTTGAAGGATTCTTGGTTTGCAGACCCTATTCCTAGACCCACGGATTGTTGTTTGGGCTGTAATTGGCACAATCTCAGACCCGGCCATGCCTGCTACCTTTTGGTAAGGGACGGCCACATTGGCTGTCATTTTGGCACACACATTTCTGCGTGGCCTTGTAGACCACCAAACATTTGCAATAGGAGGGTAGCTGTTCCAATTCAAGGTTCTCCCATTCAGCTTGTGGTCTGCTAACGCAGGCCCTACTACCCATTGTGCCCCTCCATGTTCAGTATGGCCAAACACTCCTAGCTGGAAGAGTGGCTCATTCATGTCCTTTTTACTCAAGCATCCACTGGCCCTTAAGTGTCGTACACGAAGAAAGTGTGCCAGACCAACCAAATTCAGGTGAGCTGAACAAGAAAGAGCCACATTGTGCTGGCTGAACTTCAATACTGCCATGATCCTGGAATAATTTCTAGTGGATGGGGATAGGATAGGCTGAGTCCGCTTAAAACCAGACTAAGGAACTTACTGGAACTGGAGAATTCCCCAGTCCGACAGTACATTTGATGCCAGCATGACATGGTTGCTGTCTACATGAGTCCGTGGACAATATTCCACTTAAAAACGGCAACTCGCCAACTATTAGAATGCTGTAATCCAAACTCTATCGGAGTATTGTTCACTGGCCCCAGGCATAACAGAAATTGGGAAGGCAGCACAATAGTGGCTGGATGGCATATGACTAGACCTACCAATGCCACTTATTCTAACAACTGGTACACATCTTATTGTTTGGGGCCCCCACTAAAACACGGGACGTTCTGGGGTTTATCAAACACATTCACATAATCGAATTGGATGAATTGGCGACAGTTCCTACTGCTCTGAAACCCAAACAGTTCATGAAAGGGAGGGCAGTCCTAGTCTACTCAGACAACTTGTTTGGCTGGGCTTATCCTCTGACTGCTCAGGTTATCCCACAGAAGCTGGCACTATCTGGGGACTGTTGAAACTCTTGCGTTTGTGGAGTATATCTCAGGAGTGAAGTACAGTTGCAGACTTTGATTCAGGCCTTCTCATAATCTGAACTGTTCACGCTACTGGTTCACGGTACCAGAGAACCTCTGCCACACCAATCTGGTGTGGCAGAGGTTAAACCGGTTTTGTAGACCAACTCGATGCTTAGTTTGACGGTTGCTGCATGTGATCCTGGGATCCCAGGGAGTGGGGATCCAATGCCCTATCACTTCTCTGGCCAAAGTTCCTGCTGTTACACCTTTTCCCTTCGCCCAGTCAGCCAGTCTCTTACACTGAGCCAGTGTGTGGGGAGCCCCGACTTTTTTGAGTTTATTAAATAATAAAGATGCAGGTAATTATAGTTCTGAAAGCGAAGCCTGTTAATCGGACCCCCCTTTCAAAATCCATGGCAAAAGAATAGTGCATATATATGCCCTGCAGCACTATCCTCCTGACCATTGCAGCGCCTCTCTTTAATGGCACAGGGCTGTTTCAGAGGTCATGTGCATTCCTGACCACTTCTGTGACCCGATGTCACTGCATGCTGAGGCTGCAATTTAACTTCTCCACCTCTGATACAAAATGCATACTTTCTGCCTTATCTGTCTGTCAGGTTAAACTCGCAAAATACCTTCTCCCTTCTTACTTCTGTGTATCAATTGAGCACTGGGGTCTCATAAATGGTTTGGGGTATTGAATCATATATGCAGTGACCACTTCCCCATTAATTTAAAGATTGTCTGCGCCTAGGGAGGACAGGTTGAACCGAGTATACTCCTCGAAGGTATCCCTGGACACCTTGCGGCGCAGACTAAAATGGAAGGAGGATAAGAAGAACTATTGCTATAGGCAGTATTATCAAGTCCATTGGAACTTGAGAATCTGCGGTTGGGGAATATAGAAAGTATAAATATATCAGAGGGGTTTGAAAGGCTGCTGACCCAACTCTCGCAGGTGTTCTCGCGTGAACTAGGCAAACAAGGTGGGAAGTGTAGGGGTGGGGGTGGTTTGACTGTCTGCTCGAGACCTAGGAAAAATCTTTTGCTAGCATTGGCGAGCATGGTAACTCCCAAACCTGCCACTATAAGGGCTAGATCCCACTACAAGAAAACCCTGGCAAATAGAAAATGGGAAATTGAGAAAGAGGCATGGGCAGCCTTGGTGGTAGCTGCAAAGAACGATAATTTGAAATTGTTCTGGGAAATTGCCCAGAAGGGCCCATACTATAAATATAACATGGACACCCCGGGCTGTAATGTTTCAGAGAAGGCCTAGGTGGACCATTTCTCAAGCCTTTACAGTGCAGGGCAGAAGGGCAAGCGCCAACAGCTAGCATGGGATGTAGTGAGGGGATGGGCACCGAGGCAATGGTCTTCTCAGTGGATGAAATCAGGAAGGCAATTGACCGACAGCGCTGTAACTGTGCTCCAGGCCCAGACAATGTGCCGGCTGACTTATTTGTGGGCTCCCGTACTGACACAAGGGTTTAACACAATATGTGGGCGGGCTCATTTCCCCGTCGTGGCTTATGACAGTTATTCAACCAATTTATAAAAAGGTCCCCAGGTTTCTCCTACTTCATATAGACCCATATCTCTTTTGGATTCCCTATTCAAAATACTAGGTCATGCCATTCTGGCCCGACTGGAGGCTTGGGTTACGAGTAGTTTTATCCTTTCACTGGTCCAGCTAAGTTTTAGGCCAGTGTTGGGCACAGCGGAGCAGGCACTCAACCTCTACCTGGTAATGGCACATTCTACCTGAAGGAAGAGCCCATCTACCTAGCATTCATGGACCAGAGCACAGCATTTGGCCAAGTTAACCGTACCAAGTTATGGGATAGGCTCGGGTCCATGAATTGTCCAGGGCCTTGAGTAAACTTGTTGGCAAGGTTGCATGGTTCCACACAAGCATGTGTCGGGAGTGGTGTAAATGGCAATGCACAGGCCTCTTTCCAGTTGAACTGGGGGTTCGCCAGGGATGTGTTGGTACCCCTGCTCTTCTGTCTATATATAAATGGGCCACATAACTATCTCCTAAAGGCTTCTCCTGATGTCCCAAAAATGGCGGGTCGGCCGCTACCAGTTCTAGTAAACATGGACGAGACTGTCCTGATGGCCCGCACACCAAGAGCCCTACAGGCACTCATCTTGTAGTATGCCACTTTTATGGAAGGGCTGGACCTGGTAGTAAATGCAGCAAAATCAGCGGTGATGGCTTGCTGGAAGGGGAGAAGGGAGATCAACTTAAGGACTATATATTGCAAGAATACTGTTATCCCCAGGGTCTTTTTATTTATTTTTTTTTTTTTTACTACCTCGGGGTCCGATTCTCTGCAAACGTTGGTGCTATGGCTCACATATCCAAGCAGGCATTGAAGTTCAAGCAGGCCTTAGGCGGGGTCTCATGGGCTTGGTCTATGTTTAAAGCCAAACCTACCGCCCCGTCGCTGCAGTTATGCAAGGGTAAAACGGCAACAGTGGCTAGATCCGGGATGGAATTGTGGGAGTCACTCGAATAACGGTGTGGTCCAGACTCTGGAGAATTTTGTAAGAACTTGCTGGTGTTCTCTACCTTGGCTCCACATTTTGGAGTACACATGGAGCTGGGCTGCACACCAATTGAGGATACAATCTCCCTGCAACCAGTATTAAAGTGACTTTATCATTACCCCATAACCTAAGCCAACGTAACGCATGAACTGATCATTTTCCTGTTGGATAAGGATTTGGGAGATAAGATTGCATGGCTACTCAATATTAAGATACAGTTGAGGGGGATTAATACCATTCATCTGTACCCTCTGAGCAGTACACTTTCTCGGAGAGAGATAAATCATTGGACAGTAGGTCTGTTCAAATCTGAGACGCTAGACGGAGAAAGTTCAGAAATTGCAAAACCTAAGAATCGTGGCCTGATGACCATAATGTCTCTGGGGTTCCATTGCTATTTGCTCTGGGCAGAATTACCTGCAGATTGTGTGCGCATATCCAGAGCAAGGTTTCCACCGAAGGGCCGTGGTGGTAACATGGTGCAGGGGGGGAGTGGACCGATCGTGTCCGGTATGCGATGCTCCCGATGAGGATTTCGCTCACTTGATCTTTTTTTGCTCTGTTTATGCATCGGCCAGAAGGTGGCTCATATGACCCTTATTGCATGGAACAGGGTTTTGTACAGTATCTGCCTACATTGATATACTTGTTGTGGGTGGGTTCTCCATGTGTGGGCTGGTCCCTGCTCTCATTTCAGAAAAAAAGTATTACACCAAAGGAAATGTTTGAGTATATTGCCCTGGAGGTAACACACCACCCAATGAATTGTACTTATAATCCTTTTTAGATGTTGTTATTCGCTGTTTTATTTAATGAATGTATGTTTTACTGAGTTTCAATTCGTAGATATTGTGCTATGTAATGTTTTTATGGATTGTTCACACATATCCTAAAAGAAAGATGATGATGATGTTGTTGAATTAGATTTACCCACCATTGACTCTCTGTGAATCTGCTTTGCTATTAAGCATTTTCAATTTGCGCTTCCACGCCCAATGGATATAGTGGGCCACACTAAGCACTATATGGAGATCTGAAGTACCTTTACAAAATTTCAGGGCATCCAAGGTTGAGTGTATGCCAGCAGCCCTGAGTAAGGGTCTCGGATACCAAGTTCTCAGTGAATTTAGCATGTCGCATATAAACAGAAAATGGGTTATTTCATCACCCAAACCACCTAGAGGGCAGGTTCCCAACCCAATAAGGCCCCAAGATTTAGTGAAGGTAGCAATTTGTAGCGTCCCCTTTCTAAATTGGACAGTTCTTTCATAGGGTGGATTTATATAGTCAAAATATCTTTCAAAGCCAAACTCTAGTTTACATGAAAGGTCCTATGGACCCAATTTTAGCCTAATGGTCGCTTCTACCAAATTTTCTCTGACCATGACAATTGCTTCTATTGTCCGCTTTCTCCACCGTATGGATTCTCCCACAGATCTCATTCTTGACGAAGGATTTTTTTCACATGCACAGTCCACTGTATAAACCACCCCAATCCCCCATGTTCAAAAGGTGCTTCAAGGCTTGTCAATATCTATCTAAGCTGTCAGTGCTCCATATCCTTACCCAATATAATACTGTGTTAAGGGAGACTAGTTCTCCAATAGGGCACACATCAAGCTCGAGGTGTAATAACACATTGGGAGAGCTTTGGGGAATCTGTAGTAGGTGTTTCAGAAACGTATTTTCTACCATCTCTAGGTTCATTGTACTGGCATAACCCCAGAGTTCTGTACCAAAGAGACGCTGATGGGGCTCGTTTTCTGTATAACTCAATGCGCGGGGAAACCACGCCTCTCCCATGTCTATTAAAGAAGAATCTAGTTGCTCCACTGTGCTTACCCAGATTAGTACTGGCCTTTTCTGTTTGGACGGATCAGTGATCACTCATGGAGTTTAATTCCTCGATAATCATACAGTGGTACCTGTTCTTATTTTCATCCAGCCTCCGTGATATTCAGTGCACATTGTTTAACAAACTGCGGTTTGAAGACGATGACCTTCGTTTGTTCAGATTAAGGCCAAGGTCTTCACATTTCCTCAGGAATATGGCTAGGGTGGTTTTTAGCCCTAGTGGAGTAAAAGACAAAGTACAGCATTTCATCACACTTGCCTTGTGAATACTCGAGGGTTTCCATCGGACAATAAGGACCCCCACCCCCACCAATAAGGGAAGCATGTCTTGTTGAGCCTTGCGTTAGTCCTTTTCTTTTGAGGAAGGACTCTGTTTGATCCATTGCAGGAAGTATCCTTGGTGCCCCTTCCAAAATGCATGTTTCTACTAGCCATTAAATTGGGCAGGAGCCTGGGTCAACCGGGAGACATGCTTTCTTCTGCCCACCCCCACCCTTTCTCCGTTTCTTATAGGAAGGCTTGGTACTTTAGGTCTAAGCCCAGCCCTACAGATAAGTGGTCTATCAGCTTTTTTTACTCCATATAAATGGGCAAATACAAAAAATAAAAATAGGATGTAAAAATAATCTCAACAAAAAATAGGAAACAGACTTCGGGGCTTGTGCCTCTGCTCCCCCACACAGTTACATGGATATGGTTGGAATCCGAGGTAAACCTGCATCTTTTAATCTGTATGAATAACTAGAACAAAAGAAATATTACAAAAAAACTTTTTTTTTTACTCTTGTATGACCCCATTGGCAATGGGACTTACTTCATTTTACTCCCAACTTTCAAAAACAGGGAGTACAATACTCCCACTTCAAAATCTTATCTGGAGCACTGCCTAAGCCCCCCATGTTTAGTACCAATGTTATGTAGTCTTTTCGCTCCAACAAAGCCCTCACCTTGCCTTTGCTGTTGTGAGGCACAGAGTCTGCCCCTCATGTCGTCTCACACCCACTAGATGTGGGAAGTGTGGTGCTGGTATATCTTGACTGTGCTGAGAATATTCTGAAATTCAGATGCCCTCCTGGTCTTATTTTGGTCAGAACACTTTAGGAACAATCCAGTAGATGGATCAGGGCCACATAGTCATGAATTACTAAGGGGGCTGTAGCCCAATACTGGAAGGAATTCATGGAACATCCAAAGGTTTTGAGGCTGCATTTGATGGTGCTACTATGATGGACGTTTGTTAGTCTGCCACTTGGGTTTGCTTTGTTTCTAGCTGCTAGTCTGCCGTTAGATAAATTAGGTCATGTGTGGGCACTTAATTTATTCTTGCTTAAATTGAATCTAGGTGGTGAATTTTGGGCATGTGGCATGGTGTCCATCTTCCGTACTGCTTTATATATCCTCAGCCATTTGGACTGGGACATGAGGAGGCATGTAGAAGTAACTCCCAGATTACTTGCTGGTAATCCTCAGTACTGTCCTATATTTCCTGACCAACTACTACTTCTGACCCTTCCACCACATTTGCTGATCTTGATTGAATTTGTTCACTCTGTGTACGTATGACTAGGGAGGGTGACACTACTTATACTGCCCACCCAAAAGGTGTGCAGCCAATATGTATTTTATTATATATGAATGTTCTTTTTTAACCCAGGGGTGCCTGTCTCAAGCTGTTGGTCATCCTCATTTGTTTTGAACGGGACACAGAAGAGTAGGACTCTGATTGATGACTATTACCGATAAGTGTTAAAATGGGTTTCTAGAGTCTGGCCTGGTGGACAGATCTTAGGAGGCCACCGAGCTATAGTGAACAGGGGAACTGAGAGTTTAGCTAAACCCAATGAAGGTAAGCGTGGAGAGTGGTTGATGCTTGGTCTCAGGAGAAGGAGAGTGGGATCAGGGGTCCACAATGAGTCCACACAGTGAAGCATGCAATAATTCAATTTAGGCAGAAATACTATACTTATGGACCCAAAAAAGCACACTAAGAAATGAAATGAGCAGGTAGTAATATCACACAATACTCGATTATCAAACCTATATAGTCACATTTCGGTTTTTAGGAACACATACAATAGCTTAGACAACTAAAAGAAGGTACATAGTTTGCAGTAGAATGAAACCAGTTCACAAGAATTATACCCTAACTTTATAAATCCAATCCCTCTGATGTATGGGGCCTTGTGTCCAAAAGTCGCAAAGCTTCTTCTTATGTGAGGGGACTGATGTTGGAAGAGTTGAAGATGTTGAAACTGTTCTAGAAGATAGTTCAACTAAGTTACAGGTAGGAAATATGATAGTCATATCTTTTAAATACCAGTTTTTACAGCAGTCGATCAAAAAGCTATGGAATTACCAAAGTTTATTCTAAGGAGAACAGGGAGAGGCGAATGTGTTGCAATTACTTTCCCCTTGACGGATTTTCTCAGATGACTAGGTGGGTCGACTGGGGGTCGCCGGAGGTAGCTTTTCCCACTGTTGGCTCCAGTGAGAGATGCCGAGGAGCTGCGGTGCAAGGATTCTTCCGGTTTGTTCTAGGAGCAGGGTGCAACTGTTTGTGAAGAAGAAATGCAGAAGGCACCGATGCAGACCTCTTCAGGACACTTCACCCGACGAGGGAAGACAAGTTGCAGCTGTGGTTACCACGCACAACTGACAGCAGGTGTCTTTCCAGTCGCAGTTAGACCTTCCAGAGCAGGTTCCCTTGATGATGGGATGCTGTAATTCAGCAAGAAGGCGACTTATCCCACAAGCACAACCACCAAAGTACCGGCGACGATTGTGGAACGGTGATGATTCTACAGAGGTAGCCCACTGGAGAGCTGATGGGTCCACCAGGGAGTCCAGGGACACCTATGATGGCTCAGGAAGGCTGAAACCTCAGAAATGCATTGCGATTGGTTGGGTCCACTAGTCGAATGGTTGAAGCACCACTTGCAGCCTTCGAAGATCAGGTAGTCCAGCAGGGCTACACCGGCCCAAACGCAGGAAGGGGATGCTGGCCTCTTCGGGAGTCATCCATGGATCTTCAGTCGGCTGCTCTTCTACGCAGGATACTTGGCTCCAACGCTGATCTGCAGAAATGGCTGAAGGAGTCCTCTTATCCTAAAACCTGGCTGGACGCAAGTTGAAGCCTGCCAATGGTAAGGATTGCACGATTCAAACAGCCAGCAGTGGTCCAATCAGCGACCACTGTAGGTTTCACTCATGTGCACACACAGACTCTCTGGCACCATAGATGTGGAGTGGGACCAGACCGTCTCACCCGCAAAAGCAGCAGCTTTCCTGGGCAAGTGCATGACCTTAATATGGGATATCCTGAACTGAGAAGGCAGGAAAAAGGACAAACAATATGACCAAAGAACAACCGAAAATCTTGTGGCACTGCCATTTTAGGGCACTAGTCATGTTTAGTAGCCAAACGCAGTAAACGCGAATGTGCACACTTAAAATACTGACAAAATGGTAGAAAGGCAATTGCTGCTGCTAGCTTTTCTGTAAGCGCATATAGAAGTAATAAAAAAGTGTAAAAGCCTAGGGTGGTTCAAATGTATCCCCAGTGCACTGCATTGTAAGATGGTGTGTCCAGTGTTAAAAAGTTAGCAAAAAGTTAAAAAGACAAAAAGGAAACCTAGTTTCCCAGTACTGATAGTCTTAAGGGCCAATAGGTTTCCTCATAAGCAAATGAGCAAAAGGCCAGGGGAGTGAACGGAAGGCTTCACTTCCCTATACAGTCAAGACCGGTTCAAGAACAAAACAAAACCTTTGGGGGTCCGTAGAATATGGAGGGAAAGTTTCCTAACAGTAACTAATCTGGGCACTAAGGGCATTCCAAAAATCTTAAGAACTGCCATTTTGCTAATATAGCTGCTGTTTAGGTAGGGCCTTAAAATCCACAACCTCTGATCGGTTTTTGAGCAAACCAAAAAGTGCAGTAAGAAGTTCTCTTGTCAAAGGGTGTACCCAATGAAGTGTTAATTCAGATAATTATATATTTTATTTGTTTCAGTGGGAATGACTAAATTTATTAATTGCATTCAAAATTATTGTGTTGGTTTTTTATCAATAGTATTTAAACCACACTCCATAAAACTGAGCATTTTGTTCCTCCGATATGTTTTTAAAAGGGTTTGTTGAAGTAATGAAGGGCCTTGTCTATCTGTAAATTATGTGCAAATTATTTACCCTTTTGTTGGATATGCATGCTCTAATTTATCTTGAAAAGCCATGCACTTCTTGGGTAGGCATTTATGTTAATGTTTATTTCACATTGGCCCCAGCTTCGACATAGGCCCCAGATTGCCCCAATTGTAAACCTGGGATATCTTGAACGTTGGATCCTATTCTCAACAGATGGTGACCCCAAAGTGTCAGGACCAGTATTCCTTTCGACCAATAAGTTGGTAGGCCTCTCCCACTGATTAATGTGTGAGACTGAATCCTATTTGAGCCTACGAAAGTACAAACCTACTTCTGGTGTGCCAACATTCTAACTTGGTACCTGAGGATCCCAGTACACCTTTGATATGGCAAGTGACCCTAAAAAGAATGGTAATGGACAGAGAATACTCTTACTTAATTCAAATGAAAGCCCTCGATAATCTACAACACACTGACTGTTTACATTCCCATATTAAAAGTAATTCTATCCTGTTCCCTCTGCAAAAAAGTTCTTGACTGCTTGACCTCTGCTACTTATAGTTGAGCTGAGGAAATCTTAAGGATCGCCTGTTTGCTAAGGTTTGGGAAGGCGACACCATAACCTCAACAGTGCATGAAGCGAATCCTCCTAACAGCTAGATGCTGCGAGTGCACAGCATTGCTTCCTCTGCGATACTGCTGTGACAATGAGGTCGGCAAAACAACATTATATGATTGTCACCGATTGCATCTTCATGGACATTTGTGTTTTGAACTGCTGTCTATTTTTGTTTTGAAACAGTTGATCCTGTAAAAAGATGGTGCAATAGACCATTAAGTGAAATCGAAGAGGACTGTGATGTACTGAAGATCCGCATTTTCTGGCCACTTCTATTTAGTAAAGATGATCTAGATGGATGTGCACTAATTAGGTAACCTTTTACTGTCATGTTGGTATTTGCTTTCTTGCTTTTGATGTACAGTCTTTTTGCATCTATGCATGTAAACAATGGCTATCAAATATGCTGAAAACTACAATTGCAGTGAAAATCTGCGCACACATGTGCAACACACTGCCACTAGAAATGATAGCCTACACTACCTACCTGTTTGCTATCTGACTGTTCCTACCAAGTCTCCAGCCTTGAGACATGCGCTCCTCCACTGCCAAACAATGCGTCCCACTCATTGCCAACTGTGCGTGCACAGACCCCTCTACTATCTCACCTAATGTTCTTTATAACCTAAGCGTTCCAATGATGTACTGCTCCTGATTCTTGACTCACTGTGCCTGCCATCTGTCCCATAGTGTCAACGCTCACTCTTTGCCTCATATGGCACCTATTGCGCAAATTACACGAATGCCCAATGCTTCTTGTACTCAATCAGCAAAACTAAACAGACCAACTTTTGCACTACCCTAGCATAATCGAACTTGCCCATTTGTGCATTACATTTGCAAAACTAAACCTACCTATTGCTGCATTCTACTGGCATAGTCGATTTAGCCTGTTTTTCACTGCCATAGCATAATCGTATCTGCCCATTTGTGTATTCTATTTGCAAATTGAACCTACCTATTGCCGCATTAGACTAGCAAAATCGATTTAGCCTGTTAACCTGGTGAGTCCTGGGTTCTGCACTGCCCTCGCAAAACTGAATCTGCTTATCTTTCCATGTCACTTGCACAATTGAATCAGCCCTCCTGTTAGACCTGAATCTAACCACTCTGCAAAAACACAACTCAAGTCGCATTTGCATACGCCCTACTCCTGTAATTGACCATTGTGCTCATTTGCTAGTGCCCAGCCCACAGCACTTCCTACCTCCCATAGCTCTACAGCCCAACCTACATCGCAGTCACAATTATGCCTGCCTGGCTCATCCTCACTATGTTCCCTTTTGTTGTCGTGCATAATATGCCTTGCAGCAGAAACCGCTATATACCTATTAGCAATGGACTTGCCAAACTCGGCTGCCCAAGACACCACCCCATCCCCTGTCCCACACCTTTCCTGCCTACCCTGCGACCATTCCCCCACATTGCCCATTCATACCACACCACCAAAGTCAGCACCACACTAAACAACCCCCTATCAACACTAAATATGTCCAAACCAACACCAATCCGATCCCCCTCAAACCTCCAGAATACTGGCCCACAGCCAACCCAAACCTCACAACCTGCAACAATAGACTAGGCTCTAGACTTCACACCTCACCGAGTAAATCACCGGCAACATCCAGGACTAAGGCCATCAACAACCACCAACGTCACTAACATTGCATTGTTAAAATGTGCTCTACTTAATGTCAGATCCCTTGTGGCTCATCCCACCGAAATCGCGGACATTACCCTCTCAGCAGATCTCGACTTCTTGCCACCACAGAAACCTGGCTACCTGATGCAGCAGGTCCCTATCTAACCCTTGCCGTTCCTGACAAATACACGATCATCAGGGCCGACAGACCCAATGCTCGCGGAGGAGGTGTAGCCATTATATTTAAATCCTCACTCAACATTAGATCTGTTACTTCCCTCCCACTAAAATCATGCGAGCACCTCACCATTAAAATACAAACCTCCCCGAAGAGTACCATCACCTTGGAACTAATATATAGACCCCCAGATCCCACAAATACCTTTGAGGAAGACATCACCTCTCTCATAGCCGAGCACTCCAAGCCTCCCTCACAAAACATCATTCTAGGTGATGTCAACCTGGGGTACAATGACCCCAATGACACTCCTGCGTCCTCCCTTGCTAATGCCCTCTCTGAACACGACTTTACTCAACTCCTCACTCTACCTACCCATCAGAAAGGCAGAACCATCGATTGGATCGCTGCCCATTATTGCAATATCACCTGCAAAGCCCCCAAACCTCTCCTATGGACTTACATCTCCTCATTTCCTTTGACATTAGCATTAACATCCAGAACCCCAAACAATGCCCCCCCCCCCCCCCGCACCAGCCTGTCTGACCAGAAACAAGCGCAACATTACCACGGAAACCCTTACACCGCTGGTTCTCCCCATCCTAAATACGCTCCCTGCCACTACTGATCTCAACCTACTAGTCGGTACCTACAATGACGCCATGACCAAAGCCATTGACGCCGTTGCCCCACTAAAGTTACGCAAAGGCAAACCTAGAGCGCATTTGAACTCTTGGTACACACCTGAACTCAAATCACTTAGAAAAAAAGAAAGCCAAGATGGAAACCCTATGGAAAACAATTCCATCAGTTGAAAATAAAACAGTGACCATTTCCTCCCTTTACAAAAAGGATAATCTGCACCAAGAAGGAAGCCTACAACGTCAGAATAAATGACGCAGCATCCTGCACTAAAGAACTTTTCACCATCCTAAAGGAGCTAGAAAATCCTAACCCTTTGACGGATACGTCTCTGAAAGATAAACCTTGGTGCACAAGCATCCAAAATGCCCTTGCTAATAAAATTACCGGCCTCCAAACGAAAATTGAGACCAAGCGACTTCAACTCTCCAACAGTAACCCCTCCTCCCCGAGCTTACCTACCACCACTAATACCAACACTGGTTTCACATTAAAAAAGGTTACCATACCAGAAGTCGAAAAAATTATAACATCCCTCAAACCGTCAAATTGCAAAGGAGACAGCTGCCCTGTCCACATCATCAAAGATGCAGCAAGAGACCTATTCCCCCTTCATCTCTAAGCTCATCAACCTATCCTTCTCCACCAACTCAGTATCCAATAACCTGAAACAATCATGGGTTCTCCCTCTTCTAAAAAAAACAATCTCTAGACCCAGCCATTCCCACTAATTACAGTACCATCACTACGGTTCCATTCTTGCTAAAAAATCTTGCCTATGTGCAAATTCAGGATTACTTAGAGACCAACCAACTGTTAGGATTGCGTCAATCTGGCTTTTGACCTCAACATGGAACAGAAACCGCCCTTTTTGACGTCAAAAGTCAGATTGATGACATTAAACACAAAGGCAAGGCTGACACCCTACTCCTCCTAGAACTCTCAGCAGCCTTCGACCTGGTCGACTATAAAATACTCTGCAACCACCTCTCCTCCGCTGACCATTTCTCCCCCTCTGCTGTCATGTGGATACAATCCTTCTTGGCCAACAGAACCATGACGGTTTTTTCATCCGCAGCAGCAGCAGACCCTATCCCAATCACCTGCGGCGTCCCACACGGATCCTGTGTTTCCCCCACCCTCTACAACATCTTTACAAAGACTCTCTTTGACAAACTGGACCATCTGGGTGTCACCTACACCAACTAGGCGGATGACACCCAGATGATACTCACCATCTCTGGTAACTACAATGTTACGTCATTCGGATCAACAAAATCTTCTCCATCATTCAGGCATGGATGGCCACACATGGCCTCTGCTTGAATGATGAGAAGACCGAACATCTCCTTGTCGGATCACCTAATAACTTACAGAAACTTAGCCCGGACTACACCAACATCATTATCGATGGCAACACTATCCCCATCGCTAAAAATGTGAAAACCCTTGGCTTTTATCTTGACGCCAACACCAACCTCACTAAACAAGTAAACACAACCGCCTCAGCCACTGCCTACACTGGGAAACTAATTAGAGCCTGCAGACCTTTTTTATCCACCAGCAGCTGCCTCACGCTGGCTAGGGCTCTCATACAATCCAAGTTAGACTACTGCAACAGCCTTTACCTAGGCGCTAACCAATCTATCATCAACAAACTACAGGTTCTCCAAAATAATGCGCTACGAGCAGCACTAAACATTTCTAGGCGTGAGCACATCTCTGCCACTAGAATCTCATGCAAATGGCTCTCCATTCAACATAAAATAGATTTAAAAACCCTATGCCTTACCTACAAAGCCTTAAACCACCTTGCCCCTCCCTATCTCACAAGCAAATTCACCATGAAGCCAGCCACCAGAATTACCAGATCCTCCAACACTCTATCCTCAGTGTCCAGATTCACCTCTAAAAGAGCCGGCGGCTCGAGTTTTACAGTCCGCGCCTCTCAACTCTGGAACACCCTACCTCTCAACATCAAACTGACAAAATCCTTCCAACTATTTAGGACACTTTCCATTGGATGGTTACTGAATAAAAACCTACCTTAGCTTGATTTAGCCCACTATAAATTGTATATATTGTACATGCATAAATGCCACAACTGTGTGTCTAATTACCTCGAACTGTGTATACTGTACATAACGTTACAAATGTACCATTGCAATTCTTATTTACTGTGCCTTGTAACCTATCCTTAAGCGCCCAGTTACTCCCGGGTCTGGAGCACTATATAAATAAAATAAACAAAATATACATGCTAAAAATAACTTTGAATCAGGAGTTTAATCAACACCAATCATGGACTTTTGTATTGAAGAGATTAAAGGAGGCTATGAAGTTTGTGTTCAGATTAGTGGAATACAGTGTAAACTAACGAGCGATTTATCTAAGATGCTGGATTTACTTGGTGGTCCCTTGCCCCCTCACCTGCAAGTTTGAGCCTAGATCACACTCTTCTCCTTTCCCCCCTTACCCACTCCAATTGTGATCTGTTCTTTGAAAACTTCCTCCCTTCATGTCAGTCTTTCTCAACCCTGTAAATGCTTTGTGATAATTATCTATGCAAACCTTATTGTTTCTGCCCATTGACCGCTTTTCTGCCTTAGTTGAGCTTGGTATTTATTTTTTAATGAAGTATTCTGGCTTGAAGATCAAAACTTTCACTGTTAAAAACCAAATCGTGGAAATGAAGAGTCAATCGTTTGTTAGTGCGGTGTCAGTTTTATACCAAATCCCCTCTCCTTGTGAGACTCCCAGCACTTTTTGCTGGACCTCTGGAACTTATACTTGTTCTCCTGAATGAGGGGAGTCTTTCTCCTCATTTCTTTTTGCTCGGACCATAGGAAACCCTGTTCATTGTTTTACTTTATTTTGTGGTGTCATGCTTTCCTCCACCCTTGGTTAAAGGCATTTGTGTTACACGTTTGCAGCACACCGCACCCTATGTGCCGTGTTGCTGGGAGCCCTTTGGACTTTCCTTTTTATATTCTTTTAATTCCCTTCAGAACTACTGTTCTCAAGATTAGGAGGATGCATTTTATCCTGCTTCACTTTTCCTTTTGAGAGATCAGCACACACCACACACCACCCACCACCCTATGTGGAATGTTGAGGGGTCACCCAGTATCCCATTTCTCTCTGCTCCTGTAACATTTCTGTTACAGTAACAAGCAAACAAGTATGTCTGATGACAGTGTTCTACCGACTTTTGAGCTATTCTTGCTCGCAGGCTGTTTTCACAGCTGCGGCTAGGCACAGAAGGGTCACTTTTTTTCCAACATGGTGGCTTCTTTCTTTTTTCGCCATTTCTTGCGTGATTGTTCTTTGTTGGTTAAACCAGTACGAATTTAAGGCTACAGTCATTAGTCCTGCGCACTGATATAAATATGATTTTATGTGTATGCTGCTTGGGATGGTGTATCCTGCCAGCCTAAAGCCAGTAAACACGTGAAAATACTTGGGTTTTACACCAAGCTCTAAGCGCAAACTGGCTTATTATAACCAATTGTATTTAAATTAAATCAATTAAAAAAGAAAATCTAGTTTGGGTTAGTCTCTAAAGAATGAGTCTGATATGACAAGATAAGTTCAAGAAAGCTGCTGGTTAGCTGCATTTTCAGACCTTGCAGCACACAGTTCACGTAGGTGACCCCAAACCCCATGGCCCCCCCCACTCTGTCGGGCTCAGACTTCACATGTCACAGTTGAGCACAAACTTTCCGGGGGGGGGGTACCTTGCCCCAAGCTCATTGAACTTCTGGTCTCCCTGAATGGCGCTCGGACCCCTTTCAGGTGTTGAAGACTTTCCAGTGTGCATGGTTCTTTTACCAGACCACCGCAGGACCACTTTGACTCACAGTTCACATTTACTTTCACTTGATTCTCTTTTGCCGTTTGTTCGCCTTTTAGCTTCGAACAATGTACCTTTCAAATAGACTTTCGAATGGGCTACTTCCTTTCACCGGACAGCTCCGTTACTTAGAATCGCTGATCTCACAGCTGCCTTTTACGTCAAAATTCATTCAGAGATCTGCCTTTCTTAGTATCTCATCCACACAAGTGCAACCTTTACTTGTGATATAATGTTGCTACTTCATTCGCTTTAACACACACCGGTCTCTCAGGTCGCTTGCCAACTCACCGGCTGTGTGCGCTTCTTTCTTATTTTGCTACATCGAATTTACGAGTCAAGGTTGGTACCACTGCCTAGACCTCACCTCCTCAGCTCTGATGTTCACCCGGGAGGGTCACTTGTGTCCTTGGAACAAAATGAAATCTTCACTTGTGGGATCTGGCCTTCTCCATGTGTCTTTCACGGTCTGTCGGAGGCAACAACCTCCAGTAGGGAAGCCTTGGGGTTTTCGGCCTGCTGCTCTCGACCTTTGGTCCATTGCTCTGCTGCAGTAGGCGTGCCTTCGTCCCAGAAGTTCTGCTCATACTCGTGTTCCGCATTTGCTCAGTGTGTCTTAATGTGTTGCCTTTTATTCGTGTGAGGAGAGCTAACTGGTATCAGATATATGCACTTAGTGTACAGTGCTCGACTTTGCCTGACCCGATTAACGTGACATGTCCAGTACGATGTGAGAGCAGCCATACAGATAAGGGGTGTATCAGCCACTTTTACTCACTAGAAATTTGCAAATACTCCCAAAAAATTAAAATAGTGAGTAAAAATACTCCAGAAAAAAATAGTAAAAAGACATGTAGAATCTTGCGCCCCTGCTTTCACTGTTACAGCTCCATGGATATGTTTGGACCAGTAGTACATGTAGCACCACAAGAAGAAACCACTATTTAACTGCCTGATTGAAAGAAGTAAACATGTATCTTTTAATGTGCATGAATAACCAGGTTCAAAGAAATAAATATTACAAAAACATTTCAAGTTTTCAGTTAAAACATATTTTTACTCGCTTATAAAATACTCTCATTGGGAAATGAACTTACATTTTTTACTCCCTAAAACATCATTTTACTCCCAACTTTAAAAAAATAGGGAGTAAAATACTCACATTTCCAAATCTTATCTGGAGCACTGTGTGAGAGAGTTAGTCTGGTTACTCTGTCACCCGCTTCCGTGGCCCAGTGTTTGTGTAAAAAAGGGGGAGGAGGGGAGAGTTGAGACTGCGGAAAACCCTACAAAGTAGGATGAAACAGATGAACAAGAAAGGGGGGGGGAGGTCTGCATCTCACTATCGGCTGTCTCATCCCCAGTCCCTGAAGACCCCTCACCCAGGTGGGTGATCCTCCCGCACTGGTCCACCACCAGGGTCTCGATCCAAAGGTGATGGCTGTGCCCTGGCCACCTCAGATCGATCCCTGGGGACTAGCGGGTGAGACACGCTCTGGTTTCTCACACTAGCTACTAGGATAGTTATGTACCAAGAGGTCAATTACTTACCTTGAAATACATTGGGTCCTTGGAAAACAATGTGTTTTAAAGTGTAATTGGGTTTTGTTTTCCCTGAATTGCTCCGTGCATTCTAAAATAGTTATTGAATGTTCATACTTATCATTGAGTAGCTTGAGGCACCTCCAGAAAGTAGTTGTTTTTACTAGCTCTGAATTGTTCTACAAAGTAATGTTACAATGCCAGTAAGACAGAGATTCTCCTCATCGGCACACCTGCTCCCTCTTTTCCTGTCACTGTTGCCGGCCTCCCTTGCCCCTCTTCCTGCTCCCACCTGTGAGGCTAAAAACCTTGTCATCTTCGACTCCACACTCTCCTTCTCTCCTCACATCTCTGACATTTCTAAGCGGTCACACTACCAACTGCACTGCCTCAGAGGTATTCTTCCTTTCCTCTCCCCCCCTCCCCCACCCCCCATCCCCCAGAAGCTCATTGTTTCCAGAGCTCTGGTTCTCTCTAGGCTGGACTACTGCAACAGCCTCTTTCTAAATCTGCCAGCTTCTACTCTTGGCCCTCTGCAACTCATTCAAAACAGGACTGCGAGACTGATCCTTAGCCTCTCAAGCCCAGGGATTGTATCTCTCCAGCACTGAAATCTCTGCACTGGCTGCAAGGATTAAGTTCAAAATCCTCTGCATTGTCCACAAGGCCTTCCGGGGCCTGGGGCCTCCATACCTCTAACTCTCTCTTCGTACATATCTTCCTTTTTGAGCTCTTTGCTCCTCCGCCTCCAACTCCCTCAGGGTCAGTCTCTTCTCCAAGCAGCGAGTTGGTGATAGATGTCTGTCTTTGGCTGGGACCTCCCTCTGGAACAGCCTCCCTGCATTTCTGAAACTGTAGGAGAACCAACTCCTGTTCCGGCTGCACCTCAAGACCTTCCTCTTTGCTTGTGCTTTCTCTCTTCCTCTCCCTTGCTGAGCTCCTGGATGAAACTGTACTGGTCATCTGGCTGCCCTCTGATCTCTGGGCCAGGTGCCCTCCCTGCCAGTTGCAAACCTGCACTGCCGCCTGGCAACCCCTGTACTTGGGGTCTGTTTTCTTTATCCCTACAGTCCCCCCTACCAGCACTTGGACACTTGATGTCTGCACTTACCCTTTGCACTTGCCACCTGTTTGTTCCCATGTACTGCACTGCCCCCTCCCTTTTCCCACTGCACTTTTCCTCTTCCCCCTCCCTGCGCTTGCCCGATCTCAATATCGCCTGGCCTAGTAAGATCGTTGTCTCTGTATTTCCTTTGTTCCCCCTCCCTTGCCTTGCCGTGCCTTGAAACACTTGTGTATAGGCCCTTTATAAATGCCATATCATACAAGGTGTATACTTGTAACTGGGTTGGTTTATTATGTGATTTCTGTAACCAAGTGTCACTGCATGACTGAAGCGGTCTACTACCCTTGAATTACTGATGGTATTCTAAAGGTATGTCTAACCTGGTTTTACTCCCCAAGAATAGATGACTGCCATTCTGAATGTGTAATAGGTTTGACTTACCTTGACTACTGATTGTATTCTCAATAAGGTTATACTTTGGGTTGTATCCCATAAGTATTGAGTTGTTTTTTATGATTGTGTTTATATGTTTGTTAGAGTACTTATTTCCCCAAAATGTATCTGAGACTACTTGTATTTAAATTTATTTTAACAATACATGGTGTTTCACTGTTTCTTTGGACCATATGTATGCTACAATTTCTTTGTACCAAGCTACAGCCCCCTCTCCCTCCTATGATCAGCATGCAGCATAGCTGCTCTGTCCATGCTACGAACGTTCTCGGGTGGTATCGCCTTATACTAATAGTGGAGCTTATTTACTGTCTCAGATGTATGGTTTTATGAAGCCCTTAGTTGGACTATAGAAAAACTGCCTGTACACCGCCATGGATCAGAGCTGGCGGTCCTGTGTATGAGAAAGGGGTGGGGCTACCCCTTTGTGTGCATTTGATCACCAGTAGCACTTCCCCTGAGGAGAGGAAAGCAAAGGCAGTTATTGTCCCTGAGAAATAGGTGAGGGAGAGAGCCAATTCAGAAGGAAGCAGAAAGGATAAAGAAGACACAGGAAGCCGGATGATGTGGGTTGTTCGGTTGAGGTGAATGGAGGAGTAGTAGGTCTAACAGACCAAGTGTAGGAAGGACGGTGCAGAAAGTGTGGAATAGGAGTGTCCAAGGTGAGGTATTGGTTGGTGGGCAAAAGTGGTTCTTTGGTTTGAGTGTGCGTGCAGTGTGAGACTGGGACTGATCGAGAGAGTAGGGGTGAATGAGAAGGTGACTGACGTAGTAAAAGGAGTGAATGTGACAAAGTGAAGGGGGGGGAAGCTCTGGTAAGCGGCCTTGCAGAGGAAGACATTCACACATTATAGACTCTGCAGATGCAGAAGGGACAGAGAACCTTTTCTCATACCCAGTCACACAATTCGGAGGTCTGTCTCTTGCTGGCTCATTCTTCTGGCCTTTATCGGATGCTACCATCCTTTAGTGGTTTGCTGACAAGAATTCTGTACCTCACTGTGAACACTTACCAGACTTGGACTCTAAGGGCGGTGGACGGGGCAGTGCGAGTCAAGCCCTTGAGGGATATAGAGGTTGGCTCCCATCAGGGTGACCCATTATGGAGAGCGAGGCGGGGAGACATGGCCGCGGGGCGCTGTGGGAGGATACCGGAACCCAGAGAGCAAACCCTCTGATGGTGGCAGCGGGGACACAGCATTAGGCAAGGGGCATCGTCTGGAGGAAGGGAGGCTGGAGCAGGCTGTGTTCTGCTCACCTGGTATCCACAGGGACGCCACCCAGCTGGGTTACTCGCTGGTATGCTTCTCAGCTTTGCCCTGATGTGGTCTGCGGGGAAGGTTCTGCCTGAAAATACAGGAGGACTGTGTTCAAGACTGACCGACTGGGGGAAGTATCCTCCCTCCACCCCCGTATGCTTTCAGTCCCTCTGGCGCCCACTCCTCACCTTGTGGTAGAATTAGGCGTGCTCTCTGTCCTGCCTTCTTTGCAGGGGCACGTTGTCTTTCATGGGCGAGTGCGGTCCAGTTACTTCACTGATGCCGGCCCGTTTGATATTGTTCAGGTAGGTCTTATTGCTGTTCTTTAGTTTTGTTGCTATCCTGCATGCCTTTCTTTGTTTAAAATGTCTTTTTTCTCCCTTAGGTATGCAGAGCATCAGCGCAGCGAACTGGCTTGGTAGAACCCCGCTGGTAAATGATGGCACATTAAGAGCGCTATAATGCGGTAAGTAAGCGCTATGCGCAGCGCTGCAAAGTCTTGCCTTTGCTAACCTGTGTTTTCCTTCCTTGTAGGTCGCGGTGTTCTTCAGCGCGAGTGGAATGCCCGGAGTGGTGTCAGCTGAGAGGCGACCAGCCAGGTAAGCCTTTTGAGCAGTTCGTAATTTGTAAATGTCTCTAGAGCTTTCTTTAATGTTGCTTCTATCTTCCTCTTTAAGGCTGTTCTGTCCAGGAGGTGTGCAGATTTGAGGAAGCTGTTCTCAGTAGCTGCGAGTGTTCAAAGATGAAGACTGTAGGTAAGATGATGCTGCTGCTAATGATGTTCCTTTTGTCTCCTTGCAGGTTCTGCTTCTCCGAGGTTCGAGGTGATAGCTGGACATAGTGAGCGTCAAGTTGCAAGCTGCAAAGTAACACGAAGCATGTTCTGCAGTCAGGGTGTGGTTTATATAGCCCAGGTAAAGTAGTACCAGGAAAAGAAGTTCCAGGCCTGCCACACCCAAAACACTAGACCTCATAGCTTGGTTCTTAAGAACCATGCTATGTGGATGCCTCCATGTTGGCTGACAATACAATAAAGTAGTTCGCAAGCACATTGTTGTTCATGGTGTATGAGCCTGGCGCCATAGGACTGGCCCCATGAGGGCTTTTGAAGAGGATGCCAGGCTCTAGAGGCCCGAGTCCTGACTCCACCTGGCCAATGGGTTTGCCAGAGGGGGTTTTGGGCAAGGGTCGTGACACTCAATTTGCATGTCAAGAGTGGTGGTGTGGGGAGGAAACTCGTGAAGGACCCGGAAACTGGAGCATACAGGTATCCACTGAGTTGAAAGTGGGCAGAGCTTCAGACCCATTCCTATAGCTGGGAAGAATGGAGGCCCTGCAGATACCTCATTGGGCTGAGGGTACCAAACGGGGGAGGCACGCATGAGTCACCAATGAGGACAGATTGAGGGGGATTGAAGGGGGCTAGGGAACTAATGAGGTTAATAATGTTTATTCCCTTTGTAATAGGGATATGTGATAGCCCTTCAAATCCACACCACGAGTCAACGACTGTGGAGTACCACAAGGGTCCTCACTATCACCACTGTACTTCAACATCTACCAAACTTCATTAGTCAGAATCTTCAAAAAAATACAAAATCACATGCTAAAACTACGCAGATGACACTAAATCTACAAAATCGAAGACAATGAAGCCGATCACTCAACCCTAATCGAGTGTCCAAAAGAAGTCTTTAATTGGATGAATGCAAACACTGAAAAGAGCAGGGTAACTCTAGCCTCCGGACCAGAGTATTATAATAACATCAAGAAACAGAAAAGATATGTCCAGAGCAAAGTATATTTAGAAAAAATGTATCCAAATTTATTAAAGATGATACAAAAATTGAAAACTGGTGAATAAATCACACAAAGTTATTGTACACTAATCATTTTAACATAACAAAACAGCAGCAACAATATGCCGAAAATCGGCTAAAACTACATCACTCATACTCAACATACCAAGTTCATTCATACACACACAACTCATCATACCGTGGCATACATCCAAAGTACTACAAAACACCAAAAAACATGCTAAAAACCAATGGGGAAGAGGAATTCATAACTAGTCCCCATAATAACACACATTATTGCGGTGTTTGCAAACAATAGAAATAATTCACAAACAATCTATTGTCAGGGTGGATAGAAAAAGCAGATGCAAAGATCACATCCCTGTAGAATTTTTCTCTCGACCGGTTTCGACGTGTAGTAGTGGTTAACTGAACGTCTTCCTCAGGAGGTGGATGTTACCATTCTGCAAAACAAGTACGCAAAAGCGACTATAAGCTACTACATGGAAAAGTCTTTGCCGACTGCCTATAACATACAATTAAAAAGGAGAAACAGGACTGTTAGCTAGCAGCCTGAATTGTTAAAAACAATTTAGGAACCGTGTATACCATAGTGAAAATAAGCATATACGGCCCCCACTACAACAGCTGTGTAAACCAGAGCAAAAGGGTAAGTGACTCCCAAAAGAGACCCGTGCAAGATGAGAGGGAACCTTCAGGACCATGGTGAATCGACAACAAGAATGTGTATATATAATAATATATATCTAGATATCACTGGCAATATCTGTGTCTAAAAAGGACTAATAGTGGACTAACCTGATGAAAACCTTACTACTGCAACAATCTATGCAGTGTAGTGTGGCCAGTCACACCAAACAATTCAGGACTAAAACATAACCTGAAACAAGAAACAAGACCAGAATGCACTAGGTCAGGTAAATGAAAAACCTAAATTCAAAGTGGAGTGTCTATAACTGAGGCAAAAGTACTAATATCTCACCTGAAGGGCGCCCCATGCAGTTTAAGATGATCCAGCAATACATGTATTTGAAAAGTGAAGAGGCAGCGCCACTTAGCCTTAGCCTTCAACGCCGTCTGTAAATCACTGCAAAAATGGCACAAGAGCTCCATTACAATGTTAAATGGCAAGCAGTGACTTTGTGTTATTGCATAGTAGCTCTAGAATTGCTTAGAGATATGGTGCTTGTTACATAGTTCTGTAATATTTAGAACCAACTAGTAAACTATTGGATTGTACACCACGCCTATATTGGACTACAACTCCCAGAATTCATTTGGTATGGTGACGGCAGTCCAAAATTTATTTACGCTGTTTTTAGTCTGATATTTATTTTTAGTGTTTACTTATTATTATTTTTTCTATCAACAGCGGCGCCTTTCATTATTATTCTTTTCTAATTTGGGCTGCATTATTTGCGCTTTGTTTTGCTTGTGGAATGTCTTTACTGGCAGCACTTGCTGACATGCGCAGTCAGTCTTTAGCTTTGCCTTTAAAAAAGGCTTCTGTGTACTATTGGCTGTAGCCAGTCACTCCTTGCAGGTCCCTACACGCATGCGTAGCGTTTCGAATTTGCAATTAGTTTTAAACTAAGAGATTACCATCTGGTCTCTCTTTTTGCTGGACAATTTCATTATACAGCAACCGTCTTGCAGGTAAGCGTGTGGCCAGCCTTCCTGCAATGTTAATAGCTTTTCAGCTACAGCCCTCTGCACAATTAACTTTGCAGCACCGCCCTTTAGACTGCTGTTTGTTGCCCTTTGAGCTCGCTATCACATTTTAATCGTACGAGCCGTTCTAATTGATTTATTTGGCACTTCGTGTGTTTATATTTAAACATAGCACCGTTTATCTTAGATTGCTGCCATTTGCCTTTAAGTCTACCTTCTTATTTCAATTGTGCTCGTAGCGCCATCTGATTTATTGGGCTTTTCGTGCCTTTATATTTATATTTAAACACCTTTTGGATTCCTTAGAACGGCGTGGTTGTCCGTCGGCTGCCTCCCATTCTATTGGTGATCTTTAGATGCATTTCATGCAGTGCCCTTGTACTCTGGTAAGCCGTGGGTCACTGCTTGCCATTTAACATTGTAATGGAGCTCTTGTGCCATTTTTGCAGTGATTTACAGACGGCGTTGAAGGCTAAGGCTAAGTGGCGCTGCCTCTTCACTTTTCAAATACATGTATTGCTGGATCATCTTAAACTGCATGGGGCGCCCTTCAGGTGAGATATTAGTACTTTTGCCTCAGTTATAGACACTCCACTTTGAATTTAGGTTTTTCATTTACCTGACCTAGTGCATTCTGGTCTTGTTTCTTGTTTCAGGTTATGTTTTAGTCCTGAATTGTTTGGTGTGACTGGCCACACTACACTGCATAGATTGTTGCAGTAGTAAGGTTTTCATCAGGTTAGTCCACTATTAGTCCTTTTTAGACACAGATATTGCCAGTGATATCTAGATATATATTATTATATATACACATTCTTGTTGTCGATTCACCATGGTCCTGAAGGTTCCCTCTCATCTTGCACGGGTCTCTTTTGGGAGTCACTTACCCTTTTGCTCTGGTTTACACAGCTGTTGTAGTGGGGGCCGTATATGCTTATTTTCACTATGGTATACACGGTTCCTAAATTGTTTTTAACAATTCAGGCTGCTAGCTAACAGTCCTGTTTCTCCTTTTTAATTGTATGTTATAGGCAGTCGGCAAAGACTTTTTCATGTAGTAGCTTATAGTCGCTTTTGCGTACTTGTTTTGCAGAATGGTAACATCCACCTCCTGAGGAAGACGTTCAGTTAACCACTACTACACGTCGAAACCGGTCGAGAGAAAAATTCTACAGGGATGTGATCTTTGCATCTGCTTTTTCTATCCACCCTGACAATAGATTGTTTGTGAATTATTTCTATTGTTTGCAAACACCGCAATAATGTGTGTTATTATGGGGACTAGTTATGAATTCCTCTTCCCCATTGGTTTTTAGCATGTTTTTTGGTGTTTTGTAGTACTTTGGATGTATGCCACGGTATGATGAGTTGTGTGTGTATGAATGAACTTGGTATGTTGAGTATGAGTGATGTAGTTTTAGCCGATTTTCGGCATATTGTTGCTGCTGTTTTATGTTAAAATGATTAGTGTACAATAACTTTGTGTGATTTATTCACCAGTTTTCAATTTTTGTATCATCTTTAATAAATTTGGATACATTTTTTCTAAATATACTTTGCTCTGGACATATCTTTTCTGTTTATTGATTTAATTGGATGAATGCCAACAACTTGAAAATCAACCCAATAAAGACAGAAATCATGATTATATCCAAAAATCAAGAGAACAACACCTATATTCCATGGCCTACGGAAATGGCAACTGCACCAATTCCATCTAAGGTAGTAAAAAATCTTGGAGTCCTGTTGGACAACACCCTAACCTTAGAACCACAAATAAACGCAATCATCAAATGCTTCTTCCTCCATCACACAGCAAGAATAATCTTACCTCTCCTCTCCTTCACCCACAAAACACTCACAATCGTCGCCCTAATCATGTCAAGAAATCGACTATCCAACAGCCCCTATCTCCGGATACCAGAATACCTCCTGAAGAAACTACAACGGATCCAAAATGCAGGAGCCAGACTCCTCATACTATCCAAAAGAGACCACATCACTCCAGCCGTAAAAACACTGCACTGGCTCCCAGTCAAACATTGCATCACCTTCAAAACAATGTGCTTAACACGCAGAGGAATCGGCGGACAAGGAGCTGAATTCCTGCAAAGAAACTAACAATCTACAAGTCAATGAGACTCCTCAGATCAAGCAACGAAATCCGTCTGGAAGAAAAACCATACCTTAAGAAAAAACTTGGGGGCTCCTCCTTCTCCCACTTAGCCGCAAAAATCTGGAACATCCCAAAAGAAATAAGAAACACCAAAGACCACCTACAATTCAGAAAACTAATAAAAACCTGTCTCCAACATCACAGATGCAAACTGGAAAAGCAAAACCACCAAATGAGAAACACAATGAAAGGGATGACAAATCTTGGACGACCATGACAACATTTAGAACCAAATAAAGAATCTCTTACTGCAACAAGAGAGACAACACTATGCACTATGTCTAATAGGACACAAGCAACACCCATAAGGACTGAATCCAGTGTCCCTAGCCAACTACCAGTGAACAACTCTAGGACGACAATGACATAATCTAGAACTGAATAAAGAAACTCTCACTACAACGAGAGGCGACACCCATAAGGACAGAATCCAGTGTCCCTAGCCAATTCCCAGCAAACAACCATCACCGCTCGATAAATGCTACTATAGATCAGACCTGTATAAAGTTGGGTAAACATTAGCACCTGCCACACTAATTAAGCTGGTGATACTGGCAGGGGCATGGACCAAAGAGTTTTGAATGAAGGCAGATGCCGCCCCTGGACATAAGTGCAAGCGTTAGCATTGCAACATACCAAAGGTGGTAGGAGCGGTAACATGAATGAACAACCGAATAAGATGATGAATGCCGAGCAGGCCTCAACACATGGAGGGAATAAACCTGGGCTTACCGATGCTGCCCTCCTACTAGATTAGGAAAGCTTCCTGGGCTAGACTGCAAGGGACGCACAAAAGCCTGCCCACCCCGCATACAAACAGGGGCCACATAGGCAGCCAGTTGCTCAACTTGGGCAAGGTTATGTATATGAACGGATCCCATATTGGAAAGGGACCGGGAGTGTTGAACAGCCCCTGAGCTGGACATAGACACAAAGACATCTGATTAGAAATACGGAAATTCAGTGCCTCACTTCGAGACAGGAACGCTAACCAACCCACTAACAACTTCACCCTCTCCATACACCTCTCGTTCTAACCAAACACAACCACAAACTTACAACACAACAATCTGCACAAACTTCACTACACTGCAACAACAAAACAAAGCACACACAGACCCGCACAACAGCACACAACATCTTACGACAGTATAGCACCCCAAGCTCAGCCAATGGAATTCCGGGCTGAGGCAGCCAACAGCACATCACTGCTCTCTTGCTCTTCTCAAGCTCTTCCCCACTAGCTCTCCCCCACCCCCTCCTTTCTTTCAGAACCGC
Source organism: Ambystoma mexicanum (assembly GCF_040938575.1). Taxonomy (NCBI): domain Eukaryota; kingdom Metazoa; phylum Chordata; class Amphibia; order Caudata; family Ambystomatidae; genus Ambystoma; species Ambystoma mexicanum. The sequence goes on along the minus strand of NC_090939.1, from coordinate 222,681,781 downwards.
CAGTGCCAGGGGACCACTCCGGCAGTGATAGTTAGCGGTACAAAGATCCTTTAACATTAACATAGGAAGTGGGAGAAGACGACAGAGTGGTGCACCTGGGCGTAACAAGGTATATGCCTGTGAAGTAGATGGTTACCAGGGACTAAGCAGCCTGAAGTCACCCAGGAGAGGAAGAAAACCTTGAGAGGGAGGCAGAACCACCAGACAGTGTTTCCCAAGGAAGAAAGGGAAAAGGAAAAGGAGATTTCAAACCAACCCAGACAAGAAGTGTGGCAGAATTATGTCATCCTTATTGTGAAGAAACAATAAAGAATCTTTAAAAAATAATACCTTGGCTATAGTCCTGATTATTCCCAGCTCACACTCACCAAATACCTTCCCCGATCCCAATTAATGAACTGCATGCAGTCAACTGAGTCTGGGTTGTCTAATATTTTTAGATACCGTCTGTCTCTGGCCAGAACACTGGTCAGGAGTGTACTACCTGATGCAGGTTGCATTGCTGACTATCGCACCACAGATGGTGTCTTACGGTCTATTCAATTATAATCTTGGCACTGTCAGACTTATGTTGTGATCTAACCTACGAGCTTTGGGTAATACCTGCTCAGAAGACTTGTGAAGTGGTTGTTCAGTCCACATATTCAATGCTGATTGACTAAAGGCACCCTTTGGTTAAAGAAGCCACTAGTGCGACTGCTGCTGTGCTTAGATTCATGAACAATGTGCAAATAAGCTGGGTCCCAAATTTGGAAGAGAGCTACTGGCTTAATAAGAAGGCACTATATAGAAAGGCCTATTAATGGCATTGGTCAAATAACATCAGTCACCTATCATCCTTGAGTAATTTGAGTAATTTGAGGGATTACTTAATGCAAGCTTTTTAATTTATGACAACAGCAAACTATGGACTAGCTACTCTAAGGAAGGAATTGCGCCGTTTCGTAATAACATGGAGGCTGAATTGTTTGCGGTCATTGTTAATAACTGGCACTTGGTCTGGATTACCTAAATGTAAAATAACTTCTTGTAGGCTTTGTCATGGATCCATGGAGAGCACCCTCCACCTGTTAACCTCATGCTCGAAATTCACCTCACTATCTACCTGCGGCATCCTCCAGGGCTCTATCCTATCGCCGTGGCACTTCAATAGCCATCTCTCCCCTCTTGTTCACCTGATGATCTCTTCCTCTACTCATTTCTAATGTTATTCCGATTACACAGTAGTCTTGCTTCAAACTTCCCTCTACTACCTCCTCTTCCTCTCCTCTCATCCCCGATTGTCTGACCGCTATCCAGGCATGGTGTGCGGCTAAGGATCTCTGCCTTAATGCCAGTAACACAGAGATCCTTCTCTTTGGGACACCTGGGCCCTGTTTCCCCTCCTACCCTCACCATCATGTGAGGCTGAAAACCTTGGGGTCATCTTTCACTCTCCTTCACCCCTCACATCTTGGACCTTGCCAAGAAGGCCCACTTCCAGCTTGATCTCCTTGGAGGCATTCTCACTTCCCTTACCTTCCCGCAGAAGCTCAATGTCTCCAGATCTCTGGTCCTCTCTAGCCTCTTCCTCAACCTCCCCCTTTTCTCACTACGCCCCCTTCAGCTAATCCAGAATAGGTCTGCAAGACTTATCCTTGGCTTTCGAGCCCAGGGACCGTATCTTTCCAGCCCTAGAATCACTCCACTGCCTTCCAGTGGCCACAAGGATCAAATTCAAGACTCTCTGCATCCACTATTCTTTCTGGGGCCTGGGACCATGCTATCTGCAACTCTCTCTCCCTAAATGCCTCCATGCCAGAGCCCTCCGCTCCTCTAACTCCGGTTCACTGCTTGTCAAACGCTTCTCCAAGCAGAGTGGGTGGGGGGGAGCAGGTCTCTCTTGGAACAGCCTCCCTGCTCCTCTCAGACTTGAACCGGACCTCCTTAAGTTCTGGAAACATTTAATAACTTTGCTGTTCACTACTTCTCTCCCTTCCCTGCTAACCAACCTACTGCCGCTGAGAATGGCCACCTGGTCCTTCATGAACCTCACAGGTTACTAGGTCCTCTACCCAGTCGTCAACAGCACCCTCCCCCTCAGCACTCCACTTGCGGGCCCTCTGCCTGGTAGCTGTGCATCCCACCCTTGCGATTTCTTTGCCCTAGCACTTAGCCAGTGGCCCCCTACCTTGGCAACCCTTGGCACTCCCCTCCCAAGCTCCCAAGAGCACTTGCCCTACCCTCTTCCCCCACGACCCCCGTCCCTAACCTATCCCCTGCACCTCTCTCCTATCACAAGGCCTAGTAGGACCATGATTTTATGTTTACTTGCCCATTGTTATTTTACTCCCTTTGCTTCCTCCCCACCTTGCATTGTGGCGCCTTTAAACATCATTGGTTGTATAGGGGCTTAACAGATGCTCAATAAATAAAGATATGAGTATTTATATAGGGACTGTTCATGATCTACGCTCCATTAGGGAGAATGGTGTTTAGTCTTATTTATTTTCGGGTTTCTCTATAATATTATCTAATATTTTGTTTAATCTATGAAGTGAAATATTGAAGGATTTTTATATTGAAGATGTATGGTTTTAATGGAAACTGTATGATCTTAATGGTAATCATTTAACAGCAAAATTGCATTGTTAGAAGTTGATACATTTTCTTGAGGTATATGATGAGTTATTTTAGTGGATGAAATATGTTATATGAAAGTTTGAATTGATTGTATTCATGAATTGATGATTTTATGTTTTGTTAAAGGTTTGAAGTAAACCATAACACACTAATAAGAGTCCACATATTAACAAAACACATTTACTTTCTTTTAAGATGTATGGACGATACTGGAATTGATAAGAAGAGACTGGAGAATATTGAAATTCTTGAAGATATTATAGACCTGGGCAAATCCGTTTGTGTAAGTAAACTAAACTCTATTTGAAGTAAGAAAAGCATCAAATGTGGCATCTTGAAGTTGTTAGCCTTACTAAACGTACCAAACCCTCTATATAAAGTACTATTTCATAGATCGTTTTGTTACATTCCTGGGCGGATACCTTATTCTGGATTGAACTTTAGAAAGGAAACGATGTTATGAGCCAGCTGAGCCTGCTTCTCCCCAAATCATAATTGAAATGGAACTGAAGGCAGAACTTTGCTGATTGTGAAAGCACTGGCAACATGTCCTATTTTGTTAATTGTTTTGGACTTCCATTTACCGGCTTGGAACCAAACAAACTGGAAATAAATACATTGACCATTTAATAGCTTGTAGTTACATAGAAAATTGCTTTTCCATTCATTTGATTCCATATGTAGTTCTGTCGAGAGCAATTCCCTCGTGTCCACCAGCCATTGGTATTACACAGAGCAGATTCATTTAGAGCTACCTTTTTGTGGTGTTTATTAAATGGTACCTGCTTAAAGTTTTACTCTTCATGTGTATATCAACAAGTCTTCAGCATCGTGTGATCTTACTGCTTTTTAAAATGTTGGCTCAGATATAGTTGGTCGACTTGGGACCTGTCCTGGCATTTATGGGGCTATGCTTTGTACACCTGGTGGCACACAACTGGCGCATCCTGTGTTCTGTGCAACGCTGAATCCCATTAAGGTGATTTAGAAAGGCCATTTCTGACTCAAAAAGCATTTTGCGGAAATGTAATACTTTCATTGCAGCAATGAGCTGCTCCTAGTGTTGTGAACGTGCCATAGCCAAGTTTACCTTTTATGTCGCAGTTGTAAAATAGTAGTACATTTGCATTCAATTAACTTCGCTTTATTGACCTAGCTAAAGTTATTAATTTCAAATCTATGAATATCTTGGTCATTACTAGACTTTGCCATATGCTGCTGCCGACTGATGTTTATTGACCCCTCTATAACAAGGATTGGTACCCTGATAGTTTTGCATGTCATATAGGGTTCTGGGGATTGTGAATCTTTGGATACACATGCTTTGCATAGTCAGCCATCTAATGGTTTGCTTGGAGTATAACATTTGTTTTTTCAAAGAAAAATTATTCATCGACAGGTTGTGTCCTTATCCCTATTCTACGTGTACAGGTACCCACGATCCTTCACACGTCTACGTCCTCGGATATTTTGTTCTCCCACCATCGCCTGGCAGCAAAGATTGTTTTTATGCACTCCTACAGGCTGCCGTAAGCCCAATTAAGTGCATGTGCCCACCTCTCTAACTGTATTCTATCTGTCAAAATCTGAACTTTCACCAGATTCCACCCCTTCAAACGGACTGTCTGCCGTGGCCAAACTAAGCCCTTTGACCCCCCCCCTTTCTGTCCCCTATTTTGGCCCCATAACCTAAGGATGTTTTTAAGGCTGCAGGGATCAGAAAGTTACTGATCCAGCTCGTTTAGGTGAAGCCTGTTATCTCCCAAGTTATATTAGTTGAAGGAGTGTTTTCAGATTTCTGCTGCCCAAGATTTGGAGAATTCAGTGTTCTACAGTTGAGTGCACTAGAGGTACTTGTTTAGGCCGATTGTCTACTTTCGGTTAGGTCAGAAAACAATCTTTTAGATGAAGCAATCGGAACATAAGCATCCTGTCAACTGGAAACAAACCGGGCAAGGTTGGAAGGAGGAATTTTGGTTTTAATGCAATTATCTAGTTTCTCGCAAGTTGTCTGTGGTTCCCCAGAGTGGTCTATAATATGAATGTTTCAGGCAACCTAGTTTTCTACATGCAGTCTTCTCAAATGGCAAAGTTTACAAATGAAATCTGTGGCAGTGGTTTAGGGGTTTAGGCGCATCTTATAAAAATGTTGAATTAATATAACTCCTCCTCCTTCTGGTAACAGCTCTAGTGTTGGCAGGGGCAAAATGTAAAGAAAGTAAGTTACCACCTGCTGCAACCCATGTACCCCCCTATACCTTGGGCTGGAATGGCCTTAAGATAGTAAAATCAGAAGTGAAATGTGTGAACTCTGCCTGGGCATAAACATCTCAGTAAAGTCAGAAGGTTTTTGGAACCTTTGGCGGTGCATTATGTTGAAGAGATGAATAAGGGTGACCCTAAACATTCATTGGTGGGGGAGTGACCACATGCCTCATTGTACAGGCTTCTTTTATAACTAATAAAGTGGTACACACTGTTTGCATCATTGCTCTTTGTGCCGTTGTCCAAAATACCCAACACTCCACAGAGTCAAACTGAGTGATGGGTTGGGCGTGCCAATACATTACATTTGTGGGTGTGGTTTAGGCAATGGGTCTTGCCACTTGCATTTATGGTATTATAACATGTTTAACTCCTTAGAGTTGTTTGGACTGTACAAACAATAGGAATATTTTGAGATATGTGGATTATATAGCGTTCCTGATGTCGTTTGAGGTACTGTTTCACAGTAAAAGGCCTACCATGTTTTTAAAATTGAATTCATGTAAAGTTTACTTAAACGAAAGTGTATTTGTAACAGGTGTTATCCAGACAATGTGCCTACCCTTAGTATATTTTTGAAAATGAATAGTTTAAAATTGCTGATCAATCCTAAAAAAAACTCCATTGTCACAAAAGAAGGCAGTTAAACACCTAACAGCCCTAAGAAATATGCAAAACAGAGATTTAAATACAGTGAACAGAGTTAGAAATTCAGCAGTCTGACATTGTATATCTTAGTCACCAACTACTAAATTGTGCTTTACTTAATGAAAGTTTAATCATCCGTTTATAAGTCACAAGCCAACACTAACCAATTGGTGCACATGCAAGTGTTTCAAAAGTAGTTTAAGGAACCAATTCCTTCAATAAGGCAGCGTAATGCATGCAGAATGCCGCCGCTTTGAAAAAATTGGTTTCTAAAACTACTTTTGTCATTTAAGGTAACTGGAGGATCTTTGCAATCAAAACAGACTTATTGTCACCTTCTCTTATCCTGTCCAGGTACCAAGTGGGTGAGGTCGCAATACATTAAGTCTTTCTTCACAAACCCTTTTTTGGCAGATGAAGAAACCTTGTGGCAAAGCAGCGTGGCAAATAGCAACTTTTAAGAGCTTGCAACACATAACGTCAATCCTGCAAGAGCTATCAATCACTTCGGCACAGGATGCCTAGTGTTGAACAATGAGTACAGACCATCCTTTTGTGACTCTACTGCCAAACACTAGTGACGTCGAAATCGTCAGTTCAGAAGAGACTAAAAAGTCAGTTTTACGTTGTAAAAATCAATTTGATTAAAAACAACAATAAAAAAAATGCTTATCAGTATTGAAAAACTAATACAGAACAATGACAGTCAGGTATTCATGAATCAGGTTTTAGCGTTCAGAATTCAGACAAGTGATTTTGAATAACTGTTGCCAAGAATAGTGCGAAGAATTAATGAATCGTACATTTTTTTCCAATTAAACCACATTAATTTGGTAGAAATTGATTAGTTAAGGATTTACATGAATTATGGAATAATTTACCATATGTTAATCTTGAGATTGTCTCTGACGAAACCTGTTGGGGTGAAACAATTGGTTAGTGCTGGCTTGTGACTTATAAACTGATGATTAAACATCCATATTAAGCAAAGCACAATTTTGTAGTTGATGATTTGATCAACATTAAGATATATATTGTCAGACTATTAAATATCTTCTCTCACCGCACTGTAACCAAATGTCTGTTTTTTTTGTTTGCCTATTACTTATAAACGTAACTGTTATTGTATGCCATACTTTGCAGTTGCTCATGGTAGTGCTGAGCGTGGAGCTGGATGTCATCAAAGACACATGATGAACCCAGCAGGGATGCCATTTGCCTCCTTAGCACTGGGCAGCCTCTGAAATGATGACAGAACAGGTATCATGACAGAACACCCAAGACTTTTTTTTCTTTATAGCTGTGAACAGTGTGCAAGTTTGCCACAACGTTTTTTCTCTCAGCCTTCTAAGGCTTTGTGCACCGTTTTACAGGTTTCTTGATGCACTTGCGTATTTTCATTTACTATTCACCATTTTAACTTCTGTATGATTTATTTCATGCTTGCACCTTTTGGGCGACCACAAACCTCTGAAATGTGGGGCTGGGGAGGGAAAGCTTGCTTTTGTACATCATTTTAGTGCCCACCTGTGGGACTCTGTGCTTAACTTAAGCAGAGGCATGTGTTTAATATTGTAAAAAGATGCATAATTTGTAACCATTACTTTTCTGGAGGGAACAAAAATCCTTTTTGCAGCGGATTTAAACAAAAATGCATGTCATGTATTTGAACATAAGTGATTGCTTAACAGTGTAGATGTGTAATGTTTAGAAAGAACTCCAATGATGATGGGGAGTGGAACCAATGCACCCAATGAGATTATGGCTGTTTTGCATATTGAAAGAGCAAGAGTGACCAGGGAGCTTTATATTTGTCAAATGTGTCTGCGAGAGTTGTATGAGTGAATCACTAAACGCATTTTGCCTAATAAATTTGCCCAAGTTACACAACCACTTAGAGCAACATGGCCTGAGGGGGATGTCCTCTCTTTGAAGCTGAGCAGGGTCGGTCCCAGTTACTACATGGATGGTAGACAGTCCCAGATGCTATGTTTTTTCTTAATGTGTTATGAGATATTTAAAACTAACAAAAAACACATCCAATTTTTTTTTTTAAACGTGCTATTGTAATTGTTGCACTAAGAGACCATTTGTTTGCCTTTTGAATTGCATTCTGGTATATGTAGTTTCCCAGTCAAGATGGGGTGAGGGGGGAATGCCACACTTGTACACTTTTTGCATAGCATAGTTCTATAATTATTTATGTATTTGAGTGACACTATGCTATGTGTACTTTTCAAGTTACCGCTGTAAAGCAGAGTATTGTTGAAAGCCAGACATTTGGGAGAGGAGGGGAAATTATGAGAGGGCAAGTCAGTCATGAATGTTTGTCCACGATGTGGAAAGACTTTGTAATCCTGGACACTGGTGCAGTTATCATCCCCTGATCTGATTGTGGCTGCTTTTCAGGGCACAAGTAAAGGACAAGTGGGCGGATGGAACCCTTTGGGTTTTTGAGGTTGCCAAGCTTGCTGAAGTATTTGGCTACCAGGATTTTACTCGGACTGTCATGTTTCCAGTGCAGACGCTTAGCCACAAGCACTTGTTTTGTGTTGGGATTTTTTCCAGGGCATATTTCACAACAGCTTGTTGGGTTTAAAAGGTGAGCATCATTTATACTTTGCCAGAATATTTATTGGAACATTTCCCCTCTCATGTTATTTTTCTGGTGTTGATTACTTTTTTTAAAGATTCGAATTCCATTTTGTCTTGCGTACTTTCTTCTAAGGGGAAGGTTGTTAGGGAGATTTATCAGTTTTATGCTCGATACCCCTCTCCTAATGAGACCCCCAGCACTTTTTGCTGGACTTCTGGAACTCTTTCTATCCTGAGTGAGTGGGCTTTTTTCCCCCCTCATTCATATGTGCTCTGACTTTATATCGGAACTCTATTCTTTTTGCATTACATTTTTCCTTGAAGTCTGCTTTCCTTCATCTCTTGAAGATAGCTGTTAGACGTTTTCAGCACACAGCACCCTATATGCAGTGTTGCTGGGAACCCTTTGGGTTCTCCTTTTATATTCTTTGACAATCCTTAAAAACTACTGTTCTTACGGATAGAGGGATACTTTGTGGGTCCTCTCGCAACTGCTGCTATGACATCCCATTCAGAGTCCTTCCTTTCGTCACCACACAGAGGAATCAGGAGACCGGGTCCGTTGCTGTTGCACAAGAGAATCCAGCTACCTTTTCTTCTAACCTAAGGTACTGTGGGGCACAAAGGTAGAACTTGCCTTAAGCCGAATAGTCGCTCCAGTGTGACTGGAGTGCGTTACAAGGTGTTTGGGTGTCCACCCCTACCTCTGGCCCAGGCTTAACAGCGTGTGTCCTTTGCAGGGTCCCAATAACTTGTGTTATCTTGCTAAGCATTTTTATTTAAGTGACTAAAGCATTCTGAGGAGCTTTGCCTTTTCAGCTGCTACATAAGACTTTTGTTCCACTCCTACACTAACTTTTGGATAGTTAGGTATTGGACTTGCAAAGCATTTAGAAGCCTTGAAAAGTGTTACTATAAAGTGAATTGTTGCTAAAGTGTGAATACCCCTTTTTTTTCCTTCCCACGGACTGCTGTAACTTTATTATCTAAATGCTGTTACCATTTATCTGTAATCTTAATCTATGCGAGTGTGTGGCACTACTATTAATACGATAGAACTGTAATTGTTGTTCTCTGTAACAATTGTAACCGCAAGCAACTAAAATTGAAGCAGTCACCTCTTAAAAGTATTGTGAATAATTCCTATGTGTATTGGTTAATCTAGAAGAGTATTTACTTACCTACATAATGTATATCAAATCTATTTTAATAGAACTTTCAGTGTGTACATTTCTTTGGACTATTGTATTGACTGGGTTCAGTGTACTTAACTACAGCTCACATCCTCCTCCTACGATAAACCTGACTGCTCTGCTAGTCTTGCTCTTCTATTTCCATCTCTCCCCACCTGCTGTTCATCTGTGTTTTATTTTACTGCCTCCAAATATCTCTTTTGCTCTACTTCTATCACTCATTCCTATTGTGTTTGTCCTATTATTAACTCTGTTTCCCTTCAGACAATTTGTGTTGCCCTATCATGTAGCTCGTTGCTTTCTTCCTGTTGCTCGAATTCCTGTTTTGGATTGTCTAGTATGTTCTCTATCCCTTCACCCCTCCTCCATGCCACACCTTTTGTTCTTCTGTATTGCTTAGGTTCAGAGTTGCTTTTCCTCTCCTGTTTTTTTGTTTGTCTTTAAACGTAGCGCCAATAAATATCCAAAAAGCTGAAAATGCCTTCTATTTAAAAATCTAGTGTGCAGCTTTACCAATGGGTGCTCCTTTTTAGATGTGTGCAAACCTTCTTTTGGCCATTAGGCTGGGAATAATAAAGTTAGAGGTTTGTCTGACCAGATGCAGCACTTGCTTGAATGCAGATGCTTTACCAACACCGTGTGCCATTACAAGTACAAGAGCCCATATGAGATGTGTGTTCTGAGCCCTTACAAGTATAGTAGCCCTCATGGGATGTGCTTCTTCTGAGCCATTCCAAATATAGCAGCCCAAATGGGATGTCTGTTCTGAGCCATCACAGGTATAGCAGCCCCGATGAGGTGTGTGTTCTGAGCCCTTACAAGCACAGCGGCCCTGAAGAGTTGTGTTCTGACCAATCGTAGGTATAAAAGCCCTGATGCTTTGTGTGTTCTGAGCCATTACAAGTAGAGCATCCAGGATGAAATGTGTGTTCTTAATAACTGAACATTTAGTAGTCCTTTTGATAAGTTGAAAGTTAAGTCAACTGTTACAATTGAATGTTAACTGCATCCTAAATGCATATTTATGATGCAGAATCATTAACTCACCTATTAACAGGATTTTGAACTAACAGGTTACCCAATAATCTCTGCAGCAGGGTTATTGAACCACTGATCTGCCTTTCCCAACAGGCTGTTGACACTGAAAGGCCCATAGGGTTAGGGCACTGGCAGTTCCATGTGAGGCTTGCCTACATAAATGGCTTGTCAAAAGCTCTAAGCCTGTTTGGACTCTCCTACATTAGTCAGGAGATTCATAATGAGGCTTTGAAATGTGCTAGATTTTTGACAGTGGGACTCGGTAATCGGACATGGGAAAAGCAGAAGTTTTGAAAAGTGCAAGACCAAGGAGAAGTGATTGAAGTATATGACAGCAATGCCATCTTCTCACACTATGAGAGGTTGGTTGGAAGAGCTCAGACACTGTTCTTGCTCTGTACTTTAGCTTGCTGCAGAAAATGCCAACACATGTTTGTGCTTTCTTAACAGAAGCTCTGTTAAGAAATGCAGGTATTGTCTGAAAACATAGCAGTCCTGCTTAGAAATGTGGGTATGATGCAATCAGCCCTGCAGTGAATATTTGGCATTGTGCCATGACATGCATACTGTATATCAGTTCCGTTGATAAATTGGGCTACTTTGCCTGCATATATAGCAGTCCTGTTGAGAGGTACAGGTACAATCTGTGCCACTGAAAATATATGCAGCACTGCTTCTACCTGTATCCATTATACCTCCTTGCGGTGGGTGGTCAGAAAGTGAGTTAAAGTTCAGACCACATGCCTAGCTATGCAATTGGTGTGCTTATGTGATGAAAAGAAAACAAGTATGAAATGCCCATGCTGCTGCAACTGTGTGCCTCTATTAAAACCAATGAAGCAGAAATGCAGCCCTTATTTAAGACAATTTTCATTTTACACAGTACTACCTGTCTCCTAAAGCAAAGTGAAAAGCATGTTCATGATTCAAGATGCTTTAATAACACTGTAATCTACAGAATGCAGGCAGTTGAAGAAAGTGAACAAACACAATTTACCTTTTACATTACTCAAAGTATTATCTTGATAGAATCATTAACAGAGGAGAGTTTAAAAAAAAATAAACAGACCAGGACTCGTCACAGTTGCTTCTTTCAAGTAACTGTGTTGATTATTAAAGTAAAGAGTGGATTTGCAAGCTGCTGCTAGCCAGGCTGTCACCAGTGAGCTCCATGATTTATGGGGGTGATGCCACAAATAGCCTGTGTAAGTGGTACGCAAGGAAGCATTCAAAAGGCTGTTTTGCCAAGATTTCTGTGTGTAAAAAGGCCTTGTACGCACCTTATCTGAAAGGCTGCTTCCCCAACGGTTTTGGATTCTTCACACAAGTGTTACTGTCAGCCTTTCTGTCTACAAATCCAACCAGTTGAGAATATGTCAACAAATGTTGGGAGTCCACTTTTGTGAATTGGCGGAATTGGAAGTGGCAGAGTCTGATGGTTTGTTGCTGGAACTAGAGGTCAGGATTTCTGATGCAGGAGTCTGAATTGACCCCCAAAGGCAAACAAAGCAGGCGCTTTCAAAGAAAGCCCAGGGGCAGATCCCCAGCGGTGATAGCTCAACCTCAGGGCGGGTTATGGAGAAGCTCCATGGTGATCGAGAAGCAGCTAAAATTTGAAAACGCACAGATAGGCACCAACGCAACGGTAGCTGAGAAAGAAGCTTTGAAGGCACAGACTGAATGCGAAAAACAAAGATATAAATAGACTGCCCCTGGTGTCGAGCGGACCCTCTGTCAGCAAAGGAACACACAAGACCGGGGGCACACAGGTCACAACCAAACACACATACAGGGAATTTAAACCTAGAGCACCTTCCACACCAACACTTATGATTCTACACTAAAAGAAAATATGCTTACTGCAGCAATGAAACAAGAGACTGGTAGACATCTCGGATTCTGAGGAACAGTGGGAGGAAGGCAACTATATGACAGATGAGCAAGACATCTACAACCAAATGTTAGTTTAAACCCGGGGACAAATATTTTGAACCAACACCTTGATGGCCAAAGGGGTAGTTGATGCAGGAATTTTGAGAACCCATGTTAAATAAAAAAACGCAGGATAGATGGTGAACCCCTAAAAAGAGCCCAATGTCACATTTCCGGTTGGACATTCACCCAGACCCTTTCTCTGACCAAGAGGATGTTTTTTCATTGACATTTATACTGTGCACCACTGCCATTTTCATGCTCTTCAACTGCTCGGGGCGTGGGAATGAAAAGGAAGGAGAATTGGGTAGGTTTAGTTAGTGGGAGCGTGAGGGATAGCGCCAGAACGTTTGCTGTGGTTTTGGTAGCTACAGTGCCGACAAAAACATCAGTGTGTGCTGGATTTGCCTTTAGATGGTATAGGTTTGGTGCTTTGCTGGAGATTGTGTGTTTATGTTGATTGAGATTTCCAAGGGGGTGTGCCGTATATGTGTTGTATTTGGTGGTTAAGCAGTGAGTTTGTAGGAAAATTGAAAGTTCTGGTAGTATTAGTAGTGAGGGAGGTTTGTGCGTTCTTGTGGGTTGCATTGTTTTAATTATGCTAAATTCCTTATCTGTCGGTTGATAATACTCTGCTTACTTTTCATTGGGCGATCCCAGTTTGGTTCAAGTTTGGTTTTACAATGGTTTGTGGTGTCTTTCCTTGTGTTTCACTTCCGTAGTGCTTCATTTTTAGGTCTTTGAGTTAGAGACAGGTTTTGAGTCATTTTTTGAATTTACGGTGGTCTTGTTCGTAATTCTTTGGAGATTGAGTTGCAAAGTTTTGCTAAAATGCAAGAGACTAATGCTGATCTACCATATTTCAGGTTTGAGTATTGCTTTGGTATGAAGTGTGTTATTGCTGGCTCTGAGGGTTTGTTTCGGTCTGTAGATGGAGATTTCGTCTTGTATGACTTCTGCTCCTTTGGCATGCATTGCTCTGTGGGCTATGCGAAGGGTTTTGAAGTAAATCCTTTTTTCGAGTGGTAGCAAGTGTAGGTTTTTCGTTTAGTATGAGGAGTAGTCTTGCCATGTTCTGTATTCGTTGTCATTTGTTTAGTGAGGTAATTCGACATTCCAAGGTAGATGCTGGTCTATTCTTGACAAGACGAGTGAGATGACTGCGAGTGTTCTTTGTGCGAAGGTGAGGGAAAGGTAGTCTGTTTGTGCCTTAGCAGAAGAAGCATTTCTTTGACTGCATTGACTTGTGGTTCCAGTGTTAGGGCAGTGTCTATTAATATTACAAGTTTTCTTAACTACTTTGGAAGGTTCAGCCAGTTTCCTATTTCGCTAGGCCATGGAATGTGATATTGGTTTGATGGATTTTTGCACGTGATTAGGATTTCTGTTTTGTCTGGGATGAGTTTAAGGCTGTTGGCTCTCATCCTGTTGGGTGTCTTGGCCCATGTTCAAGTTATTATGCTGCAACGCTTGGTGCTGTGGGCTTAGGAAATCCAAGAGGGCGGAAAAGCCCACATTTGCACCAGAACCAGGAGAACCGCGCAGTTTTGCGCACACCAAAATGGTCGCCTGACCTGCCACCCACCAGTGCGAGCGTGATAGGCCAGGAGTGCCATGAGTGAAATGTGTGCCAAAGGAAAAACAGCAGTGCCAGTGGCTAAAAAAAAAAGCTCTTTGAAATCATCTTTGTTTCTCTGAAATGCAAGCTAAAAATGCCTATTTTAAACATCGCAAGATATTCAAAAATATCAATGAACACCAGCAGACATTTGGCAGAATGTATTCTTGTGTGCATACTAAGTCTTGAAAGAGGGAGCCCAAAACAATGTTTATAACAAAACTGTCTGAGCTGTGGATGTCAGCAGCTGAAGTGAAATTGGACTGAAAGACACTACTGCATGTGTAAAAATTGCCAGTTTGGTTTGAATGTAGAAAACTGGGAACTAAAGTGACATTTAGCAGAAGCCTGGCTTGAAGAGTGAATTCTGCCCGGCAACTACCCCCGACAGAAGTTGAAACTTGATCAGCAGCTGTGTTCCCAGGCCTGGCTGCATTCTGCTGCCCCTGCCAAAAGGAGATGACACCTCTCTGATTGAATTAGTGGAGGAGCACCTGGGGACTACAGGAAACTAAACAAAGCACTCTCCTTGGCCCAGGCAAATGTTAAATTAGGGGGGTCGTAAATGGCTTCCTCTTGGAAGGAATCGGGGAGGGGCACTGCATCTGTGAGCCAGCTGAGCTTGGGGGAAGTGGATAAACCAGAAATTCCATCATGTGCTTTGGAAAACCACACCCCTTTGGGGCCAGAGCATAATTTTAAAAAGATGGATAATTCATAGTGCGGACTTGTAAAAAGTATATAAATAACATCATCATTCTTGTGATTTTTCTGTGCACATTTTAAGAGGTGTTAGGACCCTGTGGAATGTTCTTGGTGATAGTAGCGGAAAAAAGGTTGTTACTCCAAATGTATGCATGTTAAAAATCTGACACTTTATCATCTGAAACCCATATCCCTGGTGCACATTTGTGTAAAATCTGGAAAGGTTTAGAGGTTGTTATCTGGATGAAAAGGGTTGACTTCTGTCATAAGTGGACACGACATCTTACAAAGACAGGGATCGGATGGGTTGGTGCTACAGAAAATGTTAACTGGACATATAATATTAGAACAATGGTACATAGATAAATATGTATTTGGATCAGAAATAGATTTGTGTGCAATTTGACAAGGGGAGGATCCTCTGACCATAAACCTACCTCATCACTCTGACTCACAACCCAGTTCCCCCAATCAAGGGAGAGAGGAGGAACTGGCCAAT